>NW_024412405.1:37184907-37206680 GCF_014898765.1 Herpailurus yagouaroundi
TTCTTTCTTTCTTTCTTTCTTTCTTTCTTTCTTTCTTTCTTTCTTTCCTTCCTTCCTTCCTTCCTTCTTTCTTTCTTTCTTTCTTTCTTTCTTTCTTTCTTTCTTTCTTCCTTTTTTTTTCTTTCTTTTTTTTTTTGGTATTCTGGACCACTGAAGTCCTATGGTTTGGAATTAATCACCTTTTGTCCTGGTTTCTTTTAATTTCTCTTTAAGAAATGATGTAATATAAAGTAGCTTAAGGAATGAGGGGTGATGGCCAAATTGATGGCAGTTCCCTCTGAAAAGTGCTGAAGGATTAAAAGCACAGAAACCTTTTCCCCTTTTGCTCCTGGATTCTATTCTTTTACATCTGGTGCCTTGTGAAGCTAGTAGGCGGCACTGGATGAATCATTGTTGCACTATCATTAACATAATGCCCATGTGTAGATTTATCAGCAGACGTTCAGTTTGATAAACTGTTGGCATGTAAATATTTCCTTGAAGAAATTCCAGTCCAGCTGCTTTTGTTTACAAATCTATCAATGGTTAAAACCATTGAATGTATTTTGCCCGTTTCTGAATTATAATTACCCGTCTAATTGTGAATTAATTATAAAAGAGGAAGACAAAACTGCACAATAAATACTTCCCCATTTCTGGACTCATGCCAAGTTTCCCCATATTCATGAAATGTAAGATCTTACTCTCACATGCCATAACCTTACCTTTTTTGCATTTATATGTACAGGTAGTCAGACACAATGCATTTGAAAAATTATTTGATTCTTAGGAAGACTGCTTATTCCCTTGTTTTGCTTTCTTCTCAATACTGCTTAATTGTTCCAAGGCTTTAATTAAGATTAGATTTTGATATGCCAGTCACACTAACATCTCAACTGACCTGAATATTGAATATCTGTCGCTTTTCAATGTTTTCATCACATGCAATCAAAATGATTCTACACTTGTTTTTTTTTTTTTTTGTGCTTTTCCTCCATGAATCAGAGCAACCAAATACATAAATTCACAAGTTAATATAAATGGTGAAAAAATAAAAGTAACAAAAATACCAGGCCACGGGGCTCTTATTGTTCATTTCTGAGTTCGCTTGCAATACAATTACGGTGATGGGAAGAGATCATCTATACTGCTCAGACCCCCTAAAAGACATTTCATCATTCATTATGCCCATAACACAACAGACATATTGTGCAGGAGTCACACTCTATAGCCTGTGAAGGCTGGAGAAAGAGAGAAAGAGAGAGAGAGAGAGAGAGAGAGAGAGAGAGAGAGAGAGACTGTGTGTGTGCGCGCACGTGTGTGCAAGTTTGAGAGAATCAGTTCTATACAGTAGTGCTCCCACCTGCACCCCTGAGCACTAAGAAAGGGAATGTAGGCAATTGCAGAAGGCAGCTACACTGTGAGATCAAAGGTGGAGCGCTCTTAGCTCCAGACACAGATCTTTGATTGCTTCTTGTTTTGCAAAGCTGCTGCTCTGCTAGCCCATAGGACCTTTACCAGGCATTTAAATGGTCTGCAGAAACTCATCTATAAAGACCTTTACTCATCTTTGAATCCCATGACACCAAGTGCCTAGCCCAGAGTACCGGCTCAGCAAATGTTTATGGAATTATAGAACTCTGGACTTAAGCTGAAGATTCCAGTAGATTTTTCTCTGACAGCAAAGCTCTGGAGCACATTTCTCCCTCCGCTCAGGCTACTTATCTTCTAAGAGCTGATGCAGGCTGCTTCTCAGGCGTATTCACATGATGCAACAGCCACCAAAACAAAAATGATATAAACTAACATAGCACAGATTGGCACTTTGCTAAAAGCTTTTGAAGCATTGCCTCATTCATTCCTCAAACACCCCTCTGAAGTAGAAGATACCATTGTCCAAAGGTTGAAGAGAAGAAAACTATGGTACCATTATTCTGACAAGATAACTGAGGCATCCACATGGTGACATGAGAATTTAGTCAAGCCTGGTTCTCATTAACTTTCAAATCTATGTTGTCAAATGCTGTCTGTCCCAAAGATTCTCTGATTTGCCTCTGAGTTAATCATCTGAGTTTTTTGTTTGTTTGTTTTAGTTTTTTTTTTTTTTTTTTTTTTTTTTTTTTTTTGCTAAAGGTGCATACACTTTGATTCTTACCATAGAAGGAGACAGGACAGGTGCCTAGGAAGCAGTATTTAATAAATACACATATTAGTTCAGTTGAAGTGACCTTAGGGCTTCAACTTACTCAATAGTGAGTAGGCATAATTAACTTTAAGGTGATTTTAAGGAGTTGTTCCATAAGACAGTGTTGGAAAGTAGCACTTTCTCCAAGCAGAGTTCTCTTTTACCCTCTAAGCTTTTGAGATATGGAGCCCAGATTTCAGAGAGAAGAAAATCTCTCTACATCATCATGTTACCTGAGAAACCACACTAATTAGCTCTGTCTTGCAGATGGGAGACCAATCAGGCAATTCCTATATGAAACTCTCAAATTTTATTATTGAGATAATAAATTCAACTTCTCCTCCCCTGTATTGGATACTCTTTTTGTAGTCAGTTCTTTCTTTATTTTTGTCATTACACAAGTAATATAGGATGATGTTTTTCATGTTTTTCTTTTTATGTTTGTTTATTTTGAGAGAGAGAGAGAGAGAGAGAGAGAGAGAGAGCGCACATGAGCACAAGTGGGGGAGGGACAGAGAGAGAAGGGAGAGAGAGAATCTCAAGCAAGCTCTGCACTGTCAGCACAGAGCCCAACACGGGGCTTGATATCATGAACCATGAAATCCTGACCTGAGCCAAAATCACGAGTTGGACGCTTAACTAACTGAGCCATCCAGGCACCCCAGTATTAAATGTTTTTTAAGAAAAGATAAAGTACAGAATACTGTAAAGTAAAAGTCTGTGCCCCCCACTTTCCCTAACTTCAGCATCAGATTATCACATCTTTGTCTAGACTTTTGTGCTCTCTACATATATTCACATATTAACAAATACACTCAGTTTTATTTATAACAATTTTTTTTCCATAGTTGCATTTTTTAAGTGCTGCAAGTTAATTAGTTTATCACGGACGTCAAGTTCAAACTATACATCTTCACTTCATTCTGTTAGTAGCTACCTAATTTTCTACATAATGAATGCATTTTTAAGTCTATCTGTATCAAGAAAAAATTGAGATTGTCTCCAATCTCAATTTTAATAAGTAACCCTAATATATTTAAGCGATGAATCATGAGACTCTGCTCCCAAAGCCAAGCACACACTGTATACACAGTATGTTAGCTAACTTGACAATGAATTATGTTTGAAAAAATAAATAACCCTAAAATGAACATGTTAGAGAATCTCATGAATTTGTATATGGGTTGCTATCATGTTGAGTCAGAAAAGATGTAACAGATTCATGAGGGTTTTCCTTTGTGTGATTGCAATGGTATGATGGTGTATGTTTCTTTGGTTTGATTGTAGTTGTGTCAGAGTCTGGTGGCCTATCATCCTGTCCCTTCCTTTTGTTCTTGGGCACACAGCCAGATGGCATTTCAAAGACATCTTTGTGGCTGGGTGTGGCGTTACTACTATCTGTAGCCATAGATATCGGCCGAGTGAGGAACCACTTTCAGGTCCAGCCCAGTCTTGGAGACTTGCCCATTGGCAGTCCTCCTGGTAATTCTCTTCTCCCTTTTCAGTAGTTGAAGATGGCAGAGGTATAAGAAGGGAAGAGTCTGAATGTCTGGAACACTGTGTAAAAGAGGCAGCTGCAAATATTGGAACCCAATTTTGGACTTTAATTGAGTGAGAAATAAATATTTGCTATCCTTGATCTATTATAATTTGAGGTTTGCTTATTACTGCAATTTGCAGTACTCCCCCCTCCGCTCTTTAAGATAATTTTCACCAGTAAAATCTATATTTCTTAGGTAATATTAAAGAGACTTATAGAAAATTTACCCAGCTTATTTAAAGTCTTGCTGACCTAGTCAGTTTTTCCTTCTCTTTGTTGTAGTTCCATTTAAACTGTCTTCCTATAGACTTTATTTTCACTCAACAAAGTGTCTTCTTTTTCTATCTTATACAGAATGAAGTCTCCTTTTATGTTCAAATTCCATGACTAATATTACTTTAGAGAGAACTGATTACATTTGTAAATAACTGTGGAACTATTGTTTACTGAACAGTTCTAGAAACAATAATATCTGCACGGGACTTGACTGGTATACTACAGGCAAAACTACAAAATCAAAACAAAAGTATAGACTTAGGAAGGTAGAGAGGACCCTGTATATTAGAGGTCTTAATTAGCATAATCCAGTAAAGGAAAAAAAAGATTTCTGAAAGTCATTGAGTCCCTTCACAGCTTAAAACCAATACATCAAGAATATTTTGTACTTTTATAAAGTCCTTCTAAGCCTTTCCAAGGCTAGGAAGTTAGTATTTTAGATACTGGAAGGCAATAACTCTGGAGAGAAACCAGGGACATAATAGCCAAGTATCCACAGTGTCCTGCCATTGCACAGAGCCATATTTTTGCATAAATCTTGCTTGATAGAATTTCCATCTGTCTATACCATACACGGTTCATTTGGACATACTACATTTAATGAACTTATGCCACAAGCAACTTTTCCAATGATGATAACTAAGAAAAATTGTGACAACCTTAGAGAAGTAAACTTGACAAATGAGCGAATAAAAATCCTGCAAGTTGTGTAAATGCAATCCCTTCATCACAAAAAATGAATGGTTAATGGCCATTCCACTCTGCATTAGCCAACACTAAAAGGCCTACTTTACTTGCAATATACAAATAACTACCTTTAGCGTTATTGAGAGTTATGCAACAACAGATAGAGGATAATACTTTCCTGTGAAAGGAATTTAGAAGTTATTTGCTGACTATTTGACTTTGAATTGCTGTTGGTTTTAGTAGTCTTCAGTGGAAGTCTCATGAGTGATTTTCCAGGGGTAACATGTGAAAATTTTAGCACATTTTTTGAGTAGTTGTTAAATTCTGTGTTTCTAATTTTGCATTGTTTATTGTTGTTACATAATGGAGACATGCACTCAGAGAAATTTTTAGAAAATTTTTTCTAAAAAAATTAAAAATGCAAGTAAAGTTGCTTTACTTAGATTGTAAACTAGGACCATGCACCTTTTATTATATTCCCCAAACAGAATTTAGCAATTGTCTTTCACTTTTATTCATCTTCTCCAAAGAAACTGATAACAAGTTACCTCCCAAAACTTTATAAAACTAAGGAATCTAAAAGGATTAAGATGTTTCTTTTAATAATAGATTATTCAACTGAAAAAAAGAGGTTGCCAAACTCCAAGTTTGTAAAGATTTTAGATCAAACTGACTCAATTTTAGGTAAAGAGTACTGACTCAAAGAGTTAATGTACCTTGTCAAAAGCCACCCACGATGTGGACCTGGGCCTGTCTGATTCCAAAGCTGATTTTTTTTTCTGCTACCGACCATACATCAGAAAGATGTATTCTTGAATGAAAATTCACAAAGAGAAAAGTGAAATTGCCGTTGAAACCTTTTGGGGGAGAATAAATGATGTGAGAAGCAGAAATAAAAATTCTACAGCTTCTAAGTCAGACAAACAGTATTCAAAATGCTTTCCTAATGTATATCATAAAACAGGAACAGTATCAGTATTAGTAATGATGGAGGACTTCATCTGTTAGAAATTTTATTCTGCTAAAAACAGGACATCTGATAAATTCTTGACTTGCCTTATTAAATATTTCATCATGAAAAATGTAGAGGAATCAATATGGGGAATTGCAACTCTGGACACTATTATGATGAGTAAAGAAAATTGGGAGTGGAAGCAAAATGATCTTTGGGAATAAGTCACCATATCATTTTTGAGTGTATTAATACCAACGAAATGAAGGCTGGAAGTCACCAGACATGTGCCCAGGACTCTATGAAAGTATGTCTAAAAATATTGAAAGGAATATAGTTATGGTTCTGTTGTTGGCTCTAAAAATGAAAATGGCTTAAGAGATATATGGATTATATAAAATAAACTTATGGTGCTATATCTTAATGTTTAATATTTGGAAGCTAGATTATTTCATTGTAGTAAATGGCACTATGTATATAGCATCTATAGTTATTTCATCTATATATCTTACTAAAAAGATAATATAAACAGGAGAGATACATAGCACACATTATGTATAATATATATTATATATCACATATGTCTAAGTTTAGATATTAATTTAAAATTCTTTATCTTTGAAGAATGAATGAAAGCAACTTTAGCTTTGTAGAGGTTTTCTCTGTCCTTGGTGGGCTTTGGATCTAGCTCTTCTTTAGTTGTGTTGATTTCTTCCTCAGTAGATCTCGCACTGTTCTTTTTCTCCCAGTAGCCTGTTGTCAGGACGACCACTACTTTGTATGTGGGTGTTTGTAATCACAGTTCTTTGGTCTGCATTTAGTCTTTTTTCAACTTTTCGATGTAAAGTTGCATCACAGTAATGTTTCTACGAATGCTATTTTCCTTCAATATTTATTCTGAATAGTGCTTTTTTAGTTGTAAATAAAAGAAATGTCTTTTTCCTATTTGTGTATCTTCTTCATTTTTCAACAATTCTTTAGCACTGCAAAGCTTACTCTAGCCCATATTATTGAAAGCATAAGACAAAAAAGATTATATAGTATCCGTTTCTTTAAAATTATTTGGCCAACTTGTGCCTTTCATTAAAAACTTATACTTTGTTAATAACTATACTTTTCTCTCCACTAATCACTGTCTGTAATTCTTGAGTGTGGCAGAGACAGCATACTCAGTTAACATTCCATCTCTTACCAGATTTCCCAGCCCTTTTACAATTACATAAGACCATGTGATTAGTTCTGGTCAATGGGCTGTCAGCAGAGGGACATGTGACCCTTCCTGGCCAAGGCATATAATGGTTAGTGCATGATCCTCCAACCATCTATTCCTCAGTGATAGCAAACACCATGGTATTATCTACGAAGGGTAACCACCAAACTGAAGTTGCACTGGGTCACTGAGTCACCACTTACAGAATAGTTGCCCTAACATGGAGATGATAAATGACAGCCCTTGAGTCAAATCCAGCTCACCACCTCTATTTGTGAGCAAGAGATTTTTGTTTTGAAACACACACTCGTTTATGCATTATCTATGGCTGCTTTCATGCTCCAGTGACAGAACTGAGTAGCTGCTCTGGGGATTGTTTAGCTCCCAAATCTAAAAATCTGATATTTTACCGAAAAAAAAATGCCAATGCTTGATTTAGAGTATCAATAAGTAGCAGTGGTTCATTCTGATATCTTAATGGTGAATCAGAACTAAGACTATTAATGTCATAAATATAATATTTCTAAAATATTCCCTAATATATTCTCATAAATGATCATAAAATTGCCCATGATAAAGTAAAAGACATGTCTCCAACAGCATACAATAAATTGTGATTCATTTACAAACAAAAAGAATATTTTAAGCCTATCATACAAAGATGAAGTGAAATAGAAGCAACATCATTTGAATAAATCAGGCAACTTATGCTGAACATGGAATTAGATGCTCTTACAACAGAAATTCCCCCGCATATCATTTTCCCCTTTGCTTTGATGGTGTCATCCATTCACACTATGGACTTGAAATATTTTTTCCAGCCCTTTGTAGGACATTAGTAAAGTAGAACAAAAATAGTCATTGACTTGAGATGCTGTGTATTTTTATTCTAGGCATATTGCATAAGAGACAGGTCATATATGATGTATAATTTATCAGCTGTTGCTCATCGGAGTCAGTTCAGAGAAATATAAAGGGAAAGACTGGATCATGTGGGTCATTGTTCACACACAATGTGCATCTGAGTCATAACATTACACAGAATCAAGAATAAGATACTATTAGGCCTTGCACTTTACTACACATGAATAGCTTTTTTAACAGAAAAAAAAGGAGTAGAAATTCATGATTCTAACTCACAGATGTTGGGTTCATTAAGCATAATTTTTAAGTGCAAGTTCTATTGAATAAAAGTTGATGATCATAAATGCATTTTCCATAGCTACTTATATTTCAAATGGTCTTAAATAGATCATTGTTGAAATTGAGTTACTTGATTCTTTTGGCCCCTTTCCATTGACTCCTATTGACCACCCCATCCATCCTCTAAACATAAATGACATGTATATATGCTTAGTGATTCCACATGAGCCTGGACTTGCAGAGATGTTTATTTTTATTAATATAGTAAGTTCTGGAGGAATATGGTATTAACTTTTGATATTTCTATTAGTAAAAAGTAACTCTAGAGGAAAATTATATAAGCTTTTCTTAGTATCATTTGCCCTTGGTATTGTACCTTGGGTACCTACTACCTTAGTAGTTCGATGTAGTACTCTTGTGTACTGACTTTAAAGAGGGAGATGAACATGGCCCAGACCCCTCCCCCTGTACCGCTGAAGAATAAACATCATAAACACCAGGCTTACCTAAACAGAATGGATTGGCTAAATTATTTGAGGCTGGGTTTTTTGTTTTTTATTTAAAAAAATTTTTTTAATGTTTGTTTATTTTTGGCAGAGATAGAGAAAGAGAGAGAGAGGGAGAAAGAATGAGCAGGGGAGTGGCAGAGAGAGAGGGAGACATAAAATCGAAGCAGGCTCCAGGCTCTGAGCTGTCAGTACAGAGCCCGATGCAGGGCTCAAACTCAAGAACTATGAGATCGTGACCTGAGTTGAAGTTGGACACTTAACTGACAGCCACCCAGACACCCCTTGAGGCTGAGTTTTATTACCTTCAAATATGTTAACTTAAAGCAGATATTGCTGCCAGGAACCCTCAGCAAAACTTCAGAGGGCAATATTTTTTGAACTGTATCCTTTTGTTTTACTTTTTTGAGCTTTTCTTTTCCCATGCTCTTCAGATTACCATTATCCATACTCAGAATTATTTCTGACTGTCCAAAATTCCTCTGCCACTTACTAAGAATTGAAATAGACTTTATGGTCATCTCAATTATTATGATTTTTGCTTTATTTCTGTCATTTTGATTAAAATAATGCTGATATTTGACTGATCTTATGTAACACTTTCATGATCAAAACAAGTTTTAGATTTGTGGAATACATGAGAGTGATTTTTAGCAGGGAATATTTTCTTACACTCTCTAGTAACTGGCCACCACTAACTCCCATAAGGCAAAAATACTGCAACCAGTCCTGGAAATCAAACAGGATCTATTACCCACATACTGTCCTCAGAACTCCTATTACCAGTTTTGTTTCCTTTCTTTGGATGATTTCCAGTTCCATTATAACTCTTCTCAGATAAATCAATTAGGGGTCCAGCCAAGAATTGTGTATAAAGTCCCTGAATCCTCAGTCCCTATCAGTCACATGTGCTTATTTGCTGTAACCTCTACTTTTACACATATATTTCTGTGCATGCCCACACACATACATACACACACAGCTTTCTTTATCTAAAGCAGTAATCTTCAACTGTGGCTACTAGATATGATCACATGGATCCTCTGAAAAAAACTCAAACTTATGTATGTTTCCATTTCAGAATAATTAAATCAAAATTTCTGAGTGAATATATTCCGAATAAATATTTTGATAATATAGTCTGAGGAATAGGAGAATTTATAACTTAATCACATTTAAAGTGGCATCATAGCTCGCACCTAATATTGATTGCATTTATTGGTTCTCTGGCCTAGTAATGCACAGTAACCAGAGACTTATGATAGATGAATTCAGCATTCTCTATGCATGTAGTTAAAGTGAGTATGAAATGTGTTGAATTTCCATCAAGATAGCTGTTCATTGATTTGGAAGCATACCAACATTTCTTATGAATTGTGTTTTTCATTTGAGCCAAGGTATGGTAATAATTTACATTTGTAGGAATATAATATAGTTCAAAGAGCAATTTAAATTATTGTATACAACATGCTAAGTGTACAAGTTTTGGAAATACATTAGATATATTCATTCTTATGATTTCATAACTCTAATTTTCAGACTGTATCCTAAGGAATAAGTCGAAATGCTCATAGATGTTCATCACACTACTATTTATGTAGCAAAAAAATATATTATGAAATGTCTATTAAAATTAAATTATATAAGTATAGAATGACCAATATTATGGTGTCAGTACTATAACCATTAATAATTGTGTATTTGAGTATGAAAATAAAGATCATATTAAAAGATGAATGATATAAACATCAGGATATTCAGATGATTATTATTGAGTATTATTGATCTCTTTTAACTCTACAAGGAAGAGCACACCAGTATGGTCTCCAGTATGGAGGTTTTAGGAAATCATGGAGTGATACAAGGATGTTGGGTAAGACATCAAGTCAAAGTTTACATATGTCACAATATTATCTATAATTGACCTTATTTACAGCCTCCAAGATAATAAAACAGGTCACAGTTAAGATTGGTCATGTTTTGGTCTGAGACTGGTCATTCAACAGTCAAAGCAGTAAGCTTAGTAAATTTGGAGCGTTTGGGGTTGGAGTAAATGCAAACTCACTTACATTGCTGAACTGTGATAGTTGCTGGGTGCATTTCCATCTATGGGATACCTTTTCCTCCTTGGATCACATCTGCAAGGACTCTTAGAAGGCAGTTCTCCGTGTCTACAGTCAATTTCTTGAACATGGCTGTTATCTGAACATGCCAAGAACAGGGGTTGTTTTTTGTTTGTTTGTTTTATTCCAGTTTGTTTCCTGTTCTGCCTATTTAGGTTTAAGATATAAATTACCTCTTGCTCTAAAAATGTGGAAATTGGCCAAATGTCAATGAGTAAAAAGATGTATATGGTTTGAAATAAATGTCTGAGGGTTTTGTTTTTTTTTTTTTTTTTTTTTTTTTTGGTCTCTTTAAAAGCATGGCAGTACTAGATGAGCCTGTCTCCTTCAGACATTCATGATTATTTATTTACAAGAACTGGCAGCACAGTTGGCATTTTTTAATAGGCAGAATAAGATATTTTTATATCTCAGAAGACTTTTGATTTAAATGACAGACAAAGCAATCCAGACAGAATGGTATTAATGAAGAAGACTATGAAGTCTTAATAGTGCTATAAGGGTTATGAGCAAGACAATATTGACATTGGTTTCCTCACAGTCTCTTCAGCCTTTCATTTTTTTAAACTACTTTTCAGTTTTAGTGAGTACTCTTCATGATGAATCTTCTGTAAAATTTTAAATAACGAATGCGTTTTAGAAAGTATATCCATCATTAGTTTTATAAAAGGAAAAGAAAGGCATGCACTTTCCTGAAATAAAGTAAACTTCCCTTGGTTTCTGAAAATTATGTCCTAGAAATTTAAGTGTCAGGTTAAAAGGGCTAAAAGGATTTTAAAAAATCTAGAAGGGCTAGAGACATGTAAAGAAATACTTTGCTTCTCCACAATTATGCCTAGGATTGGCCTTGGGCCTCTGATTCTGAATGACCTTCAAATATAGATTTTCTACCATTTGCCAAAATAAAGAATACTGTGCTAATAGCTAGTAAAGTGAGTTTGGGTACATTATTGATTAACTCTATCGTTCATGCACTGCCTTGAAAATATTTAGTTATATGATTCATTCACTTTGCACTTAATCAGTCTATGAATTATATGACTAACCATGATAGGCCAACCGTGTGAATGATAAATTTAGTGAATAGAGTTTTCTGATGCATTTTATCTTTCCAAGTACATTATCAAAAATGAAACGTTACCTCTAATCCTAAGGAAATATAGTGTAACTCTTGGCAGCCTACCACTACAGCATATTTTTATTCATAAGGGAACAGGGCAATGCTTACTTTTCAGAAAGTAATATGCTTCCCTCTATCTATGAAGCAAATTTGTTATCATATCTATAATGGAAAGCAAATGATATGTCTTACTATAAGTTTGCTTTCCTGGTAGCCATTACCATAATTGAGGGTATTGAAGTGGTAGAAAATATCAGTGTGTAGAAGAATGGCAGAAAAAGATGCAACCTGAACGGAAAACTGGGCTTGTTGGTGCCCCAATGTTTTCTGGTTCATGTGTCCAAGAACAGGGACACATTTCACATGCTCATTTTTACTTCCTGTGATATAATAGCACTGCCATTTTAAGCCTTTGTCAAAATGAAATAAAACAAAGCATTAAAAAAAAAAAAAAACAAAACAGGAGGCCAACACAGCTAATTGGCTTTTACCAACTTAATTAAACAAATTTTTATCAATTTAGTGAGACAAATTAGTGAGAAAAATTCACTAATTCAATTAAGTAAAATTTTCAGTTAGTAAAATTTCACTAATTTCAATAAGCTGATTCTCTGAACTGACGGGTGGTTTAAGTCAATGGAGGAGTCAGTATAATGGTAGCTTCACAGAGAAGCAAAATGATAATCAAGAGGGAAATGGCAAAACTCTGTATTAGATATGTAAGGAATGGTCAGTTTTAGGTGCTACTTTATCCTGTTACTGTGCAGAAGACTACCTTATTAATTAAATGCTCCAGTATTCTTCATGATAATTACCACATACTTGACACTGAAAATTTATACATTCTATATTCCATTATGATTTTTATGCACTTTATATTATACATAATAAGTCTCTTACTCTATTTAGTGTGAATTCAATAGCTCCTAATTTGTATTACTCTTGGCACACCCATCCGAACCCATCCTGCATGAGGTAATCTTCTCATAAACAAGAATTGGAACATGTTGCTCCTCTTACCAGAATATTCAATGTCCTGTTACCCTAAAGATCAAGTTCAGAAGTCTCAAAGTGGCCCACAAGGCTGTGTACGTTCGGAAAGCTGCCTGTTTTCTGCCTTAGGAGTAACTACTCCCGTATTTGTTCTCAAGGTTTTTCCCTTACAAGACTTCCAACTCTGCAAAAGTGTCGGTCTCCTCACATAAGTGAGGACATTTGGCTGCCTTCTCCTTCTGTCATCTCATATCCCGTCTTTGAGTTCCTCATCATGTTGAGTTTAAGAGAAACGTTTACTGACACCCTTAACTAGGATAAATCTTGCTATATGTTTGTGTATTAACCTGTATTTATCTTTTGGGAAGAGTTATCCCATTTTGAATGATTTATTCAGTCTTTCCAGCTTGCTTTTAAGATCCATGATGGCGGAGCCATGTGTGTTCTTTTCATTCAATCCACAGCATCTGTAACTCTGTGTGAGTAGGTGTGCAATACATAGCTATGGTTTGAATCTCTCAAATAAATTACATACTGTTCAAAAAGTAAAACAAGCATAGAGCTTAATAATTTATTTGGTCATCAGAATACTCTGTATTTAATATTTGTATTTAATATTTGTATAACAGAGTTATTAGATTACAAGCTATTTCATTTACCCACTGAGAAATATAATTTCAGACCTCAGAAAGCAGTGACAGTTTTTCCTTGGTGGTATGCAAATGAACCAATTCATTCATTTGCAAGTAAACACATTCATTAATTCATTCATCCAGCTAACATTTATTGATCACCAAATGCCAGAAGCTGGAGTTGTAGGCATACGTTATTGAATATTGTCTCGCTTTTGAATAACTCACTGTAGAGTGGAAGAGATGAACCAGAAGCAAATAATTACTATATGATTTTATAATTTCTCTAATTAAAGCTAATATAGGAACTATGGGAGCTTTCTAGCTTTCCATTAGCTGTGTTAGCATTATGTAGGCACAGCCTCACAGTCTGTTTTTTGCTCACATTTTTTGACAGGATGAGTAAACAATTATAAAAAATCGAAGAAAGATATCTTGAGATAAATAACACAGTAAACTGGATTTGTTTGCCTCATACCAACCTCATCAAACTCCCATCTTGCTTAACAACTGTCCTCATCATTTGATTTTCTTTCCTCCCCCCTGAATATTAGGAATGTTATTCCTTACTTTATTATCTACCCGATCTCATATATAGTAAGTTTTTTTTCTGACACTAGTAGATTATCAAGGAACTGTGCATATTGTATCATGGTTTTGTAAAACAATGTGATGCCTCTTAACCAATTATTTATTTTCCTAAGAATTAAAAACTGACATAAATCCAACACATTAACTTTATTGAAATTTGAAATTTCAGAGGATTTGACATGGCATTATCTCAAGGGAATGCATTTCCCAAGGTAGCCTGTGATCACTGGTTTATTTACTGACAGAATGTTTCCCATGATGATATTTCTATGATCTTAACCCAACCTAACATCTTACTTGCCTTTTTGCCCACAACTAAACATTGAGTTGGCATCTTCATTGAATTGTTCACAATAATACCTGGATGTTCTCTTTGGGAATTACAGCTAATTTAGAACCCATTAGTATGTACACATAATTTACATTGTTCAGTTAAATGTGCAATATCTTGCATGAGTCTACAGTGAATCATCTGCCATCCAATACCAATTACCCATCTTTGTTTGCTCTTGCCAGTGTTATACAAAAGTCTTTCTTGTTTTGCTTAACCGAGGTAATTGTGTGTCAGTGACAGATTGTGAAGGCTGCTACTCCATTATTTGCTTCCTCTTCAGGTCATTTCTATATATCATGTTATCATTTGTGTGTGTGTGTGTGTGTGTGTGTGTGTGTGTGTGTGTGTATGTGTGTGTGTACATACGCTCACACACACGTGTGTGTGTGTTTGCAAAAATGTGAGTGCTTAGGCCTGGTGTTCTGTTTGGGATCTAAAGAGATGCATACCTGCATCTTTCCTACAAGTTACTGATGGGATAATAAATCTGTTATTTTATATTTTTATTCGACCATTATGCAGGCAAAATTCTCACAACAACTCCCTGAATAAAGATCAGATAGAGGAGCTAGGTATTCATATGAATGTATATTTTGCATGATACAGAAAAAAAAACACTTAAATTTGTATTTAATTTGCATTATAGAAAATAAAGCATCATTTATTTTCTGAGATTTTTATGTTTATTAATCTTCAATCACTTTTCATTCTTTCTTTTAATATTTTATTCATGAAACACATATTTACTATATACTTAGTATATTTTAGGCATTATTCAAATGCTGATGATTAGTCGTGAACAAGGAAAATGTGGATCCCGCTCTACTTTCTAATGTAGAAAATGGACAAAAACCCAGAATCATAAATAGGGATAAGTGTATATCAAGCAATACTCCCTTTTTGTACTGGATTCTTTGTACCTCCTGGTTTTACTCTCCTCCCTTTTTATACTTGAATGCCCTGTATGCAAATTAAAGTTATCTTTCTATAGGGTAATTAGCTAAAGCTTCATTGAAGAGATGACAGTTAAGGTAAACATGGAAAGATGAGAAGAAGTCAGCTATTGAAGAGTAAGGATATCAATATTCTTGAAAGCAGGAAAAGCATGTGCAATGGTCCTGAATTGGGAAAGACTTTTTTTTTTTTTATTAGAAGTACTTAAAGGATAATGGTGTACCTAGATATTGACAGTGGCAAATATTTAAGATGAGACTGGAAAGATCATTTGTAGTAAGATTATATAGCACTTTGAGACCCATTTAAAAATTATAATTTATCCTAAGAACACTGGAATATCATTTCAGCAGGGAAATGACATTATCCTACTTAGGACTTTAAAGATCACTCTTTTTTGGAGAAGGAAATGGAAGAGGAAATGTGTGAAAGTGGGAAGGCCAGGCAAAGGCTGAAAGAGTAAGTCTGGAAAAACAATGGGTGACATTAACTTAAATTAGGAACTGGTGATGAAACATAAAGTAGAGCAATGGCAGATAATTAAGGAGATAGAATTCATAGAAAATGCTAATATCTTTTTTTTTTTCAACGTTTATTTATTTTTGGGACAGAGAGAGACAGAGCATGAACGGGGGAGGGGCAGAGACAGAGGGAGACACAGAATCTGAAACAGGCTCCAGGCTCTGAGCCATCAGCCCAGAGCCTGACGTGGGGCTGGAACTCACGGACCGCGAGATCGTGACCTGGCTGAAGTCGGATGCTTAACCGACTGCGCCACCCAGGCGCCCCGAAAATGCTAATATCTTATAAGAAGACTAAACAAAAGAAAAGAGTGAACAGTGACTCCCAGGTTTTTGACTTGAGCAATTAGGTGGAAGGTGGTATCCATTTACTGAGAAGTAAAGGCTGATTTACTGGGAAGTGTAGGAGTGACTTGGACTAGGAGGAATTGGGAATTCCTATGGGGAGGGGAGTTTGGAGCTTTTGTGAAATAAATGATTTAATTTTGAACGCTTTACATTTGAAAATGTTTTCTCCAAATGAAGAGGTCAAACTAAGCCAGGTGGATATGAGCTTTTGTAACTCAAAGAAGAAAACTGGAATAGGGATTTGGAAGACATTGGCATAGAGCTTTATGATAAGGTATGGTAAGAGGTAAGTAGGGAGTCAAAAAGAACATCAGTATTTGGAGGACAGGTAGAGGAGAAGACAAGTGATCTGTTACATAGCAGAGAGTGAGCTCATGGAATATAAAAGCGAATAATGATCTGTTTCAAATGGTAGAATGATTCTGAATGACAAGGATACAGAGAAATAGTATTTTTGAATGTGACAACAGTTTGCACAGTGCTGAATAGGAAAAGAGCTGTTTCCATTGAGTGTTAAGCAGGAAATCAGATTTGAGAGGGTAAAGTGTGAATGCAGGTAAGAAAGGGGATGAGGTAACGGTTGTTGGAAGTGTGTTCATGAAGAATAACCACAGAATGAGGTTGTGGCTGGTGGACCCTGAGGAGATCATGGGACCTTGTTTTCAAATGTTAGAGATACTGGGTCATTTTTCTAAAATAATGGAAATAATTTGTTAAAGACAGGGAAAGTCCTGATTTTGAATGTAACAAAAAGAAGGTAAGTCCACAAGAAAGCATGAGGAAATAGGATCCGTAGGTCAAGTGAGATGATTGAGCTTTGAAAGAAATACTTGCATTAAATCAGAAGAAAAGAAGGCAAAGATGGAAACAACAGTAGACAGGTTTGGAGGTTGAATTATGGAAAATGAGGAAATTGGTGAAGATGAGGAGGAAAACACATTTGGGGTGAGAATATGGATAGGATACCCACTATCTATATAATCACTCTTTGTGTAATAATATTCCAATGTCAACTCTGTGTCAGGTGCTCTTTGAATAGGTGGGAAACATCACTAAAAAGTTAAGCAGTAATACCTGCTTTCATGATTACAAATTAAACCAACATACATGTGGAGTGATTTTCTGGACTGGAGGTGATTTTCTGCAGTGGCTCAAGGGCAGACACACAGAAGGTGAACATTGAGGACTTTGGCACTGGGATGACTCTAGGTCTGTGACTTCCTGATGTTGCTGAAGCTAACTTCCTAACCGATTGATGTCTCCTGTAATCATAGAGAATAATCTAAAACAAATTCCCATTTCCCAGGTTTGTTAAATCAAATCTTACTATTTCCGTTGTTTGCTGATTTATTAGATACATTAAAATGTTCTGTCATCCTTTGAACTTCCTCATATTCCATTTCTTTCTTTTCTATACTATTCTGAATCAATCATGGAATCTGTCTTCCATGCTTAAAACTATATAGTAATATATTCGATATCATTCTACATCTGCTCTACACATACACTTTAGGTGACAAGGGGCTTGTGCTTTAAATATTCATTAAATATTCATAAATTTATCATTTTTGTTTTTATTTTCTGTTCTTATTTGATCTGAGAATATATCTCTTCCACCTGAAGAACTCCTATCACTTGCAGTGAGGTCTATAGTTGACAAATTTTTTTAGTTGTTTATCTTAGAATGAATTTGACTTTCATTTTTGGAAGGATATTTTTTACTGCAGATAAGAATCTCACTTGGAAGTTATTTTGTTTTCACACAGTGAAAATGTCATTTCAAAGGCACCTGGGTGGTTCAGTCTGTTGAGTGTCCGACTCTTGATTTCAGCTCAGGTCATGATCTCACCACGGTTCATGAGATCAAGGCCACCCTTCCATCCCCCCATCGGGCTCTGCACTCGAGCTTGGAACCTTCCTGGGATTGTCTCTCTCCCTATCTCTGTCTCTCTCACACACACACATACAAAATATATAAACATTAAAAAAATTATAAAAATAAAAATGTCGTTTCTATGTCTTAATTTCTGTGGGAATTTTAGCTGTTAGTATTGCTGTTGATACTTTGAAGACAATGTATCTATTTTCTCTAGCTTTTAGAATATTTTCTTTGTCTTTGTTTTTCAAACATTATAGGCATGATTTTCTTTGTTTTGTTGAGATTTGTGTTCATAGAACTTCTGGGATCTGTAGCTTGATGGACTTTGTCAATTTTGAAATATGATCAGCTGTTATTTCTTCCAATATTTAATTGCTGCATTATCTCTACTCCCTTTTGCAATGTTTTAGACCATTTTCCAGATATCCCTTACACTGTTTTCTGTAATTTTTATTTAAAATTTTTTTTAATGTTTATTTGTTTTTGAGAGAGAAAGAGCACAAGTGGGGGAGGGGAAGAAGAGAGGGAGACATAGAATCTGAAACAGGGTCCAGGCTCTGCACTGTCAGCACAGAGCCCAATGTGGGGCTTGAACCCAGGATCGGTGAGATCATGACCTGAGCTGAAGTTGGATGCTTAACCAACTGAGCCATCCCAGTGCCCCAATTTTCTATAATTTTAAAAATCTTTTTGCCTCTCCTGGCTTCAATCTTTTTTGTTTGTTTGTTTGTTTTTAGCTCTTTGGTTTGTTTCTTTTTCAACTTGAGCTAATATACTGAATTGGATTCACAAATCAGATTTACACAAATCAGAGATCCTACTCAGAACAAGTGTTACCAATCATCTGAAGAATGCGTGAAATCAAACAGTGTGGTTGAAGTTGAGAGGGTTCTGGGACAGCAGTGATGTTCCCTGTTGGTGATTGTTCCTTACTACATCAGGCATGTCCCTTCAGCTTAGACTAGATGAAGTCTCTGAGTGTGAGATTATGTACAGTTTATCTGTTCTTGATTAAACAATTATGTTAAGTAACTCCGCTTAAAAAATGTAAAGATAGCTATAGTGTTGTCACTGTTTTTTTAACACTTAGCATTTTGTTTTTGAAATGATACTCTCGGGGTGCCTGGGTGGCTCAGTCGGTTGAGTGTCTGACTTCAGCTCAGGTCGTGATCTCGTGGTCCGTAAATTGGAGCCCCGAGTTTGAGCCCTGAGTTTGAGCCCCACGTTGGGCTCTGTGCTGACAGGTCAGAGCCTGGAGTCTGCTTCTGATTCTGTCTCCCTCTCTCTGTCTGCCATGCTTACACTCTTTCTGTCTTTCTCTCAAAAATAAATAAACATTAAAGAAAAAACATTGAAATGATTCTCTTTATTTCACTTATTGAATTTTTTAAATTATAACAAAAACTGTCTTCATGATCTATCAGTAAGATTCTACCTATAAATCTATCGCAGCAGTCTTTTCATTTTTATTTTGTCATGACTTTCTAAAGGTTCATCAGTATTTTTTGCTTAGTTCAATACAAATGCAATCATGGAGAATGTGTCCAAAACTGTGGCCAGATTAATTCACCACAATCTATTTACAAATGACCAGGAATGTAGAAATTATCAGAATGTGAAACTTCTGTGTTTTTAGAACTTCAGTATATCAATTTGGCTGAATGTTTCCAGAATAGTACATCTATGTGAGGAGCATATAAAAAATGGCTAATAATATAAATAGCAAAATTGGTAGTTTTATTTTAAAGAAGCTGTCTTGGGAAGAAATCCCCTCTCTTCATTTATGAGCTAATTGCATAAAATAATCAGAACTCTTGAGGTAATTGTAACACACACACATACTCACATCTGCCTTTTTTTTTCATCAATTATATTATTTATTTAAGTCCTCAAACGTACTGCAAAACTTTATTTTGAAGGAGATGTTGACAGTTTTAAAAATTAAACCTAACTACTCAAGGAGAAAATTCTCTGAAACTAAAGATACTAAAATCAGAGAGAGGTTCTGAAGATAATTCCCAAAGTAGAGTGTTGAAATTGTGTTTAACAAAGGTGATATTTTTGGATTAAGGCCAAAGCTTCAATACACTGAAAAGAAACAATAATGCACTAGATATATACTTTTGTTATTTTATTTTAAAGCCTTTGTCATTTTATAGCTAGAATGTTAAGTACAGTTTTAATTAACCTAATTTATTATCAATCCAAAGAAGATCTTTTTATTATTCATTCTAGTAAGAAAATTACAAAGTCTTTATTCGAGGTATAATTGAGACCTTCAATAAAGTAAGTTGTACAGTTTTATTTTTTGATCTGTGTATCAGTTTTTTTTTTTTTTTTGTAAGTTAGTAGGGGTGTATAATACAATTTGGGGCAGAACTATAAAAAATAGGATGATAAAATAATAAAACTTTTTAAGTTTATTTATTTTGAGAGAGGGAGAGAGGGAGAGAGGGAGAGAGAGAGAGAGAAAGAAAGAATTCCAAGCAGGTTTCATGCTGTCAGTGCAGGGCCCAATGCTGGGCTTGATCTCACAACCATCAGATCGTGACCTGAGGCAAAATCAAGAGTTAGATGCTCAACCAACTGAGCCATCCAGGTGCCTCTTGAGTACCATTTTTAATCTAACCTCTTCACAATTCTTCTATATAATTCACCTGAACAAAGAAAGAATTTGACCGACATTATATTAATAGTTTATTGAAGATCTGCAAACATGATTAGAGATTGATTTTCTTTACATTTTGTTTAATGGTTTTTTAATAAATAAACTCTTTAAGAACAGTTTTAGATTTACAGAAAAATTGTGTGGATAATAACAAAGAGTTTCCATGTATCTTACATTGTCTTCTCTATTACTACCATCTTATATTAGTATAGTACATTTATTATAATTAATGAACCAACACATTATTATTCACAAAAGTCCATACTTTATTCAGATTTCCTTAGTTTTTAGCTTAAGGTCCTTTGCCCATTCTAGGATCTTATCATATATGCCAAAATAAATTTAATCCTTTTGTTTTCTTAGGCTCCCTTGGTTGTGACAGCTTCTTAGACTTTTCTTGTTTTTAATGACCTTGACAGTTTTGACATTTACCAGTCAGGTATTTTGTAGTATATCCCTCAGTTAGGATTTGTCAGATATTTTTCTCATGATTTGACTCTAGGTATGTGTTGTTGGAAGGAAGATCATAAGAGGTAAAGTGCCATTTTCATCACTTCATATTAAGGGTACATACTATCAACATACCGTATCACTGGTGATGTTCATGTAGTCACCTGGGTGAGACTGCATTAGTCAAGTTTTCTCCACTATAAAGTCACGCCCCTTCTTCATGCCTCCCACTTTCCATACTGTTCTCTTTTGGAAGAAGTCATTATGTGCAACCCATGATTAAGGAATGAGAAGTCATGCTTCACCTTTTTGAGAGTGGAATAGCTATAATAAACTTTATAAAATAAGTCACAGGTAAATAACTGTTATTTTCATTTGTATATGACAATTTGACATTGCTATTTTGAGGTCTGTGACATTTTGATTTATTTACAGCAAACTGGTTAGATTTCAGCCTTTTAAAGAATCAAGTGAAGCATACAAAAGACTCCAATCTAATCTCCCTCTAAAATTCCCCCTTTATTAGACCTCTACCCATCTCTTACCTGAGTCTTACCTCTTCATGTGTGTTATCTGGGAAGTGGAGGTGGAGAGTCAAGAATGGGATGAATGGGTGAGAGATGTTTATTACATATATTATTTTGAACATAGAAAATGTGCATTTTATTTTATTTTATTTTTT
>NW_024412405.1:37206780-37207803 GCF_014898765.1 Herpailurus yagouaroundi
TTCTTTTTTTTTTTTTTTTTTTTCCTTCCCCTCCCCCATGGGTTCCTGTTAAGTTTCTCAGGATCCACTTAAGAGTGAAACCATATGGTATCTGTCTTTCTCTGTATGGCTTATTTCACTTAGCATCACACTCTCCAGTTCCATCCACGTTGCTACAAAAGGCCATATTTCATTTTTTTTCATTGCCACGTAGTATTCCATAGTGTATATAAACCACAATGTCTTTATCCATTCATCAGTTGATGGACATTTAGGCTCTTTCCATAATTTGGCTATTGTTGAGAGTGCTGCTATGAACATTGGGGTACAAGTGCCCCTATGCATCCGTACTCCTGTGTCCCTTGGATAAATTCCCAGCAGTGCTATTGCGGGGTCATAGGGTAGGTCTATTTTTAATTTTCTGAGGAACCTCCACACTACTTTCCAGAGCGGCTGCACCAATTTGCATTCCCACCAACAGTGCAAGAGGGTTCCCATTTCTCCACAGCCTCTCCAGCATCTATAGTCTCCTGATTTGTTCATTTTGGCCACTCTGACTGGCGTGAGGTGATACCTGAGTGTGGTTTTGATTTGTATTTCCCTGATAAGGAGCGACGCTGAACATCTTTTCATGTGCCTGTTGGCCATCCGGATGTCTTCTTTAGAGAAGTGTCTATTCATGTTTTCTGCCCATTTCTTCACTGGGTTATTTGCTTTTTGGGTGTGGAGTTTGGTGAGCTCTTTATAAATTTTGGATAGTAGCCCTTTGTCCGATATGTCATTTGCAAATATCTTTTCCCATTCCGTTGGTTGCCTTTTAGTTTTGTTGGTTGTTTCCTTTGCTGTGCAGAAGCTTTTTATCTTCATAAGGTCCCAGTAATTCACTTTTGCTTTTAATTCCCTTGCCTTTGGGGATGTGTCGAGGAAGAGATTGCTACGGCTGAGGTCAGAGAGGTCTTTTCCTGCTTTCTCCTCTAAGGTTTTGATGGTTTCCTGTCTCACATTCAGGTCCTTTATCCATTTTGAGTTTATTTTTGTGAATGG
>NW_024412405.1:37262803-37291325 GCF_014898765.1 Herpailurus yagouaroundi
GGAGAGGGTGGGTGATGGGTATTGAGGAGGGCACCTTTTGGGATGAGTACTGGGTGTTGTATGGAAACCAATTTGACAATAAATTTCATATATAAATAAAAAAAAAAAAGCCAAGGAGCCTAGTCATGAAGACAGTCCCTCTCCTGTGAGGATGTTTGTAGAGAAAAATAACCTGGAATCCGTAGCCACATTGTATATATGCCAGGGTAGTCAGAGATTGAGGCAGGAAAATTGTCCTTTGGGCAGGAAGATAAGAAGTGAGGCCCTACAGCTCCTGACCTCAAGTACCTTGTTTTTGCAGGCATCCAGCCAGGCTCTGGAGAGCTCCTACTCTAGAAATAGGTAAATTAGCAGTTAGATTGTAAAGGGTGATTAGTGCTTAGTCTCTGATGCATTCAGCCAACTCAAGCTACTAAGACTTGTCTGGAAATTATTACAAGGCATTTTTTGGGAGCTACCAGTTCATCAAGTTAAAGATAACAAAAACTCACATAATTTATCTAAACAAACGTCTATAGATACCAGGTTTCAACATCTCCTTTCCTTTCCCTTACTCAATTCTTGCTAGAAGTATGGGAAGTAAACTCATCCAGAACAGAAACAAGCACAAGTCTAGGCCACAAGCATCACTGAAGCCTCAGGCATGCACAGTTGAACAAGATATTATTAACCTCGTGGAGCTGCAGCGTGCAGGTGTATGTCAGGTACCAACACAGGCCTGTAACAGTCTGGGGGTTATATGCAAGTACAGAGGTTTACCTTGTCTAACTTAAGCAAGATCTTAAGAGATCTTAATTCATTGAAAGTGTAATCCAGGGCTCACAGAATTAACAATAGTCTAAAAACACACGGTTTAGAAAGTGAGCATGAAAAAAAACAGGCTGAAAACAGGAACCATAGCAAAGTCCACTTAAACTCTACTGGCTTCACAGAGAAAAGATGCCACAGTAATTATGGCATTTCAACATTGTCATGTTCTGTGCCAATCACTAAAGATTCAAATTTGCAGGAGATAGAGTATAATAGATTGAACCTAAACCACCTAAGTGACCCCTGATGGGCCAGTAGGGGGATAGGGAAGCTATAATTCCTCCAGCTTTCAGACTGAGGGTGGCCACTGTCTCCTAACAGGACTGTACACAATTGAGGACTGCCTAGAAGAGAGACTTTTTTGCTAATAAAAGGATCTAAGAATGATAAATTCCATTTCACGGACCTAAACCATGATCTCTCATGATCCAATTGAAGCAGTCTTATTCCAGGCAAAGGTTCTTAAACATGTTCTTAAAATCATGATCATTAAATCAACGAAACCAATAGAGCCATGTTACAAAACACAGCTATGCAGGAGTATATTTTGCCAGTACCATGGACAGGGGAATCGACAACTACCCAAGCAACTACCAAAGATGGTGTTCAGTGCCTTCCATATTGCACATAATGGGCATTCATCTTTCACTCAGCTACAGGCAACAAAAGAGATTTAAGGCAGCTCTTGGGTGACATGTTGCCTGTTTATAGATTCCTACCAGAAACCAAAATATCACTTGGTGGCGATCCACTTAAGAGCTGCTGACAGGCACTATTACCTATTTACCCAAAAGCAATTCACAGACCAACCCCCCTTCTTTGCTGCTAGATCTTACCTTTTCATTTAGAAACTAAAAGTGTCAAAGACTCATTTCCCCTGTCTCCCTCCTTCATCTAGGGGATGGACAAATGACTCAATAGATGCCACTAAAATTTCACAGTAAGTGATCTGGGTAGAATCTTGATTAAAAAAGAGGTATCCAAGGGGAAAAAAATCTTCTTTCTTTTTTGATATTATAATCTGAGGCTGTGGTACACAGATTTGTTATGAACATTCAAGTACCTTAAGAAGATAGAGAAATTAATTTTAAGAGAAGCTAACTCAGAAAGCCTTGAAATCACTTCTCTCTGGAATGATTGACATGTGAGAAAATCTGTCCAGTTTTAAGCCTTTGTAGATGAGTTTTACGTTACTTGCAACCAAAAGCGTACTGACCGATAAGTAATTTGAGAATGGGAAGTAGGTTGTCACATTTAAGAGATCCTAAGAGAAGGACTGGCAGAGTAGAGGATATAGAACTGAGAACTTAACTATCATAGGCTGGAAAGTTGGCAGTCATCATGAAGCAGTAAGCATGTGATGAAACAGTTTCCTGATATACCATGGAATATTAACTAGCCCTGAATCTTTAATGTTATGGGAAATGACAAGACAATTCAGAATATTGGTATTCGTCGTTTATTACTTGTGGCATTTTGCAAGGTCCTATAGAAAAGATAAACCTAGTCTAAAGTCAGCTGGTCTGGAAGAAAGCAAAGAGGGAAATATGGCCCTCTAATAGTGGTGGTTCCCATCTCTTTCCTTATCTTCCACCATTCTAGTGAATCTGAGCCTATTTAAAGGATTGAGATTTAGGCCAGTTTCACTTTGGCAATAGTGTCCCACCTATTTTCCACCTTACAACTGGCCCCACTGGTATTCACAGCAATGATACCTTTCAAACTCTTGCTTATAGTAGAGAAACCATTTATGTGTGCCTTTTAGGGCTTTCTCGAAGTATCTACATACTTTTTTCACTGAGAAAAAACACTGAATTTATTATACAAGTGCACCCTGGGTTTAATACAAATTAATCTATACACTGAGACTGCAGACTATATATCATATTTATAAAAATGTATGAGTTTAACAAAGAATTCAAACATAGGTACCAATAAAGAATAGAAGTTCAAGTAATAGTGTGCCTCATGACAAACATATGCTATATGAGATGATATACATTTACATCAAAAAATCAGGGGTGATTATTTACTACTTAAAGAATTTATCACTTACAATAGAGGTTGTACAACTTCCAAATGACTTTTAAATTTTGATGTGATTTCTAGCAATTTGATTTGCATGTAATTCATAACATATATATGGTTACAAAATAAGCTACTTTATTCTTTATTGTGTGTTATTCTTTAAGACAATAATCACTTAAACCAGAGATTGGAAAACTATGACCTTCAGAATAAATGCTTATTTGTAAATAAAGTTTTCTGGAACAGAGCCATGCCCATTTGTTTCAAACTGTCCAGGGCTACTCTGGGAGTACAATGGCAGAGTTGAGCGGCTGAGACCGATAGCATTTCTTGCAGGCCCCAAATAGTTACTATTTTAAAGGGACAAGACTTTAAGAAAAACTGTATGCCAATATGCCAACTCCTGCTCTATTTTTTAAAGGAAATTGATACCTCTATTAAGATGTGAAAGTGGGTTTCTCTAGGGATCAACTAAAATCTGGACTTTAAGTTTTGTTGATTCCAATCTAAAGACTAAAAACACAAAACTTAAATTGTGATTTCAAAGGAACTGTAACAACTAGAGCTTTTAGCTTCATCTCCTCCCTAAGTGTAGTCTCCCTTCTTTCCTTATTCTAAATGATTACAGCAATACAAGTGGACATACCTGTGGCAGAATCAAGCCAGGCGCACACCAAGGCTAGTGTGGACAAGACAAGATTTCTCAGCCTCACCTACAGTTGGTTTAGGGCCATATGATTGGGTTCTGTCACTGGAGTAAACAGAACTGATCTATGCCCTGCCAGACCTATTCATAAAATGTCCCATGTAATCCTCTAGTCTCTCTCCCACTTACATGGCTGAAAGTTCAGGATGCTGAGATGACCCAGACACTAATGGAAGGATCCTCAAGTCACTCCCATTCACATGGGAGATAGAGAAGTCCCCTGTGAATGGGAGATGGCTGAAAGCTCAGGATGCTGACATGGCCCAGACACCTGAGGGACTCTCAGGTCACTATAGGAGAGTCACCCAAAAGATCCTCACAATCTACCTTGGACTGTGGTGAAGGAAAAATGGATATTTTCACAGTAGGGAGCAAATAAAATGTGAAGTTATTTGTTGAAGCAACCGGTATACATTATCTTGACTAATATAACACTACACAAAGGTTTTAATTAATTTTATAATCCTCTTTTTAAATTTGTAAATTAAATTGGTTATTCTCTTTCCATTTTCTGGTACCAATTCACTTCCAAGATGTTTGTGAATGTCTAAACACATGTGATCTCATTTCCATTTTTCTCTCTGTTTCCCACTTTTGCTGAACTTGATCTGATTACCATTTTGCCATTAGAAGATTTTCTCTTTTCTTTCTACCATGATAAAGTTATGAAAAACAACCTGTTTTCCATAATTATTTGAGAATACCGCTCACACAACCTTTACCAAATGTTTTTAGAGGATGCATTCTATTATCATGAAACAAACACATACATTTTAAGCATTAGGCAAACCTCTGAAAAGTCTTTTAGTCTCTCCTACTTCCAGGAATTTCTGACATATATTTCCCTCACCCATTTCCACCTGTTCCCTCATTTCCTCTTCTTTCTCTTTTATTCTCTGTTCCCCCAAGGAACTCCTTTTAACATTTTCTGCCAATGTGTTTTCTTATCCTAGTTTTAGTTCATTCAAGATCATACTCATGCTCAAGTGCATCCATTAGGATGTGCTCATTAAAAAAAAAAAGTTATTCACTTGACAACACTTCTGTAAATACCACTTAAAATAACATCTTTTTCTTCTCACCCTGAGGACATCTCTCATCTTCAGAGCCCCACCTCCACCCCTCTTCTACCCATCCCCCATGATCTGAAGAGAGTCTCCAAGGATATACTGATCTACATTTTTAAGAACATATTTTAGTACATAGGCCAGAAACATATGGTTAGTAAAATACGTGAGGTTTCCAGGTTTCCACATGTGAGAGATCCAGGCCTTGGGATCTCTGGTTACCATGTGATCCTTCAATGAGGCACTCATACAAAGATGCTGCTGTTCTTTCCAGCACATCTTACAGGTTCTACAGGCAGTTCAGTACCAGCTAATTCTTAAACCCAAGCTTATAAAGATCAAACTCTGCCATTGAATTTCTTATGTAATGGGTGAATTCAGATCCCTGAATTACTAAAAGGGAAACACAGACCATGTGTCTTGATCAATGGTAGTAAACATCTCAGATTACTTCTGTATTACACAAACACTGTGAGCTATATCTATTAGAAACAACAAGAAAAAAAAAAGTTCAGAAAAGAGACAATACAATGAAATTGGCAGAATAGTGATTTTTGCAGTCAAGCCTTACAAAACAAAAAGAAAGCTAAACTGAAATAAACCCAAGTCTTAGAACTATTTGTTAGAGTGCAGTGGGCAAAGGCGTGTGTAAAAAGTCCTGACAGAGCCATATTATAGTTCTCTATCGGATTCTTATGCAGGCTGGCATAAAGCTACCATTAATTGCTTGAGGGCTATATAACCCTTTTTTATTGAGTTTATTGAAAAGAGTTTTTGAGAAATGTCTATCCAACTCTGGTGAGCTGAGTAGGTTAAATAAAGCTTAAACAAAGCTTTTTCCATCTCAAGCATCCAAGTTACTCGGCATTTTCAGAATCACAGTGAGACCCCAGAGACAAGAGTCGACAAAACCAGGCCATAAAATCAGGAAGGCATTGAATGTTTGGATTCAGGACTAGACACGGGGAAAATGAAAAGAATGCCTTTAAAATGTGCACTCTCTGCAACAAAGCAAAACCAATTTACGAACATTTTTTTTGAGACTGCAGAGGAGGGACATTGTGTTTTCAGAAAGTAAAACAAACCTAAAGTATTTGCAAATCCTTTATGTGTCCATGTTTTCTAGGGCTCCCCATACATATTTCTAACAAGTTGTTTACCTAAGTCTTAAATAATTTCGGGGTTCCTCTTTAATCATGTGGCCACATAAAAACATTGCTGGGACCTTTTCCAAAGCCTTGCTAATTAAGTATCTTTGTCAGTGAGAGACCCAGAAACTCCATCTTACTAACTTTGTACCAAATCTCCTTCTCTATTTCTTAAAGTTTCATTTTATTGACCAAGAATTCCATCAAGAAGTGTGCAAAAAGTTAAATATTAAGTTTGAAGCAAGCATAAGTTTTTGTTCCATTTTTAGAAATTAATAATAAATATTTGATGCTGTCATTTCCAAATTCATCTTATATTTGGGTCAATATTAAACTTACACATACGTCATATTATATTCACTCTAAATATAACATTATGCATATCACTTCCTTAAACGATTGATTCAAATATTTTTATTCCAGATTTCCCTTTTTGTCTAGCTCTAACCCTCTATTTTCTTCCAATTTTGAAGCATAATATTATATAATATTCTAACTTACATTTCTATTTTAAGATTATAATTTTCTGATCTGTATTAAGTTGATATTTGTTAATTTCATAGGTAATAAATGTTATGTTTCAAAATCAATCTTGGTAGCCACATGGACACCAAGTTGTTCGTTATTTTTGAAATGTATCATGCTAAATTTTATAATGATTAGTAGTTTTTCTTTCTTTTCTCATTCTCCCTTCTCATTTCATGGACTTGCAAATATGGGTTAGCTCCTCATCAATATGTAAAGTGAGTCTGAAACACTGATTTATACAAATATATTTTCCTTACCATCAGTCAAAAACAGTAAATGCACAATATCATGTACCCACATAATCAATACTTTTAAAAGCATTTTATTAAAAAAATATCTTAATTCTTAAAATTTTTAAAAATCAAGTCTTTAAAATTCTACTCTAAGATTAGGTAGATTTTCTCCTATATTTTCTTCTAGGTTTTTGCTGTTGTTATTGTTGTTGTTGTTGTTATTTCATTTACCTTTGAATCAAATTGATACTTTAGTTAAAAATCAATCAAACAGGGGCACCTGGCTGTCTCAGTCAGTAGAGCATGCAACTCACTCTCAGGTTGTGAGTTCAAGCCCAATGTTAAGCATGGAGGCTACTTAAAAAAAAAAAAAATCATTCAAACATTCCCATGTGGATCTATTTCTGGCTATATAGTCTTTTCCTTTCATCCTGAGTCATCTTAGGTAAGTTTGTGGTTTTAGGAATTTGTACATTTTATCTAGTTATCTAATTTATTGATGTATAAGTGTTTATAGTGTTCTCTTACAATCTTTTTATTTCTGTAAGGTTATTGTAATGTCCCCACTTTCATTTCTAATTTTATTTATTGGTGATTTCTCTATTTTCTTAGTCCATCTAAACATTTTTCAATTTTGTTGGTCTTTCTAAAGAATCAACTGTTGGTTTCATTGATTCTATTGTTTTTCTAGTCTCTATTTTAGTTACCTCCACTCTAACCTAATTTTTTTTAAATTTTCTTCCTTCTGCTAGCTTTGGATTAGGTCACTTCTTTTTCTCTCTCCTCAAAGTATAAAATTAGGTTACTGATTTAATTTTTTTAATGTAGGAATTTACAGTTTTCATTTTTTTTCTGAGCACTGCCTAAGTTTATTCTTCTTACAGTTTATTGAGCTTCTTGGATGTGGAGATTCATGTCTTTCATCACTTTAGGGGGCTCTGTTTGGTCATTATTTCTTCAAATATCCTGTCTGCTCCTTTTTTGCTTCATCTCCTTTTGGTACTCCCATAATGTATATGTTCTGTTCACTTTTCTTCGTCCCTCTTTCTTTCTGCCCCTGACTCAATAACTTCAACTGTCCTATTTACAAGTTCATTGACTCTTCTACCTGCTCAAATTTGCTGCTGGATGCCTCAAATAAATTTTTCATTTCAGATAATGTACTTTTCAGCTCTAGAATGTTTCATGTTTATAATTTCTATCTCTTGACTGATATTCTAATTCTATTTACACATCACTTTCCTGATTTCTTATAGTTCTTTACTCATGAATTCCTTAGCTATTATAGCTATTCCTTGAGTTTTTAGCTATTTGAGTTGTTTTCAAGTTTTCACCTCCTAAGTATGATCTTCTTTATTTTTTGTCCATTTACTTTGTTCCTTAGAATGAGGAATATTTCCTGTTTCTGCATCTTGTGATTTATGTTTATTGAAAACTGGGCTTTTAAAAATTAAAATATATTAACTCTGGAATCAGATTCTCTGGCTTCCCCAGGTTCTGCTGCCTTTTCAGGTATTGAAGACAATAGTCGTCTACCTGTCCAGTGACCTCAAACTATTCCCACAAAGACTTCACTCCTTGCCATGTACAGCCACCAACATCTCTGATTCCCAGCTTGTATTCAACTAGTGTTTTGATACAGATATCCTTGAATGTTAGGAGCCAACAATAAAAAAGGAGCCAGCCTTTTCATATTGGCTCTGTTTGGTCACTCCTTCCATACTTAGCACTCCTTCCATACTTAGCAGTCAGCCCAAAGTGAAAGCTTGGGGTATTCTCAAATATTCTCTGAGTCTTGACCAGGGCATATGCATGGCTTTGTAAATGCCCCAATACAGATGCTGCTTTTGAGTGTTCTAATTTCCCCAAGCTTAGTACAAGCTCAGTCAAGTCTCAGGTGCTCTATTGTTTGTTTTGACTATTATCTTTTCCTAACGCTTATGAAAACTGTTATGTAAGCTTGCAGTGTTTTTGAGTAATGCCCACCACTAGAGTTCCCAGTTAGGTGACAAGAGAGACAAGATAAGTGCTTTACATCAGTCCTTCAGGCAGCCCCCAGACAGGTTTGAAGAGATGTACAAAATAATTTGCAAATAGCTCTGCTTTGCTCCCTCTGAAATAAGTGGGTTCCCCCCTGGAAATGCAGGCTGTTGTTTTAAAACAAAGACCTCCACAGCCATGGTGAAGGGTGGACAAGGGCAAGTAAAAAGACACAAAACTTTCCAATCTCCTTAAATTTACCTTTTTCTTGATTCAGCAGTTGCTTGGCTTGTGTAAACATCTTGACTGCTTTCCAAAGTTCTGACAAATTTGCTTTGGACAGTTTCTGTTTGTTTTTTCAATGTTTCCATGGGAGGAGGAGAGCTAGTAGCTGCCTTCCACAGTTTTACTGTCACTTCCTTTATGCCCATGCTTGAAGCGACTGAAGTCTTGTGTTGAGAAGGATTGTAAGGCTAAGTCAAGTCAAGTGGGAGAAAAGGTCAAGATTGAGTAGTTATGTCTGTTATAGCATATTAAAAAGAACATAACAGCAAACAGTCCACATAGTTACCAACTCCCGACAAGCCCAAATAATACTACATGATTTGGTCAACTACAGTCTAGAATAGGGCCATGATTACTGAATTATCACTCTCATACTGACTGGAAATATTCAAAACTATACCTGTGCATATACATTTTCACGAGGGAGCATGCTACTGACACAAAGATACCCATCTATCCAAGGACAGGATGCTCTTAACAGTGTGGTATGGTGAATCAAGAGGAAAACTTAGTATCAGATATACGTAGGTTCAAATTATGGATTTACTCTTTATTAGTGTGAATTTAAGCAATTGGCTGAACTCTTGGCTTAAGCAAGCTTATTTCTAAAATGTTTCACTGAATTTGTTCTTAATTTTTTTCAACAGTTTGTTGAAAACAGCAAGCAAGATATCTGTGAATGTGCTTCAATCTACTAATATTGATGATTACTACTATGACAGCTAGAGTAACACCAGCCCCAGGCATAGGCTACTGAGAAGGTAAATAACAGGAGGTAGTGAAGTTGCTCATAACCAGGACAACAGTGCTCATCTATTTTGATTTACTCAAGAGGATCTCAGTTCATAGCCATTAACCCAACATACAAATACTGTCCTCTTTCAATGTTAAAGTGTTCTGATTTGGATAAATTAGAAGGTTGTCCCAAGAATGATGTTATGGATATCATACCATAGTATATTGAGCTCCTAGAAAGGATTCCAACAATAATTTCCTAGTGGTTTACCAGAGAAGAAAAGATCAATACCTCTGTACTAGTGATTTCATTGGAAATATATTCCCTCTTCTTTATCTTGCCTTCCCTCTCTCATTTTCTTCTATGAGTTGCTTCCCACAACCACCATTCTTTTTTTTTCTTCCCTAGCAAGAGAAACTCAATTTTCAGTTGGGCATATTGTTGCCTAGAATAAAAGACAATTCCTAAATCTCTTGGAGTTTTGCCAACCAGATTCCTATGTTCTGCACAACAGTATATAAGTGTTGGGTAGAATAACTAGTAAAGTTATTAAGCAAGATGATTCAAGTCAGAGGAACAAAAAAAAAAAGGTGGAGTGTTGCTTCCCACTTTGTCAGATCCATTCAATAATTTGCCTCTTGTGGTTTGTCATGTAGACATGATGGTCAGAAGTGTAGCAGACTCCTTGAGCCTTCAAGTGAATTTAGAGACAAGTACCATTCACTGGAATGGTGCACAAAAGAGACACAGACCAGGCTTCCCGAAAGTACTGGATGGAGTCTTACCCACCTGGACTACTTAGTCCTGGACTACTTAGAATATCAAAGAGAAAAATAAATTCATGTGATGCTTAAGCAATTACTTTCTGGGTCTCCGTTACTCTCAGTCTATCACGATCCTAATTTACACAGAATTTGTTACATGGGCATGAAACATTGAAATATTGGAACCTGAAATATGCCCCTATTAAAGAATAAAATTCAACTGAGTGAATTTGAAAGATCTTTTGGGCTTTATGTAGCAATTCATGAAGGAGTAGCATCCAATCTAGCAATAGAAAGCAACTATGAAGAACCGTAGCTGGCAAGAGACTTCACAAGCAAAAGAAAACAGAACAGGGAAGTTCTCCTGGGCATTTGCTGATTGGTTAAAGCAGGGTTATCTACTTTCCTTGTATGGAGCAAAGGGGTTCCAGGAGCAGAGTCAAGTATCTTAGGCTGAGGAGGCAAGTGCTGATTTGTTGATCTAGGTCTTCCTTCTCTGGGAGAGTTAAGCACAGAAGCTTCATTAAGTTTTGGTTTACTGACATGGGGCTGAGCATGAGTGTCTCCATTTGGGGCCTGATCTGGTTATTCTAACACCTCTGATAGTATAGGCTGGGAAACTGGCAACACTTATAATTCAATGCTAAAACATTTGGTCAAACTGCTGCCTGCCTTTCCTTGGAAAGCAGACAAAAGGCTGTCTGGAAAGCAGACTAAATGGCCTTAAGGGAAAGTGTGGGAAAATTAGAATGTTGTCTGTGCTGGCTGCTTTTTGCTGCTTTCAACAAAGTTCCAGGATTGATGAACTCAGACTCGATCCAGCTTATCTTCAGGCAGAGATGTTAAGGCGCTGTCTCTCTGTGTGGCCTACAATCTAAATGCATTAAATTCGGAGCCTTTCAGGATTTAAAAAGAAAAAAAAAAACTGCTCTATGTTCCAAACTAAAGCACTTACAAGTCTACTCTGAAGAAGCAGTTTTACCAGGAGATAAATCACTGGCCCCAAAGCATTTAAAAAGGCCTTCCATTAATAGTTCTCAGTCAGACAATGGGAGGCCAGCTAGCAGCAAAGATCAGATTAAGTATGTTGTCTTCCCACCCAAGTCTATTCTTTTAAGTGGTCTCAAGGTAGAATCAGGCTTAAAAACTACCAGATCTGGAAGCCAAAAGAAGCTATAAACCTTGATGGCAACTGTCTGTTACTGTTTAAACTTTAATACCTGAACCTGTATTGGAAGGAAATGGGCTTTAGAATCTTTGTAGTCTCCATGAAGAGATACCTTCCACTGCCTAGATCAGAAGAAGCTCAAGGTTATGATGGGGAAGGAATAACCCCTTCAGAAGGTGGGGTCTGGAACAAGGGACCAGAGAGTACAATGGCAGAAGAGTTTCTCCAAAAGGTAGAAGTTGAAGAAATAGATAATATACCACAGAATGTATTCTACCACCAGGCTAAGGGACTTCACTATTTGTAAGTATCAGGATTCTAACATTTTCATGAGCTAATAATGCCAGTATTTTCTACTTTACGTTTGTTCTAAATAGAATTTTTATGTCATTCTTGCCAATCCTTCTCTTTTGGGTCTATAAGAGGAAGATAAGCTGTCTTTTTAGTTTAGTAAGTCATCAAACAACAAAGAGCTGCTAGATCTGATAAAGAATCAACAATCATCTAGAAACTGCACATTGAGCTAGATGCATGAATGGACAAGCCTCCTTGAAACCATCTGTGGCCATATGACTAAATTCCAGGTATCAAATTATAAATGAAAGGGCTTAGTACTTAAGTAAATTTCTTCAAAAATATGGAGCACTTTCTCCTTTTCTTATGCCATCCTTAATAACTGGGATGCAGATGTGATGGTTAAAGCTCCAGCAGATACCTTAGATCAGTGAGAACCATAACTAACAATGGCCAAGCAAAAAGGTAGCCGACAACAAGCGGTTGCTGTAACAGCTCTGGTTATATCAGATTTATTTTATTTGAAAAAAAATCAGCTTCTCTTCTGTTAAGTCACCATTAGTTAGTGGTTAGTGTTTGTTTTGTATGTTTACTGTGATCAACTTAATCCAATGAATTATTCTCTTACATGTATGAAAGTGAGGCTGGATGTTAGGATAATTTTTATTGAATTTTCCCCCTGAGATTAAAACAATGAGGTGAGCTTTAGTTTGGAGCATAGAGCAGTTATTATTTTTTTTCTTTTTAAATCTTGAAAGGCTCCAAATTTATATATACCCTAAGAAGCTACATTCGAAGCAGTTTCAGTGCAATGGCCTAATTCAAAGTGATTGTCTTGATCATTTCTACATGTTCTTATTGTTCTAAAGGTATTTATTTTACCCAATGGCAAATATATTGTTATTAGTGTACATGTTCAAAAAATTTTGTACTTGCTTTTTAGATTTCAAATATTTTAAGTGGATACTTAACCACATTGCCCTCATGCAAAACACAGTTGCCTATGTCTATTCTTTTCTTAGACTCTCAGAAACTTCCACATATGGTATTTCTACAAAGTTTTTCTATTGCTATTTATTATGACAAATCATTCGTAATGATTATTATAGGACCTCTACTTTGGATATTCAGTCTATCAAGGACATCATGAAGCTGTTGCCAATCTTGGAGCCTATAAAGAGGCCCAAGAAAGCAACACAGTACACTTAGGTCCTCCGTGGAGATAGCTGCTGTACCTAGATTGGCCACAACTGCTCATATTTACTACCAGTTTGTGATGTCAAGAGAAAAAAGAGCTTCAACTCTGAGGGACCAAATCTAAAAGGGATCTTCTCAGATATGCACCCCTTAGATATGGCATCTGGGTGTTTGGATGCACTGGCCAGCCAGGAAATAAAAATTGTCTACAGGTCCTAAATTCTGAAGTCATACCCTGGACCATGTGAGAGATGACCAGATGCTCCCACTTCCCATCGTCAAAATCACTTCACATATTGTCAGAAGCCCTTAGAAACCAGCTGTATGTCTTTGGTGGAGGAGAATGAGACACCCAGCCCCTGAAGGATTGAAGTTATATATGTTTGATGCAAACACTATGATCTCACCCAAAGGTCCATAAGAAAAAAAATTTTTCCTGAGATAATCACATTATGATGACAGTAGGGACAAAGCTCTTCCATCTATGGGAGCTCATGAGGTGAAAAATTCTATGATGACCTCCACTGCACTGGTGTCCGTGACAAGGGATTGTAGAAGTTGAGTCCCACTGGGACATTCCCATAGGATGTGCCACACAATTAGATGAGGTTGTGGAGAAACATGTGTGTATCATTGTAAAATGGCTCTCACAGGAGCACTGCACAGAATATACCAACCTTACACAGAAAAGCACTGGATCCTGCTTAAATTTGACATCCATCCCCTCTCTCATATGACTGGACTACCCCATGTGTATTACTCCAGGCTGATGATAGCTATATCTGAGAAAGAAGAGTCAATTTCTGTCACTGTCAACTGTGAAACTGAGAAAGGTGATTTTGCTGATGAACCAAGGCTGTGACCCACATGAATCAAATCAGATTGGTACACAGCTTTGTTTTGTGTTTGGTGGGATAAAGAAGGGGAAATCTATAATGATCACATTATGATTATAGTTGACTAATAAGACCTATATTTTATTAAAGAAAAAAAAAGCCTCCGTAAAAAGAGCTGCCTCACCCAAAGTTAAAAATCTCTTCCCTAAGGCCATCCTCATCGAGTGATTAATTAAAGTTGTGGTACAAAGGCTTGGTCCGCTTCCTTAAATTTGGAATAATTCTGAAGGGCCATCACACCTCTCATTCCCTATGTGTGTTGTGCTGAGAGAGCCTGCATACATCACAGTTTAGCTTCTCCTACTGCCCAGTCCTGCTTTCCTTCCTCCTTCGTGTGCTTTTCATCCCAAGAACATTTCCCAATAAACTTCCTGAATGTGAATCTCTGGCTCTGAGTCTATCTTCGTGAAAACTAAATTAGATATTACTTATATATTCAGGTTAATGTAATTACATATCTTTGTCAAATTTATGACTACAGTATATACTTCCTGTATTAGGGAATGGGATTAGAATTTATCACTTTAGCATTATGGAAATTTTAGTCATTGACATAAACCCTCAAGACTAGTACATAGAAAAGAACCAGAGAAGATCAAACTATCAGATTTATATTGTTGTATAACAGAGCACCCTACATTTATTGATTTTAAAGTGCAATCATTTTATTTATCATGATTCTATGGCTGGGCAGCCTTTCTGCAAACTCTTGTCATTATATTGAGTTGACAGGTCAGGTAGGATCTGAGCTCCAGGTAGGATGGCTGGACTTCTTTCTCCGCATAGCCTTGAGAAGGCTATATTGGTCTTTACATGGTGATCTCAGGAAAACATTCCAACAAGGTAACCCCCATGCAAAAGTGCTTATCAAAATAGATTTGGTTCACCTTTGCTGATGTCTCATTGGTCAGAGCAAGTAACATGGCCAAGGCCAGATTCAATGTGGAATGGGATTGCACAAGGGCACAGGTTCAGTGAGGTATGGTTGGTTATTCTCTCTCTCTCTCTCTCTCTCTCTCTCTCTCTCTCTCTCTCTGTCTCCGCCTGCCCGCCACCGTGTGTGTGTGTGTGTGTGTGTGTGTGTGTGTGTGTATGTGTGTGTGTACATGTTAACCTTTATACAGTGCTTATTATATGGCTTTGCTGGTTTTAAGTTATACAGACACATTCATTCACACACTCATTTGGTAGCCAAATATAATCTTAAGAAGTTGAAACTATTATCCCTGTTTTACTGATGAAGAAATTGAGGTATGTACAAGTAAGCAGCTTGCTTAAGGGCATAGAGCTAAGAAGAGGAGAAAATGGGATTTGAATCCTGGTGGTTTCACTCTAAAGATCATGTTCTCATCTATATGGCAATTTTCTACCTCTGTTCCACATCTTTATTTTTTCTCCACCCGGGATCGGGTGGGATGGATAGTAGTGTACTGGTCAGTTGGAAGACGGAAGTAATTTTAGAGATTATCAAGCACTTTGCTTTATAGATAATTTGGGGGCCTAGAAATAGGAGACAACTTTCCTCAAAGCATGCAACTATTAAAACTAAAGTCCTTTACATTATGTGGCATAACCTTTCCATCTATGTCAGCATATTGTAAAAGGTTTGGAATATTCAATTTTTAAAACTACACTTGAGCCTGCATGGACTCAGCCTCTGCCAAATCATGAAAGGTAAAGATGGATTCCTTTCACCAAATTAAAGAGCAACAGGACTAGAGGATGCCCAAAGTAGCATAAAAGATAAAAGGGATTTATGCTTTGTACTTTACACAGTTGGTAGTAAACATATGCAAGTCATTACCCCAGAAGGTTATATAGTCTGAAAATATAAATAGGTTCAGGAAAGGCTTAGATAAATTCATGAACTGAGTTTATAATGGGTTACCAAAAGGAAGTTAGGGATCACAGACTCCCCAAGGTTCGGCTGTGGAGGGCAACTAGCATGTTTTCCTGAAAAACATCAAAGAAACTATGCCGGATCCCTAGAGTTGATGTGACTCAGTATGACAGTTATATTCCCATATTATTTCTATATGATCCCCAGTCCATGTAATGGTATTTATTTAAAGACATGGCTAGTCTTCATTCATTTATTGTACAAACATTTCAGAAAAATCACTCCTTTCCTCCTCCATCAACAAACGAACAATGCAATTTCTTTCACAGATGCTTTATAATATCATGGATATTTATTTTCTCTTCTGTTTTCTGACTTCTTTCCACTACCCCATTTTTTATATCAAACTCTTTGCTCTCTTTCCTCTTTCAGCTCTCTTAAAATTGTTTCCTTTACCTCGCTTTCATCTTTATTATTTTCCTCTTTCCAACCCTTTCATCTCTTTCTATCCATTTACCTTCAACCCTCTCTTTAAACTTTATGCTACAGGAGATATATGTCAGTAATCTGTTTTTGACTAACCCTCATCCTTTATTATTATGAAATAAGAACATGATCCAGTCAAATCCCAAGGTGAATAAAAACAACCTTAGAAAAATTGTAAATATTATAATAAAATAAATACAGGAGAACAACAGCAAGCACATATGCCAATCCCCCACTAATACAAGCAATTTCTATTGTGATACCATGACAAATGCTCCAAAACAGTAGATATAAAGTGGTCGTTACATTAAATGATGTTTGAAGTAAATCCTTGTAGAAAATGTTGGTTTTGTTTATTAAGAAAGAGACATTTGCATGATGAAATTTATCTAATAGTGTCTCTGCTACCAAATATGTAAATCAGTGAGAGACACTGATTTTGCCTCAAAATTGCTGCTCTAGAGACAGTGTATTTTCTTTTCAAAATACGTTAGTAGGGGCGCCTGGGGGGCGCAGTCGGTTAAGCGTCCGACTTCAGCCAGGTCACGAGCTCGCGGTCCGTGAGTTCGAGCCCCGCGTCAGCCTCTGGGCTGATGGCTCAGAGCCTGGAGCCTGTTTCTGATTCTGTGTCTCCCTCTCTCTCTGCCCCTCCCCCGTTCATGCTCTGTCTCTCTCTGTCCCAAAAATAAATAAACTTTTGAAAAAAAAAATTAAAAAAAAAAAACGTTAGTAATTTGAAGTGCCTATTAGACTAAAGTTACTTATTATGACTTTTAAAACAAAATGTATAATAATTTCTGAGATATTTAATTTCTCAAAACTATACTAAAGGTCTATTTTCTATCTATATTACTTTGTATCCTTTATATATGTGTGATAAATCCAAAAATATTATGCAAAGAAAAGCAAATATTTGAAAAATTTGAGTCTGATTCAAAGTAGTCCAAACAGGGGCGCCTGGGTGGCGCAGTCGGTTGAGCGTCCGACTTCAGCCAGGTCACGATCTCGTGCTCCGTGAGTTCCAGCCCTGCGTCGGGCTCTGGGCTGACAGCTCAGAGCCTGGAGCCTGTTTCCGATTCTGTGTCTCCCTCTCTCTCTGCCCCTCCCCCGTTCATGCTCTGTCTCTCTCTGTCCCAAAAATAAAAATAAAAACGTTGAAAAAAAAATTAAAAAAAAAAAAAAAGTAGTCCAAACATACTTTACCATTTTGTTGAATTAAAATTCTAGTAATAAGCTATTAATAAGTTTATTTTCTCAGTAATTTTCTATTGCTACAATAAATGTTGTAATATATACTGGTGACACATACAAAAATCTTCTACATCTTGGTTTAAGTATGGTAATGATTGCTTTTTATGCATACACACTTTCATTTTTCTGGTACATATTTGCTATTTTAATAGGTATTACCATTATTTAATTATTCTGCAAACATTTAGTGCCTTATGTATTCTAAACTGCCCTTTCCTTCAATGGTTACATCACCTGGATATTCAATTCCAGTATCACAGCCACTGATGTCAACATTCTGTTTTACTAGTTCCATCAATTTCCTATAACTCCTCTTCAATCCTATCATAGAGGACATTCGGATTTTCCCTACCTTATTGTTCCATGCTTTGTCAAATTCAAAAAGAAAACACTCTCTTGCAACTGAGACACCGGCATGATACCTAAACTCTGTTAAATTAGAAGCATGATGTAGAAACGGTGCCACCTGGAATCTATTCTATTGAGTATGCTGGCAGAGGAATCGAGCTTCCACAGCAAAATGACAGTCCTAAGGAGCAGGGCACAGTGCCCAGCGTCGGCAATGCTGTCTGCGGGGTCTGTGACAAAAAAAAAACATGCAGTAGGGTTTCTGCTGAAGCCATTCTTCAATATAATTTATGTCTTTCTGATAGGGCAGCCTTCAAGTCTGATCTTCTGGCTCTGAAAGAGTTCGGTGAATTTTCTAATAAACTTTATTATATTATTTCCTTCTTATACTAGCTAAAATGGATTTTACTCCTTCAAGGTAAGGATTTTATCTAATAAACTGATCAATAACTTGAGTCCTTTAAGGATGGTATGAGTATTTTCTGGATATTTTTTCTCTTCAAAGACTATAGTCTATCAACTATTCGTCTCAACTGCATCCTTATTCTACTTTTATACTCACTGTGTAAATCCAAACCATGAATCAATCTAAGCATCTGACTTCTCCACTCCAAAACCTGGGCTGATGAACATGGCCAAAAAAACTCACTCAATCATTTGGAAGTGTTTATATTTACAAAGAAAAAAATAGCTGAAATATCCAAGTTATGTGGTGTGTGGACAAAGCTAGTTGTCACAGATGTAGGTAGGTAGATATAGATGGATGGATAGCTAGATAACAGATAAGCTTTTTTTTAAACACCCACTCCCGCCTCTGTGGGAGGATACGATAGAGGCTGGAAAGTACATTTCTCAGACTTGAATGCCCCTGGCATCCAGATGTGGTTGAAATTTCACCGATCAAATACATTTGTTCAAATTGTTCTTAGGGAAGAGAGAATGTGAGGGAAACAACTTTCCTTTGCTGGTGCATATTGTTTAGAAGATTTCCTAATGTGATGGTTTCCTGACTTAGAGGCGGCGGGAGCTTTCCCAATCACACTGAAGCAGTGATATTGCAAGAAATTGGAACTATTTGTGGAGCCCATTCTTCTAGTCTCTCAAAAAATTCCAGGTTATAAAGTATTTATCTCTTCAATAGATACAGTGGTTTCTATAGTGTGGAACTGAACCCTACCCAATATCGTGTATTTGTGCAAAGTACAGTGTTCTGGAACCCTACGCATCTATTCATGTTTTCTTGGGGACTGGTGACAAAGATAATAATCCAGTTGGAGAAGTTCCACTCTTTATTTATTCTGATAATCCATTAGATTATTTTTTAAACAAACTGTCCTATTTTTAAAGGAAATAATAAAGTATAAAAATCACTGGCATTCTTGCGGTTAATTTTATGCAATTTGAATAATTATCTTAATTACCACATCAAGTCCCACTAAAGTGGCAGTAAAATTATTATTTAAAAAGCATAAATGCGCAAACTCAGAAAAGAACGGAGGAGACACAATCAAATAGTTAAGAGACTTCAATATTCTGGAAAATTGAGACTGGGAAAGTACATGAATGAATGGCAACTGATTCTAACGAAGATAAGAATGCTGGTGCATAAGGAACAAGTTGCACCATGATTTACACTGCAGAATCCTGAGAGGCCCAGATGTTGCAGATAGCAGGTGTCTGTGAAAGTAGAGTGTAGGGACTGAATCAAACACAGGGAGGTGGGTCACAAATCTGAACAAACCTCCACCAGGTGTTCTCCCTTACTTAGAAGAGCAAGATGACTACCTGGAAAAATTAATCCTGGGGAAAAAAATCCTGGGAAAAATTAATCAACGAAGCTCAGGTTATAGGAAAACCTGGCAGAGTCGAACCCAGGAGTGAGATATGATATTGAAAACAAAGGTGCTGAGGGAAAGTATACTCTTCAAATAGTGAGATCTCTGCTTCCTATTCCCACTCCATCTCCAGAAAGCTAGATGCTGCATGCTAGACATATTATGCCAAGCAGGTAGGAGTCTAAGAATTCTACTTGATGAAGTTGCCTGGCCCAGGGGAAGAGACTGACAGATTTCCCAGTGAAATGCTCCACCTTTTGCTCTTCTGATGAAGCCCACCATTCAGCAATCTCACTCATACTTGATCTAGTACTCATCTGTTTAGTTCTGTACTTGCTTATGAATCATCAGCCAAAGCTCATTGGACATTTGAAGAAAATCTCTAACATGAAAGATGATGACCAAAATAAACAAGAAACAAACTAATTAAGGACATAATGCAAGAAGAATAAAATCTTTACCAACTACTGATTTTTGAGAAAGGTAAGAGATGTAAGTGTAAACAAGAAGAGGTTAGTATAAAAGGGGGAAAAAAGCATGTGTTCAAGGAGAGACTCTTGGTAATTAGAGAATATAATCATAGTAAACCTTGAAAAATTCTATTGAAGTTTTCACAGAAAATTTGTGGGAGTTTCCCCCAAGATGATAAAAATAATTAAAAAAAAGAAAGTAAAAAGATAGGAATACCTGAAACAGCTGAAAAATTGTTATCAGTGTACTGTTGTCAACAAAATGCAAAAAAAAAAAAAATTTCTAAAGCATAAGATTTCTAATTTGGAAAGCCTCACTAGTCAGACAAAATAATGAAAAAATGCATGTTAAGACATAGGATTGAAAAACATTACAGCAATGACAACAACAAAAGTTGAATCTAAAAGCTTCCATGATTAAGGAGTGGGTAGGTGGGATAAAAACAAACAAAACACTATAAATTTTCACTAATCAAATCGCATTAAACTCATTAATGACAATATGGCACTAAAAGATAATGAAAAATGCCATTGATACATCTACACAGAATTGTCTCTAATAGAAACATTATCATTCAAATATGAGGTTAAAAATTATTTTCAAACCTGTGTGTTCTTAAAACAAGACTTCAAAAGTCTAGTACACTCTTTTCAAGAAGCTTGGCAATGTATTTCTCTAAAACAAGAGGGAAACAAAGAAAGAGGAAACAAAGCCTCCAATCAAGACAGGCATTAGGATTTCCTGGTGAAAGAGATACCTGGACGGACAGCTGACAAGCTCTAGCAAGCACACCTGGACAGCAACAGATGCCGAGAAGAACATCATATAGGGACAGACACACAAGAAAATAATAAATACCTTATGTGTTTTATCACATATAAAGGACTTTTTCAGTTATTTTGTATAACGTAGGGATGAATTATTCATGTTCCAGAATACCATCAAATTAGAAGATGAGGCACTTGTTAACTCCAGAAAACAAAATTCGGTGTATGGAAGTTCATTTATTAGTTGTGTATTCCATGACTCACGTGCAAACAATACTAGACAGTCATGAAAAGTAAGCACTGAATATTGATTTACCTCATTTTTAAAACATAATTGTACAATGCAGATGTGCAAGGGGTGGCATGTGAGTAGGTAGGGGAAGATAAGAGAGCTAAATCATCATCTGCTATGTTAGCAATTGGATAACCTTAAATTGAAAAATATATATAAAATAGCATTACAAATTCATTATTTGGAAATGTGGAGCTTAATATCTGAAAAAGCAAGTAGAAATGTTAAAAGTGATTTTCTTGGGGAGATGGAAACGGGGGAAGTGTGGGATGGTAGATTGCTGTTTTACTGCCTGCCTTTTGATGTGTGTGTGTGTGTGTGTGTGTGTGTGTGTGTGTGTGTGTATCTATGTGGATATTTGTAAGTATATATATATATCTATATATACATATAGATATAGACATTGATATAGATATAGATATATGTATATTTACATATATACATATAACATATTATTACATATATACACATATATATTTAATAAATATACAAGTAAATATATAGATAATAAAAAATATAGACAGTAAAAAACCATAAAAACATATTTAGGTAGATACTGTTATCCCCATTTTGCATAGGAGAGACTTGGAGAAGTCAAAACCTTAGCTAAATATTTGGCAAAGCCAGGATATATACTCAAGCTTTCCTAAGTCTAGGGCCATTTACCCCTCCCACATTACACATACTCCTTCAAAATAATGAGTATCTCTTTCCCGATTTCCAGTTATAGGCTTGGAGTCCAAGTTGAAAGCATATTTGCTTAGTGTTTTCTCAGGAACCTGAGCTAAGTCACACACACACACACACACACACACACACACACACACACACACACCCCTCAGTTCTGTTCCTTGGGGAATATCCCACAAGGGGCTAAGAGAAGTGAGGAAAACTGGAGCCACACAGTGAAGGGAAGCTTTGTGGAGTGTTAGGCCTGTCTAGACGAGGCATGAGAGAGAAAATGGAAAAATATTTCACTTATATTGCTTTTAATTTCTAACTACTGAAGTGTCCAAATATGCTCATAAATGCGATTAATCCTGACCTAAATGTTTACACAATATCTACACTGATGTTTAAGTAGAACAAATATCACTGCACGGGTTTTTTGTTTGTTTTTATGCTAGAGGGAGGAAAATGTGTTAAAATAATTTCTCCACTATAACCCAAGGAAAATTCTCACTGAAAAATGTGATAGAGACAAATTAACATACTAATATCATTAACATATTAATATCAGAATGCAATTAATGTAATAATAAACAGCATGTATTAATGCAAATAGAACCATTTACAATTGTACTGTCAAATGCGTGTCTTGCTTCAAACAAGGAGTTTCTGAAACTCAGACATCTATTTTTTAAAGCTAGCTTGTTTGGGGGCGCCTGGGTGGCGCAGTCGGTTAAGCGTCCGACTTCAGCCAGGTCACGATCTCACGGTCCGTGAGTTCGAGCCCCGCGTCAGGCTCTGGGCTGATGGCTCGGAGCCTGGAGCCTGTTTCCGATTCTGTGTCTCCCTCTCTCTCTGTCCTTCCCCTGTTCATGCTCTGTCTCTCTCTGTCCCCAAAATAAATAAACGTTGAAAAAAAATTAAAAAAAAAATAAAGCTAGCTTGTTTGTAACACACAAAAATACATATATGTACTATTTTCCAACATATCATTAGTAAAAATAAATTATCTGCAAAACTTGTATGCTCGTGTCTGTGGCCACGAGTAATAAAAGGAGTGGGAAGGCGCATACAAACCAGAGAAACACATATCTCCATAATATTGTTTCTTGATCAGAACACACATGAAAATGCTCATGACTGAAAGATCTGATGGGCTTTTTTTCTTACCACATTTTTCATTTGCCCAGGCTAAAAAAAGAAAACGAAATCTTTAGAAGTAAAGCTTCCACAGTTCCCAAAGTTATGTGATTCTCTTTGGTTCCTGCTTTAGTCCCCAACTGCAAAGAACCCATCTTTTATTCACTTGTATGATTCTTCTCTGTAGTTCCTAACATCCTTTTAATGCATTTTCTCAGGGACCACAAGAATGACATTCCTCTTCGAATCTTTGTCATTGTTCTTTAAAGTCCCAGCTTTTGCCATAGCCTTTTGTAGAAAGAAGATTCCCTATCCCACAGCTACATTCCTTCGGTTCTGCTCATTATCACTTAGAGGCGGCCTCAGCTCCTCAGTATATTCATCTTTCTTTGGTCCAGATCAATAGATCATTTTAAATCAGTGCACTGAAGACTGAAAGACCACCTTTTATTGCAGGCTGGTAGTTCAGACGTAAGAGAGTGAATGATTTCTTGGGGTTTGTGGTCCATAATTATATTAACCTTGGTCCCACACCAAGCTATTTGAAACTTCTCACACCTCATTACCAGTCAATGCGTCCTTCTCTGTATAAGAATTGCATTGTTTGACTTTGAAAGACATGTTGTTAAAATCCCTTTACAGGTTGGTGATGTTTCTTTAGAAGAGTGGAACAAATTTCATGGTCAAAGTCAAAATTTTAGCACCCTTTTTATCACAAGGATATCTAACCCTGTGAATCCCGGAACAGTCTATATTGTTGCAAGAGAGTTGGAGAAAAAGAAAGAAGCAAATTGTTTTAACCATTACCATATTAATAATATGCTTTACACTTTAGCAAGTAACTCTATTATATATTTGTGTTCAGTGTTTTCTAAATTAAATGTATCGCCGCAAATTATAGAAAACAAACTAGTAATTATGATTGATTGATCTACTTTTAAATTATTTTGCAATCAATGACCTTAATCCTTCCTTGAGTTAAAAAAAGAAATCGTTTGGGGAGTGGAAAGAACTTTTACTAATGTGAATGAAATGGTTCCTTCTGGGATATTTCCTTGAGACTGTACTGGACATCTTTGAAACAGATTGAGCAGTTATGAATCCAGCCTAACTAATTAAAGTCTCATTAAATAAACAAACAACAACAAACCATAGAAACCACATTATCTGTATTTTACTAAGCCTTATGAGGTAACCATCTTGTCTGTCACTTAAAAATAATATTGACGAGAGATTACATATTTGATTGCCATTGAATGATTAAACAGACTAAAGCCAAAAGTTCCTCTGTTTGCTCTAAGAGGGAAGCTGGAAGACAAAGGGGGAACTATATAAAGTCCCAACTGTTCCTTTTTATGAGAAAACGGTCAGACAAAGACTGGATGAGCAAAAGGGCAATTGTTTGTAGTGAGTATCACCCAGGGAATTCCTTTAAAACGTAGTGCATTCCGCTCAGCATGAAAGACGGTGTTTGCTGTTTTATTAGATGGGGTTAATGATTTATCCTGGGGAGATGGGTGGAAAATGAAATCAATGGTGGGGTCAAAATTAGAACTCATATAGTTTGAAAACTTCTAGGTCATGAACTATCTTGAAAATATAAAAGGTATATACATACTTATACAAAGTTGGGGGAAAAGGACAAAAGTCTAATTAAACAAATTAATCATCTCCTAACTCAACATTTCACTAATTATCCCAATCATCTCCAGGTATCCAGTCTTCCTAAATTATAACAAAAATCTTAATTGTTAGAACAAAAGTTTTCTGACACATAAATACCATATAACAAAGTAAAGTGCCTCTGAAATCATCACTAAAATGGGTATTCTAATTCATAAAATTTTCTAATTAACCCAAGCAACATATGCGCTTTAATTTTCATATCAGAAATCACTGTAAAGTGTATCTGGCCAATTTCATTCCCAAGTAACCATAGTATATTGACACATGGATCTAGGCATCTTGTGGGATCCTGAGGATACCATACTGAACACAATTTTTCAAACTAGAGACCTACAAATTTAAAACATATATGTCTTTTAGTATATATTTGAGGCCATATATATATGGACATGTTTACTTCTGATAATATCACCATCAATGATTTAATACCAGACAATATTGTAAATTTCCCGGTTCAATTCTGGATTAAATTTTCAGAATCTTTTCCCTCACAGATATTTTATGATGATCAGAAGATATATATGAAATTGTCCTTTTGAAGCAATTCTCATCCCTTTCTATATTTAAACATTTTAATAAGCACTCTATCATGGTTTGTTTGGTACAACTGAGATGTCTACATGAGCACAAACATCTGCCTCCTGGGTCTTTAACTTATCTCTCCAGCTTATAGTATTATAGACGAGGAATAACTTTTTTTAAAAGCATTTCTAATGCCTATTGTAGAATTTTCTAGCATCCATAATATTATACGTCTAACTTGTGTTGGTGTCAAATGATATTCGAACTTGTTAAGATTTTTGAAATAGAATGACTTGTATGAAATAATCTTTTAATTGTCTCTTATACAGTGGCATAAAGCATAGTTGTTTGCTATCTCAATGGTAAAGTAGCCTAGTATATAAATAGAACACTGTTAAGGACTTTTTGAAATAAACAGAAACTTTGGGTGAAGCGTCCTAGGACCCTTGTTTATCACAGTGATTTGTAGAATTGTTCTTCATAGGCTTATAGAATTTAGAAAACAAAAGGACAACTACAGTTACATATTGACTCACAGCAGCTGATAGATGATGCAGTACAACATTGTTTCTGAAGTATTATCTATTATTTAGTGGTTCTCACTAGTCAGATTGTTGAATTTAGCAAATAATTAATTACAAGGACTTTCTGGGCGTACTCTGCCCTCTGTGTGCCTTTCCAGTACTGAAAAGTATTACCATTTTCAGTGGCCCTACCCCCTACATTTTCAGATGCAGCAGAGGGCTGTGGGAAGAGCACTGAACTAGGGAGTCAAGATACTTTAGTCCAGTCCCATCCTCTACCTACTGAAAACGAGCAAGTCTCCCAGCACCCTGAGGATCGGCATCCCCCTAGAGAAACAAGAATATTAAACTACATGAATTCTAAGGTACTTTCCCTTTATTTTCAGAGGGAAAATTTTTACATTAAATATATTTGTATGTAATTAAACAAATGTTCTGGGGCGCCTGGGTGGCTCAGTCACTAGAGTGTCCGACTTCGGCTCAGCTCATGATCTTGCAGTCCGTGAGTTCAAGAGCCACGTCGGGCTCTGTGCTGACAGCTCAGAGCCTAGAGCCTGCTTTGAATTCTGTGTGTATCTCTCTCTCTGCTCTGTCTCTCTCTCTCTGTCAAAAATAAATAAACACTAAATAATTAAACAAATATTTAGTTTTGTAAACTGTCACTGTCTCACTTTTCATCATCTCCTCTTTTACCCTGAAGAAATAATTCATTTTTGTTATGTATGATAGTCTTTATTCATAAGCTCAGATGTGTAAGAAATGCAGTTTTTTACTGTTAATATTTCATTTTGACCCCAAATTCCCATTTCTTTTGCTTTAAAGGAAAACTTCATTTTCATGACTCAAAGTCTTTCTGTTTGTGCATTCTGAAGCCTTAGGCAATACCAATTCTTGAGGGGGAGGTGTCAGCTATAGGCTCAACGAAATTGCCACCCAGATACCTTTGTCCTTTGTCCCCACTTCCTCTGCAGTTCCCGTGAGTTTCTGCAGATTTCATGTCTACCTGGGAGATGAAAACTTTTTATGAGCCTCTCTATGATTGTCTCTGCCTAGGAGATCATGCTCCCATTCCACTGGAGCAGGGGAGGGGGGGCTAGAGGGGGGGGGCAGTTTGCTGCATCTCTAGTGCTTCTTAACAGGCACTGGGTCTCTGAAGCTAAAAGAACCAAAGGAATCTGTCTTTCTCCCATCCTCAGGCCCAGGAATATCATTTCCAGTCTGAGAAACCTAACTAGCTCTTTCATTGCATACCAAGAAACTGTCCTGCCAGAAAGTCCTATCTCTCCTTAAATCCCTTCATATATACTTCAAGTTCTACAGAAGAAGGATGTTTGACTAACTTTAGAATCTCAGTAAAGTACGTGTGTTTCAAATTTAAAGAGAAGCCTTAAAAGAAAAGAACTATAACTTTAAACCAGTGGAGTAGAAAAAATAAATTTAAAAACCTCAACATTGAGTCCAAATAAGGCAAGGGAAAGAAAAAAGAAGCAAGAAAATGCAGGGCATGTAACAAAACACAAATAAAACACCAGACATAAATACAAATATATTGGCAATCGTAATACGTACAAAATACTGCACATCAATAATTAAAGTTAAATATTATCAGACTGGTTCTCCAAAATTGCATTCAGCAACAAACTATTTACTAAAGACAATATCAGACTTTAAGACACAGAAAGGCTGAAAGTAAAAGCTTGGGAAATAGATGTGGGAATAAATTTATCAGTAGGTAGCTATTTTAGCTCTTTGCACCTGAGACATAGTAGACTTAGGCATATACATTACTGCGGTAATAAAGGAGTCATTGTATAATTAATGATTTCTAATTGGTAAGGAATCACAATAATTAAAATTTATATGGGCCTAATAATATGAAATTAAAATAAGTAAAGCAAAAAATTTAACTCAGACGAAATTAAAACTCTAGAATTGTGGTACAGTATTTTCATACACCTTTTTCAGTACCGGATGATCATGTAAAAATCAGTTTTACAAGGTCCGGATATAACAATTAGCAAGATTGACATGTTAGAGAAACTATGATCTCTGCATATAGTAGTAACAAGAAAATTCACATTCTTTCCAACCACATATGAATTATTTACAAAAAATTTAAAGACCATGCACAAGGTCAGAAAGTTTATACCAACAAACATCAAAGAATAAGTCTATGTGTGACTCCAGTAACATTGAGTTATATATCAATAAAATTGCATCTATTGGGAATTTTAAGCATTCTAAATAAATCATGGTTTAAGAAATGAAAACGGTAATCGTCAAACGTTTAAAAGAATGATTTTGAGACTACTTCAAATAAAATTAATCTTGTAGAGATTAGCTAAAGTAGTACGTAGAGGAAAATTTATAGCATCAAATTCATGTTTCAGAAAGAATAGAGACAAAATTCATAGAGTAACTGGTTCAAGAAGTTAGAAAATGTCCAACATAGCAATCCCTTTGGAAAAAGGATACTGGAAAAAGGAAAGAAAGAATGGAGAAGACCATCAAACCAAAAGCTGGCTCTCTGGAAAAAAAGACCTTTTATAAGATTGGCCACAAAATAAACAATAAAACAATATGAGAAATATTTTTTTAAAGAGTCAACCACTCTAGGGGCGCCTGGGTGGCGCAGTCGGTTAAGCGTCTGACTTCAGCCAGGTCACGATCTTGCGGTCCGTGAGTTCGAGCCCCGCGTCGGGCTCTGGGCTGATGGCTCAGAGCCTGGAGCCTGTTTCCGATTCTGTGTCTCCCTCTCTCTCTGCCCCTCCCCCGTTCATGCTCTGTCTCTCTCTGTCCCCAAAATAAATAAACGTTGAAAAAAAAAAATTAAAAAAAAAAAAAAAAAAGA
>NW_024412405.1:37291725-37330988 GCF_014898765.1 Herpailurus yagouaroundi
AAAAAAAAAAAAAAAAAAAGAGTCAACCACCCGGGGTCCTTAATTTTAACTGCTATGCACAACTGTTTGAAAAAAAGGATGGGGAGGGGTTAGGGTGGGGATTTTGTATCTCACCCTCCTTACTGTCTAATGCCCTTTATGTGGTTCTCATGGATAGCTCTCCTCCAAGCAGTAACTTCAAGCCAGGATCTTTGCACCTTTCATAACATTAACCAAAATCATAGACTTTCAGATTCAGGAAGCAGAATAAACCCCAAGTAAGATATATAAAATAAATTTTTATTTATATATATTGAAGTGAAATTTCAATCTTTTGGTTCCACCTCCCTTTAGGGCTCCCTTAGAGCCCTTCACTGTATTTATTTTATTTGTCTGAAAACAAAGAGAATGATCATAATGGTATATGGTGGGATATTTTAGAGCTAGATCTGGAAATTGTGGATATTATGTTCCTCACCTCCATTAGCCAAAATATATTATGTGTACTCAAATCTACCAGCAAGAAGCCTGGAAAGAGGGCTGGTAACCATTAGGTAGTCTCTACCACAGCAGATAATATTACATGTAACAGAGAGGGGTTACATTTCGTTTGGAATATTATGAACCATTCACACTAAAACATTTGTAATCTTAAGAAGAAACGGGCATTTGTCTAGAAATATATACAGCATACAAACTGATGCTAAAAAAAAGAATGGCTAAAGAGTCAAGCCCAGATCTATCCACTGAAAAACTGAATCAGAAGTTAAAATTCTACCCGCATACAAGTATCAGCAGAGATTAATTTATGGATGATTTTTTGTAAAATAGAACAGAGAAAAATTGCACAGAAAAATTTAAAGGACAAATATGAAAACTTGCAAGTAATGTTAAGGGATTAGTATGACATTGATACCAACATTAACAAGGGAGAGTATAGAAAATAAAAATAATAAGACTCAAAATATAGGCATAAATATGTAAATAAATACTAATTCCATTACTCCAACAACGTAATTTTTTTAAAATTGACATGCAAAAGTGGTTGGCCTCAAAAATATAATATTAAGTAATTATAAATATAATTTTATCAACTTTATCAAAGTAATGATTAAAGAAAATGATTTCTGTAATTACCAAAAGAGTAAAAGCCATATACAATTGTATATATGTATGTATGTGTGTAAATATATATAAATATATATGCATATAATATACATATTTAATTCATATATATATAATTTATATATATTTAAACATTGATATGTATATATATATATATATATATATATATATATATATTTACACACTGTTAATGCTAAAATCTTAGGGTTATTTTCTTTAAAATTGAGGTGAGGGGCGCCTGGGTGGCGCAGTCGGTTAAGCGTCCGACTTCAGCCAGGTCACGATCTCGCGGTCCGTGAGTTCGAGCCCCGCATCGGGCTCTGGGCTGATGGCTCAGAGCCTGGAGCCTGTTTCCGATTCTGTGTCTCCCTCTCTCTCTGCCCCTCCCCCGTTCATGCTCTGTCTCTCTCTGTCCCAAAATAAATAAACGTTGAAAAAAATAAAATAAAATTGAGGTGAATGTCTACCTCATCATTTTTTAGTCAACTGTATTTGAAGTCCTAGGCAATGACACAAAGCAAGAAAAATATGACATGTAAAGACATATAAGGATATAGGGAAAAACAAAATAATAGAAAATATTGCAATACATAGCATATATATATGCTAATTATATATGCATATCCATGTTTGTGTGTATGGTTTTTATGTGGCAAAGTGAGTTTGCAACTCTAGGGAAATGATGTACTATTCAATACATTGTACATCATTTATTGGCAACTCATATATAGAAAAAAATGTTAATGATACTCCTGTAAGAAACCATGTACAAATATAACTTCCTGCTAGAATGAATAAATAAAACATAGAAAAAGCTTAACAAGAAAAATGCCTTTTATAGAATATCCACAAAAAGTGATTTTGCAAATAGCATATGTAAGATTAAATAACAAGATATTTTAACAATACCTAGCAAAGTTGAAAATGCACATAAATTCCATTTTGAATTATATATTCTAGAGAACACTCACACATGTACAAGGAGACTTTACAAGAGAGTTGACTGAAGCATTTTTTTGGCAAAACTATCAAACAATTTAAAACGTCATCCAATGAGAGGATGGATGAATTGTTATTTAATCATTGGATTATTAATACAACACACTAGTTCTACAAAAATCAGTATGATGACTCTCTAATACATTTTGTTACATAAGAAAAATCAAGTTTCACATGATATAGCAAGATACAATTATAGAAATTAAAAATATAAAAATTAATATGTGCTATATAGGGTATGTGGTTTTATAGTAATAATTTAGCATATTAAAAGGAACAATGCTCATGTATTCAAGATATTTATTTTATGTTAGGAGTGGATGATGCCGAATAAAACGGAAAGGATCACTTTAAGGGCATCTCTAACACAGGTTTACCCTGCTATCCAAATGTTCGCTTTACACCACTTCACTTTTACTAAAGACCCATACCACTATCTGTTTTCACTAACAAAAAGAAATCCAAAGAGGATTTTTTTGCTTTTAGGAAATGGCAGTTGCTTCTTCACTCATATCATTTCAGTTTATGAAAGTTTTCATAGGAATATTCTGAATCTGGATAGCAGGGGGAACCCGTATTTATTTCTTAGAAATCTAAATTTTGAAACAAAGATGATAAAATGTTAATCTATCTGCTGGGCACATAAGATGCCTCTGTGTTTGACATATGTGTTTGACATATTACATAATTAAAATATTTTAAAAGGTTTTTGTTTCCAAGTGTTTACAAGAAGAATGTTAAACCAGCTTTTCAAAGAGTTTTCAAGAATTATTAGACCATGAGAGTTATATTTGGTTCCTCAAATGTTCGTTGACCCAAATTAAATTACAAATGCCATTGCTTCAGCCTTCCATTCAACCATACTCTTTTAGTGTTCTAGTAATCAGCAGGTTAAAAGAAGACAAGCTCCTTCCTGCAACAAGTTTTCTCAGAGTTCCAACAAAATGTAACTTGTTATAAAACCCAAGCTGACAGGAAATGTGAACAAAGAACACTAAATTTATTTTAGGCACTGAGCATATGGGTCAATGCTTATTTGCATGACTGTCAACAAAACAATTCTCCTTTGTTGCCACTTATAACTTTCATGTATTCACTGCCTTTGAATCAAATTGAATCTACCCTTAGTCAATCACCTTTCTTCTTTATCATTATCAATTAATATTTTTAAGCCCTCTGAACTGTTTCACTTTGTATTGAATTTTCTGATAATGAGATACCAAATTGAGTCCTCAGTATGTTTTTAAAACTTGATATAGATCTCATTTGTCGATGTCTTCAAGAGCTGTCTGAGACTTGCTACTCTACCTGGCTTCTTCCTCAAGACTAATTCAAAGTGTGTCTATGCTTAATTCACTCGATAGCTGATATGAGGGCAAGAGCTTCCATCCTGGATTGATTTAATATCCATCCTTAGGTTTACTTCATCAGCTCTAAGGCTACTTTTACCCTACTATGCAAACAGTGAGGGGGAGGAAGGGATTTGGAGGCTGAACATTGGAACATTTGGGGGGGGATTTCATGGCAATTAAGATTTATAGGTAATTTTATAAACTATTTCTGCATGCAATTCCAAATGCCTAATGGATGATTTTCTCCTTTATTTCCTCTTCTACATCCCATCAAGGACTACTGCTTACCATCAAGCTTATATTCTGCTCAGTATGTCCCCATCTTCTATTTTGGCTGAAGACATTGTAGCATTTTCAGAGACCTCATCCTGAACACAAGTTCTCAATGCTGTTTCTGGCTCTATTTTCGCACACGTATATTTAGCCAAATGCCAAGGTATATAAAAACATTCTACCATCTAAAGTGAAGTTATATTTGATCTTGGACTGAATATAGAAAGTGCCTGGCACGTAGTAAGTACTCAGTTAAGGTCAGTTGTTACTGAGAACATCATAGGGTCACCGACTTCTCCACAAGAGACAATTTCCAATTTTACTGTAAAGTAAATTCACATATAAATTGCTTATTGTGAGTTTCATTTTAGAAATATTTTAAAATGTATTTACTGCCTGTAATGAATGATTCAAGAAATAAAAATAATAATTTTCAGAAGTCTGATTTAATGTTTTTGTGCTACACCATGCCCTAAGCTCATTCATCTTAGATCTCCATAAAGATAAACATTATTCTTGTGGCCAAAAGAATATCCCTTCAGTCTCACTTGAGAAGGCTTTCTATAGAATGGTAAAGAGAATTAGGAAAACCCTCAAATATGGTCTCAAGGTGTCTGGAAGGCCACTTAAGGCTCACTACCAAGAACAAAAGCTAAGGGCTTCCATTATTGTATCTCCAATGGTGGGCAAACCATTGACTACGAGTAACCTGCAATATCTCTTGGGCTTTGTATCACTTCTATTTTAAAATATATGTGACCTATTTTTCTATCGGAATAGCAGTTAAAAACTTTAAAGTAGAAGAGGTATATATATGTTTATAGGGAGGTAAGGACAGGTTTGCTGAGAAAGTTTTGTGGCCAGTCTTGCAGACAGGAAACTTCAGCGAAACGTGAATGGCTTCCAAGGAGAGAAAAACAGTGTCAAAGGAAGCGAAAAAATTAACTGAGGAGTCAATTGGCAACTGAAATGAGACTGCACCAACATGATATGTTTATATTATTTGAAAAATTCCCAATGGGCAGAAGGTGTCTATCAATTTGGGTCCATGTATAGCTCCACATTTCCAAAAATTCTTTGGTGTTTTCCCATATTTATGCATATGTATGGATGTATGTATGTGTTTATGTGTGTATGTATATATGTGTGTGTGTGTGTGTGTGTGTGTGTGTGTGTATATAATATGAAAAGATAAAAGTAACATTACTCTCTACATGCTATAATTTTTATTTTGACTTTATTTTGTTTGTCCTTAAAAAACAATTTAATGTCTGCATTAATAGTGTACATAGTTTAATTTATTAAAATTATTTACTATCAATTTATTAAATTGTATTTAAGTTGGGGTTCCCTGATAAAATGCACAATACCTAGTTAAATTTGACTTTCAGGTTAACAAGGCATTACATTTTTAGTATAAGTATATACCAAATATTACATGGGACATACTTATGAGAAAACTATGAAAATATATTCTGTATGGGCCTCAAAACTAGTCTTAAATCTTTGGAAATTATATGTATAAAAATTATATACATTATGGTTTAATTCCCAACTTACTGATTACTGCCAAAATGTAAGTAAAGTGGAGGCAGGAATTTCTGTCTGTTTTGTCCAGTGCTATAGTCCAGCCTCCAGCATAAAGGAGGCATTCATGAATATTTATACAAATGAAATGATGGAGATTGAAATTTTTGTAGGAGTTTAAAGCCCACTGTATTGTTTTCTATAAATTATTTTTAATTTTTTTTAATGTTTATTTTTTGAGAAAGAGAGACAAAATGTGAGCGAGGGAGGTACATAGAGAGAGGAAGACACAGAATCTGAAGCAGGCTCCAGGCTCTGAGCTGTCAGCACAGAGAGCAACATGGGGCTCGAACTCATGGACCACGAGATCATGACCTGAGCTGAAGTCAGATGCTCAACCGACTCAGCCACCCAGTCGCCCCTATAAATTATTTTAAATGCCTTAAACACATGCTTCCTTCAAGAAAAAAAAATGAAACAATTCAGTATTTATTCAGAAGCAGGGAATAAAAAAAAAAATGACTATAGTCCCAAACACTTGAGTGTTTGACAATGCATTCTTAGGGAAGCAATCATTAATGAATAATTACAAAAGAAGGCAGCACTTAAGTATCTCATAGAATCATGAGAAACATGATGTACAAATTTAGAAAAAAGTATCTAATTCTGGTTGGAGGGCATGATAGGTACCAGAAACATTGGATTTCCAACAGGTCCTACAACAGTGACAAATGCAATAGGTTCACGAGTTGAAGAATTTTTCAGCAGGCTGAAGAAAGGCATGAAATCTGGACGGTGCAAGGGTTATTCACAGAATGGAGTGAGATCCCACTTCCCTGAGATAAGAGGTCGAAGACAGAGGTAGTGGTAGATGAGGCTGGAAGAAAGGGTGGGACCTGACAAAAAACATTACATTCTAATTAACCAATTACAAGTGTGAAGATAATTACTTGTCAGAAGAAAACATTGGCAGAAGGAATGAAATTCTATCTGTATTCATAAGGTGTTGCCAACGATAGGTAAAACAGTCACTCTAACCATTGGAATAAGAGTAAACATTCTTAGTTATAAATTCATAGAAAAAGAAGAGTGGCAAATATAAGCTTTCATTAAGGAGGAGTGTCTTCCATTTTAGTGCCCTATTTTTGAATCATCTCCTAAATTCACACAGAAGTGATATCCTCACCATGATGCCTCAGTTGCTTGTGTTTTAGGGTAAGCTACTTGGGAAATGTTTCCCTCGGCAACAGAAGCTTAGGAAAAGTATATGGATTGATGTATTTAATTCGCATTCCACTTGTAACACAATATGGCCTTCTGTATTTTTTTTTTTTAAAGCACTGACAGTGTGGGACATAATATTACTTTGTGGTATAAAGGCTATTGATAGAGTATGGCAGATTTAACTCAGAATACCGCAGCTTTTGTTAAACCATGCTTCATACTTCACCTCGTTTTGATATACAGGATGGAAATAAAATTATATGTCAGCATTAGAGTTTTGCATTAAATTGTAGATTTTTTTTTGCCCCCATCATATCTTCCTGCAAAGGGGACAGATTTGTAGAGGACAGCATTTTTCTCATTTGTGACATATCTGCACAAATACAATATATAATTTTCGGCAAGAATATTGTTCCATGTGAGGAAAAAAAATAATGCCCTGGGTTATTATTTCAACTCGCAAGTCTGGATGCTGTACTTTGATATTATTTATTTGAAGTTTATGTAGCATATATTACTTGAAATTTGAAAGCTGCTTTATTAATTCTAACAGTCAGAGCATTCTAAGCTAAGAAAAGCTGTCCTTCCACTTAGTTGAATGCTCAAGCACAAAATTATTAAAAAACATCATGTGCACAAAATGCAGCAGTAAGCTGATTTGTGTGCACAAGAGGGCTGTTTGTCCTCAAAAGTACATTCTTAAATAAGAAGGGAGTTGGAAAGAAAAGGCAAACAGCACCTTGAAGTAAAAGAACAGGAGCAGATGTCCTTTAGCTGTGTGTTTTATTGATTTATAAACACTCAGTCGGGCTCCCTCATCTCTGCAGAGTAATTTAGATATGGGAAAATATCTGTGAAATATATTGATTGTGTTATTGATTGAAAAGCCAATTGCTGTTGCACTCCTGTTTTACCATTTAAGTCCTGACACATTTTGACATATGAGCCAGCTGTGACTACTGCCTCGATTCTGCAATAAGATAATGTGAAAGCTGTCATAACCACTTCTCTGTCAGCCTTGAGGATTTACAGCAGGTTGGTGCTGCTATTTAGTTTCCTCTTTAACTACCTGAATAATGAGAATTTGTTAAGGCTTTTACTCTAGTGTGTCCGTGTTTGTTTGCATTGGGTGTGTCTAGGGCTGTACACAAACGCTTGAGAGTTTTTGTTTCACATAGTGGACTGGTACTTGATGAATTAAAAAGAAATACATACGGAACCATTTTCACAGTATCTTCATACTGAATCTATGCACATGAAAACGACGTTATCTGTGCAAATAATTTTCTCTTTCTGTGGGAAAATTTGATTTCAGAACATGTTGCAGTAATTTTCACTTGTCGGGTTGGTTTCTACTCAGCAGCAAAGAGAAGGAATGGGGGGGGGATCCACTCCTTTCTATTTCCAGATTTGTTATTTATTAATTGTATGAAAAACAAAGACAATTTACACAAAAATTACTCAGTATCTTTGATTTGAAAAGAAAAGTAAGTTAGCTTCTAAACCCACCCATTAAAACTCATAAAAATTCATGTATCTCCACAAAGCACACTTTTAAAAAATCTGAATATTAGGACAGACGTCATTAAATGATTAACACTCTAAATACTGTTTCCTGCTTCTGGTCACATAATCATAATGCACAAGGAAAACTCCTCTAAATCACCCTTTTGATGCATATAGTCAATATGGACCTTTTCCAAATAAGGCTGTTTAAATGTATACTATACATTATTAAAGCTGGTGTCCATAATATTCCCCTTATATTCTGATGCATCTTCTCGTTGTCACACAATCTCTCTGATTAATCACAAGCAGCATGATGGTTCGGTCTTTTCTAGTTTATTTAAAAGCACCCTTCAATTTATGTAAACCAATGAAACAGGTCCATTGTAAGGAGCAGTGCTGATGTAAATAGCTTGGGAACAATGCTCCGTATTATAAGGATGGGCAGTGGATGACTCCTCTGGGAAATGAAAATGTTCATTTAACAATATGAATGGCACACCATTCTGGCAAATGACTGACATATCAGCAGTGTTAAGCATTAGGCCTGTGATTGATTTGGATCCAACTTGGAAAAATCCAGCATTTCTTTCCAATGCACAGGCTTCCTATAATGTGGAATCTTTTAGAAGTATATCCCAGAGCCTCAATATCATCCTCTAAAGCAGATTTCACCTTCAAATGAAATTACAGGCAGTCTTTATGTAAATTAACAAAACATCAAATAGATTCTGATAAGGTAAAATCTTTAGTCCAAACACAAGACTGCTTTAGAATGTGACACCAGAGAAGTGGAGCAGAGAGGTGGACAAGGCAGGAGCGTGTATACTGCGCAGTACGCAGAACCACCCCGTGAAGCTGGAGTAGCCAGCCATTCCTTCTAACTGCCTGCTGTCCTCTCTACTTGAGAGGCAGGATTACAGTAAGATCCTTAAGGGGAAGCTGTGTCGGAAGTTCTTCTTGAGTCTTACTGAGCAAAATAATTGTCCCAGGAATGTGTTAAAAATGCAAATTCCTGGGGCACCTGGGTGGCGCAGTCGGTTAAGCGTCCGACTTCAGCCAGGTCACGATCTCGCGGTCCGGGAGTTCGAGCCCCGCGTCGGGCTCTGGGCTGATGGCTCGGAGCCTGGAGCCTGTTTCCGATTCTGTGTCTCCCTCTCTCTCTGCCCCTCCCCCGTTCATGCTCTGTCTCTCTCTGTCCCAAAAAAATAAATATACGTTAAAAAAAAAAATTAAAAAAAAATGCAAATTCCTGGTACCCCTGCAGAGATTCCGGACTAGTAGGTCGAGAATAAAGCACAGGTAGAGCATTTCATTAAAAAATTTTTTTTTTTTTTAGTATAGTTGACTCACAATGTTACATCAGTTTCAGGTGTACAATATTGTGATTCAACAACTCTACATGTTATGCTCACCACAGGTGCAATCACCGTCTGTCACTGTGCATCACTATTACAATACCATTCACTATATTCCCTACGCTGTGCCTTTTATTCCCATGACTTACTCATTCCATAACTGGAAGCTTGTACCTCCCTCTCCCTTTCCCCTCCTCCTGTATTAGTAGAAACATAAATCGGTGCAGTCACTGTAGAAAACAATATGGAGGTTCTTCACAAAATTAAATATAGAACTATCATCTGATCCAAAATAAACTTTTAAATTTGAAATAATCTGACACTTATAGAAAATTCATAAAATTATAGAGTCCATTATTTCCCTCACTCTACCTCCTTCTTCCAGTGTGAACCTTTTGTATAAACCTAGCATAAATTTTAATATTAGGAAAGGTGCAATATTATTAACCAGTCTACAAACCTCATATGAATTTCACCAATTTTTCCATCTATGTCTTTTTCTTGCGGGTTCTCACATTGCATTTAGTTATTTCTCCTAAGTTTCCTCCAGTCTGTAGGAGTCCCTCAGGCTTTGCTAGCATTTGATTTGCAAAGAAAATTATCAGAAGTACTCATTAGATGGTTACTAACGTTCATGAATCTGCTGCAAATATTAGCTGTCGATTGTTTTAAAGGGACCATAAGAATTTTAAAACTAAGCTGAAAAATAAAGTGTGTACAAAAATCTCCTTCGAGCCTCCGAGACTAGTCCGTCTTAGTACTTTCCCCCCCCCCCAATATTGTTCGGTTTGTTTTGTAGTTGATTTCACATGCATTCAATATTGGCCCTGCAGTTCAACCAGTTGTCATTTCTTAGACCCTTGCTACTCAAAGTTTGGTCTACATCACCTGGGAACTTGTTACAAAGAAATACAGAATCTCAGACCCCACCCCAAGCCCCAGGTCTGCTAAATCAGAATCTAAATTTTAACTAGATTTGTAAGTGACCTGTCCAACTAATAATGTTTGAGAAGCACAGAATTTGGGCATCTCTGTCTATTACATGCAGAGGTTGAGAAGGGAAATCCCGGAGGTCTCTTCGCATTACTATTAATTTTGGAACAACCAATACCATTGCTTCTACGTACTGGCTACAGTTGTTCTCAGGTACTCATGAGTTTCCTCTGTTTCTCTTTCCCCTTTCTTACCCTTGATATAAATCCTACAATATATTTTTATCTGAGACCTGCTTGGTATTCCATATGCACATTACACTGAGTGGGCTGTAATTATGCTGGGCTGTATTCCACTGATGTTATGTTTCTGCAGTACAGACATATTCGATGCACTATTCTAACATTTCATGAGTTGGCTTATTCAGGTGGCTCATATAAAAAAGATTTTGTACAAAACATTCTGTGTACTTTACCTGTGTCTCAATGCTCCCGTCCTCTGTGCATCTCTCAAATTTATTGCTGACTTCTGGATAAGCTTGGACAAGTAATTATCCTTCCTGCTTCTTATTTTCCAAGTATAAAATGGAGAGTCGAACATTGCTATGGAATGTTAGTTCTCAAGGGGATCACAGATAGCAGTATGTTCACACCACAAAATTAGCTGGTAGAAAATTGAGATACAGTAAGGGTGTGACATGTAGAAGGTCAAAAGTCCATTACTAGGCAGAAAGAAAATGTCAGCCTCCAGGTCTTCTAACCATAGACCAGAGCTTGTCCTCAGGCCCTCTCTGCCAACATAATGCATCATCACTACCCTTTCCATATTTTCTCAGAGGAAGAGGGAGCCCTCTTTCTTTCCAAGGCTTTGTCTTTGACTCTATATGAGGTTTGCACTCCTCCAACTTTGATTTCATCATGTTTTTCTTCTCTATCCACAAATATGTCAAGTACCGTTTTCTCATTTAATAACTGCCAATATCACAGTAGAAATATTTTCTGACACCTATCAGTCCTATTACTGCATTTTCCATTTGTTTCAAAATCACTTGACTATCTCTGCTTCCTCAATATCTAATTACTCTTCATGCCATCTTATTCTGGCTCTTCCTTAAATCAGTTACTGACACATCACTCATTGATAACTGACACATTTACAAATTCCAAGGACTTTGTTCACTCTTCATCCTTTTTCACCTCTCCAAAGTCACTGAATTGTTAACCACATCCTATTTCTCAAATCTGTGATCTCCTCAGATCTAGCATCCCTTTCTCCTTGGTTCTCTGATCTTTCCATCTGTCTCTCCCACTGGCTCATCAAACCCTACCCGCTAAAATGCCATGATGCACCTGGCTACATTATATTCTTACTTGCACTACATTTCCAAGGTCGTTATCTCAGTTTGTGTCCCAGGTGTTGAATTATTCGTGTTTGGTTCTTTCACCCTTTTTGTCTGCTCAGTGAAAATGAGTTTGAGCCCTTCAGCTATTTTTCCTTAGTCATCTGGCAGAAGATGAGGTTTTGTCTCTGGAGGGCACTTGAGTGACATTTCAGTAGGAAAGGATTTTTCTTCCGGGTTCCAGTGCTCACTGGGCAGCTTCTGTGGCACAAAGGTCTCCTCCAGTGTCCAGTTTCTATAGTGCACTCGACTTTCCCAGGGCCAAGTGACTGCCGTGTGGGCTTTTTTTTTTTTTTTTTAGCAACAGTTTCCTGCAGTGCATATACATTCTCCAGGACCAAGCTTCCACAGTGTCAATGTTCTCTGCAGTGTCCATCTTCTGTGATGCATGGCAGCCAGTAGCACCCACTGGCCAGCAACTTCCCCCAGCAAACTTCTTAGGTATTTTTGGATTGGGGTGTGAATAATGAAACATGTCCCTATGAACAGCTTTCCCCAGTATCCTCAAGGGAAGATTTCTGAAACATTCCACTGGTAAGGCACCACAGTGACTCATCTGCCACTCAGTGAGCCAGAGCCAGAGCTACGACTTCCCCAACAGGATTCTACTCTGAAGCCTGGAGGAAGTCGCCCTCAGGTACTCTAGCTCAGCTCCTATAAGAAGTGGCTTCTCCTGATATCTGTTATTTCTGTATATTTTAGAATTCTCTTTATTTCTGTCTTGTCAATTCTTTATTACTATAAGCCCCTGTTGTAATAAATAACTCCTTATATTAAACTTCACCTATTCAAATTACTGAGGGTCTCGTTCTCCCATTTGGTCCCAGAAATGATACAGCCTTCCCAATGTGAGATAACCTAGTTTCTCCAGAGAGCACTGCCTTAGGTAGTCTTAACTGCTACTATTCTATTAGAATGTAGAATCCTCATGAAGCAAGAATGAAGTAAAGAAGTGAGATATGGCTGGAAGGAGAACAAGGATGAGGGGTTTAACTAAGCTGGAGGCACCCATTGTTATCAAATGTAATTGTTTGATGGATCACACTGGGCCATGTTTTGAGGGACTGTATGAATTAACAGAAGCCTGTTTTGAGCAAGAAGAGAACATTATTTACTGGCGGTCTTGATTTCCATTAATCACGGTCTTACCCCAACACTGCACTAAGTCTCCTCTACTTCCAGTTTGTGCTTACAAAGATGCTAAGCAGATAGCTCCTGTGCCTCACACCACGGTCGCAAAAGAAGGGGTCTTAAGGCAAGAGGGGAAATGTGCAAGGTATGAGCATAAGGTGTGATCTTGCACAAAGACAATCAGAGTCCATGTGGTATAGATCACAGCAGTGGTGGCTTGGACGGCAATGATGGTAAATAGCTGAGAGTCCCAGAAATGGATAAGAATGAGAATATTTGAGGAGGCATCTAGAACCTGGACATGGGATCTTATCCATGCCCATGACCCAAACCACATTCTACATGAAGGTGAATCTGAAGTCTCTTTCTCAGACATATTTTCCCTCCTGAGAACCAAGCTGTACTTCCAAATACTTAATCAGCATACATGGATGCAGACCTTGCAAGTTCCTCAAACTGGACATGTGCCAAGCTGAATTCAATTTACTATTTCCAAAACAGACTCTGCCTGATGTCCTCTCTCTTAGTAAAAAGAGTCAGCATTCATTTTTACACTCTACCAAGATAGAAGCTTTGATTCTCCCCTGGTCTTGTCCACTCTTTCACTGACTTAAATCTCATCGTCAACCAAACCTTTTTACATTTTTTTTAGACATGTCTCCCAATTCTGGCTTCTATTCTGATCTTCACTGCAATGGTCTTATTCCAAGTCTGTCCTCATCATTCTCTCAAATTACTGCAGTGGTCTCCTGTCACAGCCTCTCTCGAATCCCTTCACATGGTGATTATCTAAAAAAATGATTCTGTTACTTCTCTACATTAAAATCACCCTTGGCTGTCCACTGGCTGCAAAATAAAATACAAATTCCTGAGTTTAGCATACAAAGTCATTCACAGTATGCAACCAATTGCCCATTCCTATCACCACACCTTCTCCTTCCACTCATTCTCCCCTTTAGCCATGTTTTTCCCCCATAAACTAAGCTCCCATGAACATACCTAAAGCATTCTAAAAACTTCCATGTTTCAGGACTTATGCAAATGTTTGTCCTACTGCTTAGAACAGGAAAAATCTATATTTCTCATAAAAACCAGATCAAATGTCACCTCTTCAATAACTTTCCTAGATGTAGTTAACTGTTCTGTTCTCTGAGCTCCTATAGCACATCCCCTCTCCCTTCTATAAGTATTTATCATATTTTATTATAATTTATTTGTTTTTACACCTGTATTACCCACTATACTGTGATTTCCTCAAGTGCAGGGACCATGTATTATTCATTCTTGCATTCCCAGCACTCAGCATGGTACTTGTGCATAAACTGTCCAATAAATATGTGTTGAATGGAATTTAAATGAAATCATAGGTGTAAAAAAAGTACGTATGTATACCATTGTTATCAGCAAAGCAGCGTTTCACCATAGCACGATATACATACTTATAAAGATTCTGTGTTAATGCCATAGACACTTTGTCAACCATCCAAAAAGCAGCAGAGCTTTTTGCCAATGAGCAACAGCAGTGTATGTTGACAGTTTATTTCAGTACATTATATGGCACTCAACCAAAATTGAACAGCAAGAAAAAATGGAAAGAAAATGACTATTTTCTAGGCCTCCATCACTGCATGTAGGACTAAATGGATTTCATGATGTTCATGTGCCTTGGTTTGCATCAGCCTGGTGTGTAAATCAAATTGATCGTCCTGAGTTGTTTGGCCCAGGACTGTCATTCTAAGGTCTACAGTCCTACAATGCTATATTACACTCTATTATTGTATACTACATCACAGCATACTGTATCTATTACAGTCACCTCCTGTAGAATTACCTTTTACAAAAGGATGGAACACACCCTAAATTATAATGGCCTCATCACTTGTACCAGCTTTAGTGGAAGAAGCCCTTTTAGCAACCATGTTATTACCTCTGGTATGATTAGAGGAAAGGTAGTAATTCATTCCAAGACTAAAATGCTTTCCTAGAAAAAAAATAAATCTAGATATTTTAAGATATTTAAGATTAGCTGTACAATTTACAGAACCATGTTCAGAAGCTTTCCCCTTAGAATTATATGCTTATATGTAGGATGCTAGAGCTGAAGTTAACTCTCAGACTGATTTGTGGGCGAGGAGACTTGATTCTTCATTGGATCTTTACACTCTGTATAAAGATACAAAATTACTATTTTTTTAGAACTTTCGTATCTTCCTGGTCCAAGAATACATGTAAAATATGCCTGGCTACTTGGACCTAGTATCATGTATATACAGACTACAGAAGATTATTTCTGGTCTATCAGCAATAATGATGTTTCCTCATCCATTGGCTTATTTTTATATTGTAAATTAGGTAAACTCTGCAAATGCTCATTTTTCTTTCTTTGCTTTGTCTGGACAAAGCTTGAAGTGAAATTTGTGCACTGAATTTAGCAAGTACATAAGTCTTTATATACTGAATATTTTATACTAAACCTCATCCCAAATTCATCTTAATTTCCTACCCTTTTTGTTACTCTCCCTCTATTTTCACTTAATTTAATCTATTTTATCATGCCAACATACCTATTATTATAAAACTGGATTGATTCATTTTTAGGAACGAGGTGAGACATTAATAAATAAATGCAGAAATAAAACTATTCCTTCTAATGAATTACATAATTTTTACTTTTTGTCCCTGACTAACTATTTGCTGGGCTCCATCTATCAGCAGAACTACATAAAAGGAGCATCAAATATTCCACTACGCTGGTTCTTAATGTATCAGCCATGACCAGGAAAAATATTTCTTTACAATTTTCAGTCACTGTTCCTATGTTCCATCCCTGGGAATTATGGTTCAAGTCTAGCATGGGGCCCATTCAACTATATTTTTTGGACATCCTCACAGATGACTCTGACATACACCCCACTTTAAAAAATGAATAATTGGAGAAAATAGGATGAACCACCATTTTCCAGTTAAAAAGGAGATAGTGTAACTTGTGTATATATATTTATGATAGATAGGTGATACATAGATACATAGATAGGAATCTGTTTAACAAAATGAGGAGCGGTGAAAAGAAAACAACATAAAGGATGGAGAAAAATGTTAATTTAAATCACATACAGGGCTGTGGCAATTATTGCATGAAGAAGCAATGAGGCTTGTAGAGTAGTTTGGAAGATTTCTGAGAAATAATTACTTCTTCCCTCTACGTTCAGGACATCATGATAGGTCCAGTAAATATCATGTTTGAGCACTTCAGATGCTAGTATCATAGGAAGGACTTTGTAACCTGTACCTAATACCTACTTTCATCTTAGGATAATCCTTTGAGGTACGTATGATCTCTCTCTCACTCACTCTCTCTCTCTCTCTCTCTCTCCCTCTTTTTTTCTCACCAGCCAACTGACATCTATTTAGGTTGAACATTTGGCGACAGTCACACATGGGTCTGGAAGTGACAGGATCTAGATGTAAATCTGTGTCTTCTTAGTCCCAAACCTGTGTTTGCGCCTACCACATTTTATCTTCCTCCTTCAACGTATTTGGCTTTTTCCTGACAGAGCTCCGGACCATGCAAAACAAACCTACCTACCTTTCCTCACTTCAAATACCGCAGAAAATCACTTAAATATATATAAGAATTTGAAATGACTATATTTGAAGTTGGGAAAATTTAGGTAAACACTGGTCTAGAATGAGGTCAGTAGCCATTAAGGTTTTTCAGGTTTAAATATTCTAAGATGTTATTTAAATAAACTAAATGGGTACTTTTTTTGAAATTAATGGAGCATATGCTCAGATTCATTTGAACCTAGATTCATTAACCCCTGCTCCACTGATTTTTATTCAGTATTTCTAACAAGAGAGAATTAAACCTTTGAAAGCAATGATGCATATAAGCTTATATTCCATATACTAAAAAGCCCCACTTCAGTTTGTTGTGGTTTTTCCAAATGTTCTTTCTTATATGGATTATGGTATTCATTTGGTCTCACAATTTTTGTGCCAATTAGGGGTGATTTATTTTATTTTGAAACATTTAACATGGAATACCATATATCTAGAAGATTCACTGTCTTATGCATTTGGTGATAAAATTATAATCTTACCAAATGCGTAATATTTGCAATACTTTTAATTTTATAGTTAGCAGATATTTTTAAAATACAGTATATAATTTAGTTTATTAAAGGTGTCAAATCAGTGTGTTTATTATTTACATTCTTTTGCTTATTTTGAAACAAGTTGTACATTTATTTTGCAGTCATGAATAAACATGTTGACAATGTATACGTTTTTAGTATTGTCTTAAAGCCAAAAAGAAAAATCTCAATCTTGTCAAGTCTTTAATGTTAAAGCTGAAACTGTGTGCACAGTGTACTTGAATTGAATAGGTCTCAGATTTTCAATTCTATTCAGCCAGCTTCCCTTGAACAGTTGGGGCAATTTCATTGTCAAAATTGTGCTGCCTTTTAACAGGAAATCAACTGAGATTTGAATTCCATAATTTATGCTGGGTCTCTGAATTTTCTAGTTGTACTGGAAAGATTGTATAAAACCAGAGCAAGATAAGTCCGGTAAAAGGGAACATGATACAGACTAGGTAATCAGAGCAACTGGCTAACATGAGATACTCTTGCAACTCCAGATACCTCATATCAAACATAAATATAGTAATGAATTTTGGACAAAGTCCTGTGGCTAGTACTTGTTACTCAATTGGGTGGAGTATTTTATCAAATTTATTAGTTTTAGAAAGTGTGTGTCTTGGCATCCAAACGTCTCTGTGAATCTCCCTTCTAATCTCAGATCATTAGTTAATAAAAATAGGTACAATTTTTTTGAGCGCCCACCTTCGGCCAAACATTGCATTTTAAACACTCAACACATAGTCTATAATCTAATCTCTGTAAGTAAGTAAGTACGTTGGTGTTGTTTTTTTTTTTTTTTTTTTTCTCCTGTTACAGCAACGAGGAATCTAAGGCTCAGAGAGAGAAATCGACTTGGCTTAGGTTAAAGTCCTGGTAAATCATGATTCCAACTCAGGATTCAAATTCCAAAGCCCACACCCTTGATCTCTGCTATAATGCTTCTCTCCTTCTCTGCCTTCCAAACAGAATCCTTCCTTTGTCAATAGATATGTTAGACACCAACACAGTACTATTCCTGCATCCTTCCTTCCATTGATTTTATTGACGAATCGTTTTTAAGAATTTCAACTATTGCAAATAAATCTCTTCTGCAGTTTAGAACTAGTTCATCCATTCTTGTGTGTTCCATTAGCAGAAAAGTAGGTTTGTTTTGCAGTCCTGTGTTAAGATTACCTTGAAATATGAAAGATCTCTATTTCTCACACGGGTGTAGAAATCTATGGAAAAGGCAGTAATGTCATTTTGGCAGTGTATCATCCTGAATCAGAAACTAAAGCATGCAAACTGAAATTGATTTGTAACAGGTACCTTATTAGAAGCAAACATCAAGAAAACTAGAATCAATGTTGAAACAAAAATTTGTCTTGTAAGCAATCCTGAGTGAAATGTGTTGACACAGCATCACATTCTGTAGCCCCATTTTTGCATGCTTTTCAAAGCACAGCTATCTCAGGCTGAGGGAGATGAATAATTGACTGATCACTGCATAATTCAACATAGTGTTGTAAAAATTCAAGGTCTGGCAAATTTGAAGCTTTTCTTTTTTATTGAGACTGAGGTTAAAGTTTCAATCAACCTTGAAGAAACATTTAAATAGCACAAGGATATATGATTTATTAAAGTGCATATTATTCTTTCTTATATTCCCTCCTTCTTCATTAAGCTACCTCACATAATGCACATATAAAGTTAAAAGACTATCTATAAGGTTTAGTGGTGTTCCGCCTGTAGTGACTTCAAAAGCACTAGCATCATCAATGTCTAAATACACTTATCAAGCAAAGAAGCTCAAATAGGTTGCTTTCTATCTGTCCCATTATATTTCTTTTATTTTTTATATACAACTATTTGGTAAATTTAATACAGAAAAGGGCAAGCAAAATTCTTGTGAAATATGCTGACAACTTAATCTATTATAAAACTTACACACACACACACACACACACACACACAATTAGAGTATAGAATGATTTTTCATTCAATCGATTTTCCTATAAAATTTGTTTATTATCTATTATGTTCCAGGCACTCTCTTCCAAACCACAATTCAAGTTAGAAGGAAAACAAAACAAAACAAAACAAAAAACGCAAACAAACAAACAAAAAATCAGATGCTTTGTCAAGAATAAAATGATCAGCTTTGACAGAGTACTACAGGAAAAAAAAGCTGTTTTTGTTCAACTAAGTGTGAGATATGTTGACAATTAGCATATTATTTTAAAATGCTATTGTTATATTTATTTTCAAACAATGTTTCAAAATTATATTTCCATTTAGTTTTTCTTAAAAAAAGATTCAGAAAAACATTTCTCCATTAATATACAATTGTTCCATATTAACATATAATCATTCCATATTAACATATAATAATTATTCCATTAAATGAATTGGCAATGTTATAGGTATTCTCAGAAAATTTTAAGCCATTATTAACCTTTGGATACATCTACACATATAAAGAAAAGTTTTGTTTTGCATAAAATTTGTTTGGTTACAGGAAGATTATTCTAATAAGTAAAAGCTGTATTTAGCTAATGTATAGCTCTTTAAAATGTTTGTTTTTAAAATCATTCTCGGGGCACCTGGGTGGCGCAGTCGGTTAAGTGTCCGACTTCAGCCAGGTCACGATCTCGCGGTCCGGGAGTTCGAGCCCCGTGTCGGGCTCTGGGCTGATGGCTCAGAGCCTGGAGCCTGTTTCCGATTCTGTGTATCCCTCTCTCTCTGCCCCTTCCCTGTTCATGCTCTGTCTCTCTCTGTCCCAAAAATAAATAAACGTTGAAAAAAAATTTTTTTAAATAAAAAAAAAATCATTCTCAATGTATATTTGGAGAAAACAGGATGAATGGCAAATAGTATGTGAAGAGGCGAGATTGATTTTGCATTACAAATAGCCTTCCTCATAAAACAAATACTTTAGTCTGGAGTGCATGTTAAGAATATTTAGTTCAATCCCATCTACTTGGATGGGATAGGGTGTTTAGCCTAATTCTACTAACATATAATCAGAATTCAATTATTGTGTAAGGCCTGACCCCTACAAGATACGATAGAAACAGGAAACATGGATGGTCTCCTTGAAAACCTGACATTTATTGGGGAGCAAAAATTAACTAATAAATGTAATGATTTAATATCTTTCCTTTCTAAATCTTAAATGAAGAAGAAGATGACATGAAGCCAAGGAAAAAGAACTTAAAAATAAATAAAATGGCCCAATAAATTGCCATGTTTTGGTGAAGTGATTTGTAGACAAGACACTGCCACTAATAACTATGAATCTGTTAAAAACTGTCATCATGTAGTTAAGTCCTCAGTTGAAACACTCTTATTTGCCTACTGTAACTTAAATGCTAGAATTACTTTTCCAAGGTCTAAATCAGAAAGTCACATACTTGGGACACTGGTTTTCAACTTTCTTCGTAACACGATTATCTGGAATCACATAAAACATTTTGTCCTGAAATTTACTTAGCAATTCTTTGGGCTGTCTAATGAACTACAAGAATTCTCATTACTGTTAGGTGCACAGGAGTGTATGCTGCATGGCACACACTGTTGATTTGATACCCTCTATGATGACAGTCTATGGTTCACCAGCTTGGTTAAACAGCACATCAGAAGCAGTGATGGGTGATCAATCTCATTCCCCATAGCATTGCTCCCCAAAGAGTCATTATTGAGAATAAAATGAGGAAAGGCTATCAGAGGGAATCATTGGATCTATAGCTTAAAAAAAAAGTCTAAGAAAATAAATGAATAAGAGTCTTGGGAAAATGCATTTTTAAAACCTTGTTACAAAGAGACACAAAGGGACTGATTAATATCTTAGAAGTGGTAATTTTATTTTCATACTTACTAGCACATCTCAGTGTCAAATACTAAATAGCAGTGTATTATGCTGGGATATTTAGAGGAACTTCCATTTCATTACTATATTCATTCCCAAGAATCAGTTAAAAGAAGCATACAAGGCATCAGAACCTCGACCTTGTATCCAATTTTTGTTCTGTTGTTCTATATTGAAGGATGGAAATTAACAGCATAACTGGAATAAAAAGCCAATTCTAAAATCTAAAGTTACTTCTACAGTGATTTAGCTGAAACAACTCTAATTTCTTTCTTTGAATTACACATATTGTCAATGTTTTTAAGCAAACCTAGTGAGGTACAGTAACTAGAACTAATTTTATTCTGCGTAAATATCCCTTGTAGGATCTTGATGATCTAACTGAGGCAGAGAACACTTAGTGGGGAAGGTTGTAAACCAGAAAAAATAAAATGTTAATTATAATAACAACTGAAATTTCTTTAGTGCTTTGATGTTTTGGTACTTGCTAAGAATTTTTATAGAATATATCAGTTAATCCTCACAGTAATCCTGGAGTAGATTATATTATTTATATAGTCTATATATGAGGAAATGGAGGTATAGAAAAATTAAATAACTTGTCTAAGGTCATAATTTGTAAGTGTTGGAATATAATTTGAAACAAGAGAGCTTGACTTCAGTTACCACTTATTAGTTCCCAGATTACTTCTCTTAAAATATTGCTTCAAATTGTCTACAGGTTGCTTTTAATTCCAGGGACCAAATTTTCTGGATCTTACAGTGGGAAATAGTCTCTATTTGATAAATAAAATACAGAACTTAAAAAAAATGATTTGAAATGCACTCATTGTTTTTGGGGTTTTTTTTTGGGGGGGTGTTTTTGTTTTTGTTTGGTTTGTGGATCAGGTTTGTTATTCTCAACAACAAATCACAGAAAACCCTTATCAAAGGTTTTTCAAATCATCTTCAACAGCTAGGAAATACTTGTGCCTCCCATAAAAGAAATACTCACAATGCTGGCTGTGGTGTTAAAATAATTGAATACCTAAAATGATACCATATTTTCATATTACTATTATGCCAACCTCAGCATGTCATCTGGGCTTTTAGATTCCCAGGCCGCAAAAATCCCAGATAGCACATTCAGACATGATCATGTATAGTAAATTAAGACGAACCTTTCCAAAGGATCTCCTGGAACTTCCTTAACATCTCTGGCCAGAATTTTGTAATATACCCACTTCTAAACAAGTTCCAAGCAAGGAGAATACAAATATCAAGATCACTTAGACCAAATATGATGCAGGTCTGGCTAGGAAGGATGAAACCACCCTGGTCCAGGACCTGGCCACATCAAGATAGTATTCCTAAACTAAATTAGGCTACTCTACAAAGAATAAAGGGTGAAAGGTAGTAAATAGTTGCCATTTAGGCAAAAAAAAAAAAAAAAAAAACAAAAAAACGTGGCACGGGAATTAACAGATTGGATTAAAACAATTTGGATTCATACTGTAGTGTTATCCCCTATAAGCTATGTGATCTTGGAAAAATTTCTTACCCTTTATCTGACTATTTCCTTACCTGTAAAATAGAATTATACCACTAACTATCTTCTGGAGTAATTCTGAGGTTCAAATGTGTTAAAATGTATACAGCTCTGAGAATCATGCCTAGCATAAGTGAGAACACCTGTGTTTATTATTATCAAATATACTTAAAAAATTGATCTTACAAGGGTTTTTGGTTTCTGGTCGAGCAAGTAAAGAGCTTAGAGGTCAGCACTCCATCCTAACAACAACCAAAAAGCTGAACAAACTGAAAAATGAGTAACTCTCAGATCTGTCAGAGGAGTGAGGTCATAGGGCCAATAGTTCTCCCCCAAACTGGAGACTCCAGGGTAAATACAAAGAACACAATTTACTGGATCAGAAATCCATAAGCAGAAACCTTCAAATGAACACATTTTGGGTATTTAAATATGAACTATAATTGATGAATTGCTGGTGGGTCAGTATAGACACATCAGAGGGTTTAAAACTCCAAAGGGATCCAGTAATAGGTCTTGGTGGGACTCACACACTTGTGAATTTTACCTTCAGAAGTTCAACCAGGTTCTCACACTGAGTATCAAAGAAAAGTCCCCTCTTGCTTCTGACAGGAGGAGGGGGGAAAAGGAACCATTTTGAAATAGAACTAAATAAATGGAAAAAAAATTTGTTCACGGATAGAGAGACTTAAATTTTTTCCTTCCAACTTGATCTATAGATTTATTACAATATCAACCATTCTGAGCAAGCTATTTAGTGCATATTGAGAAACTGATTCTAATGTTTATGTGGAGAGGTGAAAGACCCAGAAAAGCCAACACAGTATGGAAGGAGGAGAATTAAGGTGGAAGACTTGCAAACCCAACTTCAAGACTTACATGGAGCTACAATAGTCAACACAGTGTGGTGTTAGCGAAATAAACAAACAGATTGGCAGACCAGAATACAGAGTCCCACAGAAATATAATCAGCTGATTTTCAACAAAGGAGCAAAGGAAACACAAGGGAGAAAGATTTTTTTTTCCAATATAGTGGAACATTATAATCGAACATTCACATGCAAAAAACTGAATCTAGACACAGATCTTCACAAAAATTAACTCAAAATGAATCACAGACCTAAATGTAAAATGCAAAACAATAAAAACTCCCTAGGAGAGAACCTAAATGACCTTGGGTTTGATGATGACTTTTTAAATACAACACCAAAGGCATAATCCATGAAAGAAAGAATTGATAAGCTAGATTTCATTAAAATTAAAAACCTCTGCTCTCTGAAAGACACTGTTAAAAGAATGAAGACAAACCACGGACTGCGATGAAATATTTGTAAAAAAAAAAAAAAAAAAAAAAAAACATGTCTCATAAAAGAGTATTTTCCAAATTACAAAGAACCCTTAGAGTTCAACAGTAAGAGAACAAACAATCCAGTTAAAAAGTGGCTGAAAAACTGGAACAGACACCTCACCATAGAGGATGTATTAGGTAGCAAATAAGCATATGAAAAAATGCCCAGTGTCATGTTATCATGAAACTGAAAATTAAAACAACAATGAAATACCACCACATATCTATTGGAATGGCCCAAATCCAAAACACTGACAACACCAAATGGTGCCATGGATGTGGAGAAACGTGTATTGCCAGGGGGAATGCAAAATGCTACAGCCACTTTGGAAGACAGTTCAGCAGTTTCTTATAGAACTAAACATGCTTTTAACATATGATCTGGCAATTACATTTGTATTTACATAAGCAAGTTGAAAACTATATTCCCCCGCAAATTTACACATATTTATGGCAGCTTTATTCATAATTGCCAAAGTTGGAAACAACTAAGATGTCCCTCATCAGGGAATGGATAAATTGTGGTACATCCAGACGGCTGAATGTTATTCAGTGCTAAAACAAAACAAAACAAAACAAAACAAAACAAAACAAAACAAAAGCAGATCAAACCACTCCAACTACATAACACTGTGGAAAGGGCAATATTATGGAGACAGTAAAATGATCGGTGAGAAGAGGACTTTCGGGGCTATACAACTACTCTGTAGGATACTATGATGGTAGATACATATCAATTTCCATTTGTGGCTATCCATAGAATGTACAACACCAAGAGTGACACCTAATGTAAAGTGTGAACTTTGGGTAATGATTTGTCAGTGTACATTCACTGCAACCTAAAACCACTCTAAAAAACATTCTGTTTATTACAGACGTACATCCTCAAATACATATTATATAAGTTAAATAATGGCCTTTTGGATATCACTGCAATGTAGTATCAGGGCTTATTTTGAGATCCTTTGGGGGCTAATATGAATAAAATTTCATCACCAGAAGGCCATTATGAGCTATAATCAGATTCATTATCCTTTATAAATTTCATAATAACTTTAGAAACTATAATTTAGTTTGAATTACTAAAGTTGGTTGTGCAAGAAATGGACTGAAAATTTTTATTACATTTGCTTTAAATTAGATAGTCTCTAGTTATTTTCACTTGTTTGAAACACTAGGGAGGTGAATGAGCCAGGCCTGTGAAGTTTATATGATAGCAAGGTGACAGGATGTGAAATAGCTAATTATGTAACTATTGAATTGCTTATCTGAGACATGTTATCAAAAAATACAGGAGGCCGTCAGGGCTTAGAGTCAAGCAGCCAGATCCAGTCTCTGGGCCCTGATACTTGGGTCAAGCCACCAAGGGTTAAGAAAAATTCACCAGGTGAAGGTACATTGGAGATTGATCCAGAAGTCAGCACGTATGAAGCCCTTCAGGGGAGATTAATGAAACCAACATCCTGAAGAAGTAGAGTCCTCACAACAAAAAAAGAGTGTTAAGAAACAACACCGGCAGACCAAATAAATGAGATCAGAGAGATACCTGTAGATCACGGTGGGAAACTTGATTATTATCCTAAAAACAATTATCAATTTAATAATTTGATCCATCCAACGTAGGATGATGATATTATATCAGTTTTTTGAGGGATAAGAGTGATTTGAACTAACTTTTTGAAACAAGATATGGATAAATATCTGAAAGAAAAATCAACAGGATTTAATGATCATCCTTGGAATATCGATGTATAGTATGGAAAATTATACGTTCTATTCTCTTTGATAAGAAGAATTATGTTCTCACTGATGTTTGAGAACACTACAGGCTTCCATGTATGGCTGTGATGCCTTCACAAAACAGCATATCACCCCTCATATCTTTGCAGCCAAAACAGTATAACCACCTCACATCCATGTCATAAAGATCCACCAACATAGTACTTAGTGAACAAGAGTTTGCTACACTGAGGAGAGGAAAGTTCTCAACTTTGGCTACAATGAAGCCTCAAAATTTCTAAGACATATGGATAATTAAACCATCTCTATATTATCAACATGTCTATCTAATTTAAAATGAATATTCGGGGCACCTGGCTGGCTCAGTCAGAAAACCATGCAACTCATGAGTTCAGAGTCATTAGTTTGAGCCCCATGTTGGGTGTAGAAGCTAATTAACTGAGTAAATAAAAAACTTTAAAAAAACTAGAGGGGATCCTGGGTGGCTCAGTCAGTTGAGCATCCAACTTCTGCTCAGGTCATGATCTCCTGGTTCATGAGTTGGATGTGGCCCCACATTGAGCTTGTTGCTGTCAGCACAGAGCCTGCTTGGATCCTTTCTCTCTCTCTCTCTCTCTCCCCCCCCCCACCCCTCCCCTGGTCGCTCTCTCTCAAAAATAAACAATAAAAAAAAAAAACCTAGGTAAGGGGCGCTTGGGTGGCTCAGTTGCTTGTGTCCGACTCTTTATTTCAACTCAGATCATGATCTCATGGTTCATGAGACTAAGCCCCGCATCAGGCTCTGCGCTAACAGTATGGAGCCTGCTTGGGATTCTCTCTCTCTCCCCCTCTCTCTGCCTCTTCCCTGCTCATGCTTTCTCGCTCTTTCTCAAAAATAAATAAACTTTTCTTTAAAAATCCTCTAAAAAATAAAAATAAAATATTATGCCTTATTGTATAGCACCATTAACACTAACCTTAAAGATTCTACCTGAGAATAAGTTCAAACAAAATGAAAGCAAATAATAAGAGTAATAAAATAATAAAACAATAATGAATATGTAATAGAGAGGATCAAGACAGCCAAAAGCTAGTTCTTTTAAAAGTCTAATAAAATTGTGGCACCTGGGTGGCTCAGTTGGTTGAGCATCTGACTTTGGCTCAGGCCATGATCTTGAGGTTCAGAAGTTCAAGTCCCGCATCAGGCTCGCTGCTGTCAGCACAGAGCCTGCTTTAGATCCTCTGTCCCCCTCTCTCTCTGCCCTTTCCCTTGCTCATGCTCTCTCTCCCTCTCTTTCTCTATCTCAGAAATAAATAAACATTTAAAAGTCTAATAAAATGGATTAACTTCTGGAAACTGATCAACGAAAAAAAAGATACAAGGTACAAGGAAACAGTATTAATAATAAAAAGGAGTATATTCATTCAGATGCAGGAGATATTAAACAATGCTTCTCAAAACAATGTGTTTACAAATAACTTGAAGACTGTATTAGTTCACTAGGGATACATAACAAAATACTATAGACTGGGTTGCTTAAACAACAGAAATTCATTTTCTCACAGTTCTGGAGGCTTGAAGTCCTAGGTGAAGGTGCGGGCAGTTTGGGCTTCTCCTAAGGCCTCTCTCCATGGCTTATAGATGATCCCCTGCTTTCTGTGTCCTCCCATGGCCTTTCCTCTGCATTTCCTCTTCCTCTTCTTATAAGGATACTGGTTATATTTCATTAGAGCCCACCTGTATGACTTCATTTAACCTTAATTACTTCTTAAAGGTCCTATCACTAATTACAGTCACATTCTGAGGTATTGAGGGTTAGGACTTCCATATAGCAATTTGAGGGGCAGGGGATACAATTCAGCCCACAACAGGGACTTCAGTAAGTAGGTTTGCAGTGGGACCCGAGGTTGAGCATCGCTAAAAAGCTCCCAGGTGATGCTAGTATCGCCTCTCTGCAGAGCGCATCTCAAATAGCAAGGTAATAAAAAGATGAAAATAAATATTTTAATAACTTTAAACTGATAAGTGAAAAACTTAGATGAAAGAAGAAATTCTTAGAAAAGTATAGATTAACAAATGATTCAAGAAAAAAAAAACTAAATTGTCTTATAATCATGAAACATTTATTTTTTTTTTCATCCGAGCAAAGCTTGGATCCATACAGCTTTAGAGATGAGTAGTTGCAAACATGCAAGTGAAGGGAATTAGAAGCCTGCAGAAATATTTCATGGAAAGAGAGAGGTAGTATTCCCCAACTTGCTTTCTGAGGCTACTATGAACTTGTTACCATAACCATATGAGGACAGTATGAGAAAGAGAAACCACAATCTAATTTCATTCATGAAGATAGATGCTTAATCAAACACTAAAACTAAATATTAGCCAAATGAACCCAACAATATAGAAAAGTGATAATATATCTTATCCCAGTTGAGTTCACTTCAGACACATTTTGTTTTAACATGAGAAAATGTATATTAAAATAAGGCACATTAATTGACTAAAAAGAAAAACTTAATATGTTATCTCCCTGGTACAGAAAAGTAATTTTGATAGAAGTAAAAATCCATCTATAAGACATGCTCTTAGAAAAGTAGGCACAGTACAGTGATTCAGTGGGTTTAGGATAGGGCCTGAGAACTTTAATTCTTTCTCTTTTTTCAAAGTAACCTGGACACCCAACATGTGGCTCAAACTCATGACCCCAGGATCAAGAGTGAGATGCTCCACTGACTGAGCACTGGCACTCAAGAACTTACATTCTTAACTAATTCCCAGGTGGTGCTGATACGGCTGTTCAGGAGGCAACACGCTGAGACCTGCAGTCCATGGGTCAATAAGGCCTATGTTGCCATTTAATCCTCTCTGGCTTCAGCTAATGTTGAAAAATAGCAAAACTTCCCAATACTCTCAAATCCATAAAACTTAAAATGTGTACTAACAGATGTAAAGGTTGCAAGTAAAAGAGATAATTTTGTGTCATTTAAAATTAACAAAGATAGGGGCACCTGGGTGGGTGGCTCAGTCAATTAAGCATCTAACTTCAGCTCAGGTCACGATCTCACGGTTCTTGAGTTCGAGCCCTGTATCAGTCACACTCTGTGTTGGCTGGTCTCCCTCTCTCTGCTCCTCCCCTGCTTTCTCTCTCTCAAAAATAAATAAACTTTGAAGTTAATAATGATATAATGTTCATTTCCTCAGTTGACACAGGCCTGCGTCACATTACAACAGGGCTGCTGTTAGTACAACAATTTCATGAGCCTAGAATGAAAAAGGGAAGTAACACTCATGTGTGCTTATGTGTGGAAACATACAAAACAGAAAACAAAAAAAGTCTTTCTCTCTCCCTCTCCCTCCCTCTCTCTCTCTCTCTCTCTCTGTGTGTGTGTATATATATATATATATATATATATATATATACACACACACATATATAACAAAAAATATATGTGTGCATATCTATCTATATACATACATATATATGTGTGTGTATGTATATATATATACACACACACACATATATATATACATATGTATGTGTGTGTGTGTGTGTGTGTGTGTGTGTGTGTGTGTATATACATTTTCCCCCCAGAAAGTTCCCAGGATCTGGCTTACATGATATACTTTTAAATAGATTTCTGATAGCCTTCTTCCAGCTGCAGCCATGAGGTCTACCAATATTCCTGATACGATCTATGGAATTCATCTTCATCATGGAACTATGTACACTTTGCACTCATGATCCTAGTTGGATTTATTAGGGTGCAGAGCAGGCCAATCCAAATGACCATCAGAACACACTGCAATGTTATATTTAAAACCCTCCTTACTTTCATCATTGGCTCTCAGCCAGGGATGAGTTTGTCCCAGGGTACATTTAGCAATGTCTGGAGATATTTTTGGTTGTCATAACCTGGGAGGTGGGGGCAGGGAGTGGTATTGATATCTAGTGGATAGAGGTCTGGAATGCTGCTAAACATCCTCCTAAACTTCCGTCCTCCCCCTCTCGCTTTCTTTGTACCCCCAACTCTCTGTCTCTTTGTTTCTCTTCCTCTTCTTCCTACCTTCTCCTTCTTCCTCTCCCCCTCTCCCCTCACTCACCTTTATGGTAAACTTCATCTTAGGAGACTCCTCATGTCATCATGCAAATATACCTACCCTATCACTCCTCTAAATATTCCCAGCATGTCTAAACTGAGAACTTCTTTAAACATCTTGATGACATGGGTCATATTAGTTCAGACTACGGTTCCAAAAGCAAAGTCAAGGAAACTCTGTAGACTGACCAAGGTAACGCCACACAAGAATAGGCAAAGGCAGCAACTAATTTGATCCCTATAATTTCCAACTAAAGACTGCTTTAAACTTATGGTCACCTTTTCTGCTGGCTCTGTCCCAACAGGTTGTTTGAGTTTCTCCCTGGTGCTTGGTAATACCTTTACTTAGAAAGAAACATTTTTAAATACTATTTGATGTAGTGCCTTAAAAAGACTTTTATATGCGTATATTCATGATTATGCTATTGCATTTTAGACAAACATATACCAAGGGGGAATATTTCAAGGACAAAAGGTAGATTAAATAATATAGGAATAATGTAAGAGTAGACACTTCTGGCTAATTTCTAAATGATGTGATTAAGATCTCTAAATTCAGATAAACTGAAACTGCTTCTTTAATACAACTGTTTATAAGTATTCATATGACATGAATTAATAACGTTATTTTTAATATGCATCAATTATACACAGTCTTCATTTATCAGAAGGATTTTTCTTAAAAAAAAAAAAACAACAGAGAAAAGAAAACCTTTCTGACTTTATTATGCAAAAGCCATCAGACATTGTCAAACTAAGACAATCATCTTGATTATTTTTGGTTGTTTGGAGGATAAGTAAAATCCACCCAGACTAGAAAGTAGCTCTTGGGAGGCAAGCAATTTGGTTTTGTAATGAGGTACGCTTTCTCAGAAGGTGATTACAATGGAGTCTGAGGGGATAGGGATGAAAGCCTTCATATATTATCTTTTATTTCTTAAAGTCTTTTATATCAGAAAGCTCGAGAAATGTGGTCAAATAGTCTTTGGGGGTTGAAGTATCCTCCAGTGAACTGCTTTGACACCAACATGGCTACACGCGTAGGACACAAACAGCCCTACGTTTGCTCCTTCAGGCACTTTTTCACCACATGTACTTCACAGCTGGTGATACCAGTTGAGGTTGAATGGTCCAGCGAAGATCAGAGCTAAATTTTGCTCTGCTGTCCTTCTGTTATCTCCAATACCCAATGAAAAGAGACATTACACCAGGTAATGCACGTGGAAATGTATCGGTATGTTTTCATAATGACAGAAGAATCTTCCAGCTATACTCACACTGCATATCTGGGTTTTTTTAATTATTATTCAAAATATAGATGCAAAGACTAGCTTTAAATAAATGTTCCGCTTCATTTATGGATACATATTTTTCAATGAAAGAGTTACTAAATTCATAAGATTTGGGGGACGTTTTTCATAAATCAATATAAAAGACAACTCAAATTTCATTTCTTGAAAAATAAAAACACACACATCAGAATTTCACTAGTAGTTTCGGAAATAAGATTCTGTTTTGGTATACCCTTTACTAGACTTTTTTGACCACACTGTACCTTGCTACTTTTACAATTATCTTGCTACTTTTTCTAGATTAGAGAAACAGTGCAGCTGTCAATTTGAAAGTTAAATGGGATTCAAAATGGGGTTTTGTGGATGAAATTAAACAGAATGAATTATGTTCTAAATTATGTTTTATAAAGTGTTATGATCAGCTGGTGAGGACAAATTAAAAAGTGGACTTCTTTCTCTAAGGAGAAAAGAAATTCATAAAGATATGTATAAAGGAAATTGTTGTTTGCAGTTGTCATAAATAAATATACTATGTTGGAGTAGGAATTTGTCTAATTAATAGAAATAGAATATTTATAACAAGACAATTCAAAACAGATGATCAGGAGAAAGACACTAGCTACGAAAGAGGAAGATGGCCAGTGCTTTTCTTCTTGCAATCCAAAGAGTGAAATAAGTCCATGGGATTCAATCAGGTGTACTCAGGGATATGATCGAGACTGGACAGGGTAGGGGCTTCTCCTAATAGAGCAGGGACTGGGTCCTCTTTTCATGCTAATAGTAATGTAATGAAAATTTTACCTGCAAACTAGTCAGCAGAAATAACCAAGTCCAGATTGATAAGCTACTTAATACCTCCACTGTAGGTGAAACTATGGGACAGTTTAGCTGAGGTTTGTGGGAAAAGGGAGTTAAGTTTTATAGGGGTAAAAGATTTCATCAAGGGATAAAAGGAATAACATTGAAACTACAACTTCAAAACTTCTTGGGCATTACCCAGCTGTGCCATTCACTGAAGGGACTGCAAATAAGTACATGCAATAAATTAAACATTTGCAAATTTGTGTGGTCTCACCTATTCTATCTGATAATTGGTGCTGCCTAGGAGGAACAATTATGTTAAGAAAGCTCAGAATTTATCTCCTAGTGTTTTGTTTGTTTGTTTGATGTTTTGGTATTAACTTAAGGGAACAGGCTCTTTTGCTGCCATTTTATTCATGCTTCTTCCCGCCAACTCGGTCAGTCAATGACATCAAAATAAAAATTATTTTCCTTATATATTCTTTAAGAATTGGACCATGTAATGAATAAGGACAAGATGTAAATTTTAGAAATTCAAAAAATTAACAAAAAAATGCCGCTTACCATTTTCAAAGCTTTATCAGCTCTGAATTATGTATTTTATTTAGAAACATTTTAAATCCTATTTACTTTATTGCCTTAGCAAGATTTTTATATAAGTTTATATAGTAATTATGTTATTACATTCTGAATTTACACAATAGAAAAACTGAATACCTCATGTTTATTTAGAAAAATATATATAAAATTTCCCCTAACTTGTATTTGTGCACACTACCTCAGAGAAGTTTAATACAGTTTTATTAACTATTATTATATCCTGAATGTATTTTAGTTATTCACTTTTAACCGTGCTCTGCTTATACTGTAAACAAATATTATAAATAATATTAGCAAGATATGGAAGAACAAATGAATATTTTTAAATCATAGTATTTAAATCAATAATATTTTAAATCATAATTTTTAAAATCAATATACTTTATGATATTAACACTCTTAAAGAAAAACCCACCTATGATCATCTCACTAAACGTAGAAGAGTATTTTACAAATTTCAGCAAGGGGTCCTGAGAAGAAAAACTCCCATCAAACTAGAAATGGCAGGAAAGTTCTGCAAGTCAACAAGAAATACCCACGGAAACCCTATGGCTGACATCATATGTAATGGTGAAAGACGAGAAATGTTTTCCCCCTAAGATCATGAGCAAGTCAAGGATGTCCAGTCTCACCACTTCTATCCAACACAGTTCAAACCGTTAACTCCCACTAACAGCTAAACTCCCAGCAAAGACTGCCACACTGCAAGCTTCCCGTCACCTACTTTCTTCCCCCAGCTCCACAGTGGCCTTAAAAACCAGCAGTCTCAGAATAACAGCAGCTATGAAAAACAGCAGCCTGGCAGCCATTGGAGGAGGAATAAGAAGTTTGGAGCTCCTTCCCAAAAACCCATGCCCAGAGGATTCTCATTATTTGCCCTGAAAGCTCCTGAAAGCCTCATTCACAGAGCTTGTCATTACTTCTGACTCAGTGAGGAAAACCCCATCCTCAGCGGGTGGGGAAAAAAAAAAAAGCAGTATCAGTTGTGTAACATTGCTTCTGCCCAATGCAGTGATGCCAGCTGAGCAAGGAAAGAATGGACAAAAATAAATAAGTTAATACATACATACATACATACATACATACATACATACATACATACAAAGGAAAATCAGGGGAATAAAATGTTCATAGCAGACTGAGAAGTTGTCACATTTTGGATTGATCTAGAAGTTCCTGTGGTTGTATGGGGGATGTGTTTCAGGCCCAGGAAAGAGCTAAGAAGGCCTTGATTTTTCACTTCTAGCTGACGCCAAGGCTATGCACCAGCTGGAACTGAAGGCTGAGGCAAGTTGTGAACTATCAGAATGTGGAAGTTGTGCTTCAACACACACATAGTCCTTAGGCAAAGAGTGGAAGACCTAGTAGTTTAAAGCATTTCAGGAAGGTCTAATCATAAGCTGACTGCTAAGCTACTAAGCAGTGACTTAAAAGCCACAGATGACAAATAATACAGATTTTAGAGAATTAGTCCAAGAATACCACTAAAATACAAGGGCAAAAACAAAGAGCAATAAAATCAAGTCTTGGGGAGCAGAGAGACTCTGACTCCATTTTTGCTCAATTATGTTATTAAAAATGTCCAGTGTCTAATTTTCAACAAATAATGATGACCATGCAAAGAAACAGTAAAGTATGGCTCATAGTCAGGAAAATAGAATAGAAATTGTCCCTAAGGAAGCCTAGATGTTGGATTTACTAGACAAAGACTTTAGCTATTAAAAATATGTTTAAAAATGGAGGGAAGCCATATCTGAAGAATTAAATGTTTCACCAGATAGAGACTAGCGAATAAAAAGAGGCAGTCATTACAACAAGGGACCAAAGAGAAATTCTGGAATTAGAAGAGTATAATAACCTAAATGAAAAAAAAAATTCACTGGAGGGGGCTAAGATCATATGTAAGTTGAGAGATAAAAGAATTACTGAACTTATAAAATAGGTCAATTAGATTTTCCAGTCTGAGGAACAGAAAGAGAGAAAAGAATTTAAAAAAATAAAAATAAACAAAGACCTGGCAGACACCATCAGAATACCAACACATACTTACTGGAAGTCCCATAAGAGGAGAGAAAGGGCAGAAGGAGTATTTGTAGAAATAATGGCTTCCAATGTTCCTAATATAATGACAAATATCCCAGGAGCTAAATAAACTAGGGGTAGGATAAACTCAAATAAACTGACACCTTTGCCATGGTTCTCAAGTGAGAACAAAGTTTATTCCTCAGGAATAGAGCTTTCTGGGTGGTTGCACATGTTTGCAAGCTTCAGGCAGTATATTTATTCTTTTTAGGAAAAGTGCAGTTGACTCACATAGATGTCCCCTGGTTCTAGTGACTTTCTAAACTGCAAGCAAAAGCATCAGCAAAGAAGACTCTAATGGAACAGTGAAGGTGATAGAAAAACAAGAGAAGTTTTATGGAAGCTGAAGAAAAGACAGCCCACAAGGTGGTAATACTCAAAGGCTTTAAGTGCAGGGAAACCTATGAACCTGTCGAACTTTGTATTACGGAGAAATGTGGCCCTATTTACAGATGTGTTTGTAACAGAATTTTATGATGGCTTATACAAAGTGCCAGAAATAATGAAATGTTCATTATTCTGCACGCACCAGACTTCTCTGGCAAAGATTTTGCCTGCATGTAATCTCATGATAGTTCAATTTCCATGAATTATATGGCTGGCCTAACTGGCTGTTAAAAACCTAGAAAATAAGCTAGCTGCTAGACGGTAATGGCATCACCTAGAATCAGTGTAAACACTTAAAAATCAGAAACAAAAGGCTGAACAAAAAGGATCATCAAATGTAAAATTACTTGATAATTATTCATAATTTATACATTAAAAATTATGTTAGGTATAACAAGCTTTACTGTCAGAATTCTTTAGCTCTACCTAGAATATGTTGACTTTACCCTAAAACAGGTTGTTAAATTGAGCACAATTTATTGTCTGTGGAAGGTGCTAAAATTTTTTCAGTCCATGACATTTATGTGTACACTCTCCTCCCTACATAAACGTGTTAAACATAACCCAAAGTGTATTGCCAAATATAAAATTTCTGTTTTTCTCTATAGCTCTCCTGGGAGTAATGATATGTCTTCATTTCATTGACTCCTGTAGTGAAGAGCAAGACCGTGCACTGTGGATACGTCTGAATGAAAAGTTTGATAGTGGAAGTCTATTCTGTTTAGACGGTAAAAAATATTTCTTCATTTTTTTTTATTTTAGTTTTGCCCATCTGTACTAAGAGCACACTAACTCTGAACTTGGGACACATAAAATGTTTGCAGATATCAGATAGGAAACAAAAGGTCAAAAGGCAAATGTGTGTGTCATGTTTTGGTTCCTCAAGTGCCCTGTGCTGGCAACTTGCAGGAGCACCGGATATCCAACCCCCAGAGGACACTAGACCTTGTACAAGAAAATCCTATGGAAAAATGTGCAAAAGAGAAAAATCTGATAAATAAACTGCTCTTTCATTTGATTTGGTTTCATTTTTGTCTCTGGTTAGAAGACAAATATTATTTGGGGAGCTTACGATGCACAGTTTAGCTGACCAGACAAGGTATTAGCTTCCACGACAATATTACTTACATGTTAATGTTACTGCAATACATGAAACATATTCTGATTTCTAAGAAATGGGAAGTCACTATATAATCTAAAAGTTTGTTTTCTTAAACATGCAAGTGCCTTAGTCTGTATTTCTACATTTGGAATAGTTTAGGTAAAAATAATTAGGCTCAGCCATAAATCTAATATCTGATCACTAATCTATTGCATACCTGTAAGTGAAAGAACTATTTGCTGACTCTTGTTTTCCCTGAATGAAGTCTGTCAGAGAGATGTATTAGCTCATTCAGGCTACTCAAGTGCTGTTAAAAAGACAAAACAACAACAACAACAACAACAACAACAACAACAACAACAACTGCTAGATTAGTACTGGAAGATTTTAGTCACTTTCTCTGAAACACAGACTACACTTTCCAAAGTACTCAGTTCAGTCCATTCTCATGTGTAGTGAAATAAATGCCCTCCTTTCTTTGCACTATCAAAGATCCCCTTGTTCTCTCTAGCCTGCAACATTATCCTACACTTCCAAATTCCTTAGTCTCACTGTACTCTCCAGCTTCATCTCTGGCTATCTCACTACCAACACCGTTCCCTACCAGGTGCATTGTTCCCTGGTGTGTGGTGCTGTTTCACAACATCTTGGCTCTTCACTGTGCTTTCTGATGTCCAGGAAGCCCTTCCCTGTCCTTTACTCCATCTCCATCAACCACTTATGAAATCTCCCAAGTAGACTTAGCAATACTCTTTTGAGTATGTCTAGGACTTTTCTGAATGATGACATACACAGCAGACAGGAAGAAATGCCCCAAAATCTAGGTAACATTAGAATGCTAAGCCAGAGATCAGGAGACAAAGACTGATCCCTAAAACATCACAGGCCCATATCTAAGAAAATGTCTTAGTGGTGATGACTGTGTTCAATTGTCCCTGATCCTTCCACTCTCTTGGATATTTTGTGTTTCCCACTACAGACCCCAACCCAAACTTCCTTAGCTTTATAGTCTTTCATGCACCAGACTTATGACTCTTCTGGAATCAATATTTATTTAAAGTTCTAACCTCATCTGTCTTGCCTTGTGTTAGCTGATTGCTAACTAGTTAATACAAGGGAGTCCTTATTAACATATGACTGGATATTTCTGGGTACAATGAGACAAACACCAATACAACCATGCCACAAAGTATTGCCAGATGTGTTTTAATCAGGGTCCTTCACTTGATTGAAGTACTTGTGGAGGTCACAGTCAAGTTAGGACTGGCTATACCAGCATAGAGAAAACGTTCAGGAATAATTGCACCTCCCGCTGTGAGTCTCCCCCATTGTTGTGCCAGGGTAAGAGGTAGTATTGACATATGAGACATATGAGTGAGTCCTATGAAAAGAAACACTGGAAAAATATAGGGACATTTAAGTTAGCCACTGCACAAGGAAATCTAAATGTCCTGAAAAATTATAGCCCTTCCCAACTTTGACAATATTCCTAAAATTTACATGACACTACCTGTAAGGAATTAGGAACCAGAAAGAAGTTTTTCTAAACTCCAAAGAAGAAAATGCACATGTTGACCAACCACAAAGAAGACCGGTCTTGAGAAATAGCCAGCAGGGGAGGAGTAAGAGACATTTTATTTAAAATATGAAAAGATATGAGGCATCTCACACAAATATATCAAAGCATTGGAACTAAAATGCACATTTTCTGACTACTGAAAAGGGAAGATGGCGGCATAGGAGGACGCTGGGCTCACCGCGCGTCCTGCTGATCACTTAGATTCCACCTACACCTGCCTAAATAACCCAGAAAACCACCAGAGGATTAGCAGAACGGAGTCGCCGGAGCCAAGCGCAGACGAGAGGCCCACGGAAGAGGGTAGGAAGGGCGGCGAGGCGGTGCGCGCTCCACGGACTGGCAGGAGGGAGCCGGGGCGGAGGGGCGGCTCGCCGGCCAAGCAGAGCCCCCGAGTCTGGCTTGCAAAAAGCGGAGGGGCCTGACGGACTGTGTTCCGACAGCAAGCGCGACTTAGCAGCTGGGATGTCATAAGTTAACAGCTCTGCTCCGAAAGCAGGAAGGCTGGAGGACAAAGGGAGGGAGAGCTGCTGAGCCCCCGGACGACAGAGCTCAGTTTGGTGGGGAACAAAGGCGCTCGCCAGCGCCATCTTCCCCGCCCATCCCCCAGCCAAAATCCCAAAGAGAACCAGTTCCTGCCAGGGAACTTGCTCGCTCCGCGCAAACACCCAACTCTGCGCTTCTGCGGAGCCAAACCTCCGGCAGCGGATCTGACTCCCTCCTGCTGCCACAGGGCCCCTCCTGAAGTGGATCACCTAAGGAGAAGCAAGCTAAGCCTGCCCCTCCTGCCCCTGTGCACCTTGCCTACCCACCCCAGCTAAGACGCCAGATCCCCAGCATCACAAGCCTGGCAGTGTGCAAGTAGCCCAGACAGGCCACCCCACCCCACAGTGAATCCCGCCCCTAGGAGAGGGAAAGAGAAGGCACGCACCAGTCTGACTGTGGCCCCTGCGGTGGGCTGGGGGCAGACATCAGGTCTGACTGTGGCTCCGCCCACCAACTCCAGTTATACACCATAGCACAGGGGAAGTGCCCTGCAGGTCCTCACCACGCCAGGGACTATCCAAAATGACCAAGCGGAAGAATTCCCCTCAGAAGAATCTCCAGGAAATAACAACAGCTAATGAGCTGATCAAAAAGGATTTAAATAATATAACAGAAAGTGAATTTAGAATAATAGTCATAAAATTAATCGCTGGGCTTGAAAACAGTATAGCTGACAGCAGAGAATCTCTTGCTACAGAGATCAAGGGACTAAGGAACAGTCACGAGGAGCTGAAAAACGCTTTAAATGAAATGCATAACAAAATGGAAACCACCACAGCTCGGATTGAAGAGGCAGAGGAGAGAATAGGCGAACTAGAAGATAAAGTTATGGAAAAAGAGGAAGCTGAGAAAAAGAGATAAAAAAATCCAGGAGTATGAGGGGAAAATTAGAGAACTAAATGATACACTAAAAAGAAATAATATACGCATAATTGGTATCCCAGAGGAGGAAGAGAGAGGGAAAGGTGCTGAAGGGGTACTTGAAGAAATAATAGCTGAGAACTTCCCTGAAGTGGGGAAGGAAAAAGGCACTGAAATCCAAGAGGCACAGAGAACTCCCTTCAGACGTCACTTGAATCGATCTTCTGCACAACATATCATAGTGAAACTGGCAAAATACAAGGATAAAGAGAAAATTCTGAAAGCAGCAAGGGGTAAACGTGCCCTCACATATAAAGGGAGACCTATAAGACTCGTGACTGATCTCTCTTTTGAAACTTGGCAGGCCAGAAAGAGTTGGCACGAGATTTTCAGTGTGCTAGACAGAAAAAATATGCAGCCGAGAATCCTTTATCCAGCAAGTCTGTCATTTAGAAAAGAAGGAGAGATAAAGGTCTTCCCAAACAAACAAAAACTGAAGGAATTTGTCACCACTAAACCAGCCCT
>NW_024412405.1:37390988-37406409 GCF_014898765.1 Herpailurus yagouaroundi
AGGGTTGATGGGGGGTGGGAGGGAGGAGAGGGTGGGTGATGGGTATTGAGGAGGGCACCTTTTGGGATGAGCACTGGGTGTTGTATGGAAACCAATTTGACAATAAATTTCATATATAAATAAAAAAAACAATCAAAAAAAAAGTGCTATGAAATACATGATGCATTTTGAAAAAATATAAATTTTAAATTCGGTTAAAAGGAAATTAAAAAAAAACTGAGCAAATTTATTACTCAAGAAAAAAATGGATAAATTTTAAACTAGCCTGCTACAAAAGTACAGTAGAACTGGGGCGCCTGGGTGGCTCAGTTGGTTAAATGTCCGACTCTCAGTTTCGGCTCAGGTCATGATCTCATGGTTTCGTGGGTTTGAGCCCCACTGGCACTGACAGTACAGAGCCTGCTTGAGATTCTCTCCCTCCCTCTTTCTACCCCTCCCCTCGCCCCCACTCATGCAGTCTCTGTCTCTCTCAAAATAAATAAATAAAACTTAAAAAATACATTAGAATCCAAACTTTTTGTATATTAATCATGTAAACTTTAAAAAATAGAACCTCATATTGAAAAAATTTAAATATACAGAGAATGAAGGAGGAAAGAATTCTCTAAAGACGTTTTAAACAAAATTTTATTAACATTTATTTATTTTTGAGACAGAGAAAGAGCATGAATGGGGAGGGTCAGAGAGAGAGGGAGACACAGAATCTGAAGCAGGCTCCAGGCTCTGAGTAGTCAGTACAGAGCCCCACATGGGGCTTGAACTCATGGACTGTGAGATCATGAACCGAGCTGAAGTTGGACGCTGAACCGACTGAGCCACCCAGATGCCCCTCTAAAGACTTTTTTATAAGCATAGTATTCTATTGACATCCACAGCTAACAATCACAACAACACAAAATAGGCTTGTCTCAATTATAAATATATAAACTAGAATCTTTTAGAAGACATGTATGAATATTCCAAGGAATGCTAACACGAATAAACAGGATTTTTACCAAGAACATAAATGTAGTTCAAAATTAGAAAATCTATCAACATATCATTTAACATGTCAATATGATAAAGGAACAAGATAATTTCTGTAGATGATGATAAGACATTTGATAAAATTTAAGATCAATGTGTGATTATTTAGCGAATCTTAAAAGTAGACTAGATTGTTGCCTTTATAACATAACACAAAATGTCCCATAAGAAGAGTCAGCTTGAAATCTTCCATCTGAAGTCAAGACCATGACAGAGGCCCCACCACAGTCATCATTATTTAAAATTGTTCTGAAAGTAGGAATCAACACAATTAGTCTACAAAGGATAACAAGAAATATAAAAAATTTAAAGACGCAAGCAATATTTTGTTGATAATGATTTTTATACTTTTAACCAAAGGCAGACAGACAGAAGGAGAAATAAATATGGTGACTAATTAAAAAGCAGTCATATATAGGTCCCAAATCAGATAAAATGTATAAGTGAAGAAAAGTTTCTATTCACAGCAAAGACATGTATAATGTCTCAGAAAGACAAAGAAATGTGTCATGAAATGACAAGACACAATGACAAGAAATGTGTAAGTGCAATTTAAAGAAAACTTTTAAAAATTCTACTGAGAGACTTTAATATAGAAGATTTGTAATAAACCTCAGTATTGTAAAGCTATCTATCTTTCTAATTAATACAATATCAATTACAAATGGTGTAGCATGTCTTGAAAAACAGACAATCTATTTCAAAAGTGTATGTAGAAATAAACATTATAAAAGAATTGTGAGAATTTAAGCATATAACTAATACTCCACCATTAAAATAGATGTTAAAATATGTCAATTAAAATAGATTGGTATTATTTGACATTAATTGACAGTTTATTGCCCCTTCAATCTGTGATGTGAGTAACCATCATATCTGTTTTTTCCTTGAAACTCTGTTATCCGCAGGCTGGTATCTTTTGTCTATGCAACAACAACAAAATATGTTTCCTGAAGTATTAGAGAGAGACTAACATTACTTTCTATTTTACAGGTGTCACACAGATTGTTCACCTTCGTCATTAGGGAATTCAACTTATCTGGGTTCAATTTTTTGGTTAAAATCACTTTCCAATTATTTTTCCCAGTAGTAACGTTCTCATCACTGTGACTTACTTTTCACTTATTTCAGAAACTATTTAATCACCAACAGCATATACTTTAACTAGGAAATCTTTACATATTACTGAACTCACCTCTGTATTACTTTATAGCTAGCCTTAATAAGTGGGATTTAATAAAAAGATACAAGAAGAAGTAAAGAAAACAACCATTTCAGGCAAACATAATGTTGCTTAGAACTTTATCTATGACCTCTATTATATTAAGAATCTGTCAGCAACCCAGGTGGCTAAACCAGGAAAAGAGTAATGTTTTTTTCAGAAACCAGTGCCCTTTGGGTCCATCTCTGATTCTCCATCATTATAGAGACTTGGCTACTTTCTCTCTTTTTTATCCATCTCCATGTATCTTGGTGTTTGTTCCTATTACACCAACTGGTTGGTTAACTCTCTTTTCTAGATGGTAACTCCAATTGAGAGGCAATAGATCCATTAAGATCCATAATTCCTATCTGAGAGAACCTTTTTACAAAACACTTTTAACTGTAGATTGTCTTCTTTGGGTCAGGTTCTATGTAAGTGGAAAGTGTCTCTGGGAAGGACTGGGGTCTCTGGCAGGCTTACTCTCTTCAGGAAACACGAGAACTTATATTCTCGGAAGAATGTTGAATACATCAGTTGTGGAATGACACTCGAGGAAATCAACATTTTGCACTAATTTTTATTAACTTCCTCTTACACTTTCATTCTTTCTAAATTCATTGCTCAAGAATACCGTATTTTATTTTGGGAATCCCTTGCTAACAACCCCATGTATTACTGCATTAAAGATTAGAAGTTTACGGCCCTAACTTTCTTCTTTGGTATCTTTGAATGAGGCTGATTTTGTTTTCATAGATTAAGTAACTTTTGTCTCCATAAATGGGTTAATTCTATAAGGGTAAACATTATTTAAATTTTTGTCACTCATTAATGTGATAATTTTCTATAGTGAAAGGAATTATGAAATATTATCTAAATTAATACCATAAAATGTATGCTTTATACATCCAGGGAACAATTTGGTAGCACATTTCAATATGTAAAACATATTCATCTATTACAAATCTAGAAAATCTTTTATAGAACTACCTGTAACTGCATGTATGTAACTACACTTGACTCCTTGTGTAAATGAGCAGACTAGGAAACAAATTCAGTATCTATAAATGAAAAATGGGTAATTGTAACCATACTATAGAAATTTACATAGATGTTAAACTGAACAAAGTAGATTTGTGAGTATTGATGTAAAAATATCTCCAATACAAATCTCTATGCACACGTATGTCTATGAAGATATTGGTGTCTTTCACACCATACTATTAAAAAAGATTGCTTTTGAGGTGGCAGTATTAAAGTGTGAGAAAAAAGAGTTTGCTGAGAAAAATTGTTTTTATTTTACAAACTTACAGATTGTTAAATTTATTTTAATAAGAAGATATTTACCAATTATGTGTCTAGACTTTGAATTTTTTAGTAAATTATATATAGGAACGTGCACAAACTATAAGTTTTCAGCTTGTTGAATTGCACATCCAGTACCTGGATCAAGAAATGGAACATTACTAGTGCCGCAGAAGTCTCTCTCATTCTCCTTCCTAGACAATACCTCCCAAATGTTAGCCACTATCCTGACTTAAATACCATTGATGACTTTTGCCTGATTTTGAACTTCCTTAAATGAGATGTTTCAGTATGTTTGCTTGATTTGGCTCTTTGTGTTATTGAATATTTGAATTTTTAGCAAAACGTATTTCATCTTCATGTTTTATAATATTCAGTTGTGTGAAAATACTGTGCGTTATCCATTCACCTGCTAAAGGACATTTGGATTGTTTCCAGTTTCTGGCTATTACAAAGAGAACTGCTGTGAACATTCTGTATGTTTCTTTTACTGAACATATGCACATATTTCTGTGGGCTATATACCTAAGAGTTCAATTGCTTGGTTATAAGGTATGCATTTGCTCAGCTTTTATAGATATTAGCAAACAGTTTTTAAAGTAGTTTTCAAATTTTTACACCCATTGGCAATATATGGGCGTATAGTGGGTACACATTCATTCCAAGACTTCGTATATATTTTTTTGTCTCTTTCTTTTTAGAATTTCTAGTATTTATATGGTAGTGTTTCATTTTGGCTTCAACTTTCATTTCCCCTATGACAACAACAACAAAAAGACAAGCACCTTTTTCCTCATTTAATAACCATTTAGATAACCACTTCTTGAAGTATGTGTTCAAGTCCTTTTGCACACATTCTATTGTGATGCCTCTCTTTCTCTTTTTTCCCCAGGTAAAATGGAGAATAAATATATAATAGACTAATAAAATTATATATATTTAAGGTGTACATTGTAATGGTTTTATATACATATACATTTTGAATTATTACCACAATCAAGTTAGTTAACACACTGATTATATCACAAAGTGAACCTTAAGTACCCTTAAGAGTGACTCTCTTAACAAATTTCAAGTATAAAATACATTATTCTGAACTATAATCACCCTGATGTACAATATATTCCCAGAAATTAGTCCTTTTATAATTGGAAGTTTATACCCTTAGACTGAAATCATCCCATTTCCCCCAACCTTCAGCCCCTGGTAACCCCTATCTTACTCTTGTTTCTGTAAGTTCAATTTATTTACATTACACATATAAATGAGATCATATAGTAGCCATTCTCTGTCTGGCTTACTTCCTTAACATAATGCCTTCCAGGTTCACATCCATGTTATTGCAAATGAGAGAATTTCATTTTTTTTCAATGGCTGAACAATACTTCACCATAGATATGTGTGTATATGTATGTATGTTTATATATGTATATGTGTGTGTGTATATATATATGTATATATATAGTGTATATGTACACATGTATGATCTGTATATATATATATATATATATATATAGCACACAATCATTCCCTTTCCCTTCATTCTTTCCAGCATGTATCTCTTGTCTTTTTTTTTTTTAATGTTTATTTTTGAGAGAGAGAGAAAGAGAGAGAGAGAGAGAGACAGAGAGTGAGCCTGAGTCAGGAGGGAGGCAGAGAGAGAGAGGGAGGCACAGAATCCAAAGCAGGATCCAGGCTCCAAGCTGTCAGCACAGAGCCTGATGTCATGACCTGAGCCAAAGTCAGATGCTTAACTGACTGAGCCACCCAGGAGCCCCTCTTTGCCTATTTTTAAACCTAGTTATTTGTTTTTTTGCTGTTGAGTTGTATGACTTTGTTATATATTTTGGATATTAACTCTGTATCAGATACATGGTTTGCAGATATTTTCTCCCATTTCAGAGGTTGCCTTTTCATTTATTATTTCCTTTGCTGTGCAGAAACTTTTTAGTTTGATGTAGTCCCACTTGTTTACTTTTGCTGTTTGCTTTTTGTTGCCTGAGCTTTTGGGATTATATAGAAAACAACATTGCTAAAATAAACATCAAGAAGCCTTTTCCTATGTTTTCCTCTAGGAGTTTTACTCTATCAGGTCATATGTTTAAATCTTTAATCCATTTTGAGTGGTGTTTGTATATGGCACAATCAAGAGTACAATTTTATTCTTTTGCTAGAAATACCCAGTTTTCCCAGCACCATTTATTGAAGAGACTGTCCTTCCCTTATCGTGTTTTCTTGACTCTCTTGTCAGAGATTAGTTGACAATATATGTGTGGGTTTATTTCTGGCCTTTCTGTTCAACTCTATTGGTCTATGTGTCTGTTTACATGCCAGTACCACACTATTTTTGATTACTATAGCTTTGAAATATAGTTTGAAATCAGGATGCATGATGCCTCCAGCTTTGTTTTTTCTCAGGATTGCTTTGGCTATGTGGGGTCTTTTATGGTTTCATATAAATTTTAGGGTTGTGTGTTCTATTTTTGTGAAAAATACCATTGGAATTTTGTTAATCATTCCATAGAATCTATAGTTTGCTTTGGGTAGTAGGTACTTCTAATAATATTGATTCTTCCAAACTATAAACACAGATATCTTTGTACTTATTGGGTCCTTGAATTTCTTTCATAAATTTCTTAGAGTTTTTAGTGTGCAGATCTTTCACCTCCTTCATTAAATTTATTCCTAAGTTTTGTATTCTTTTTGATGCTATTACAAATGGGATTATTTTCTTATTTCTTTTTCAGATAGTTTGTTGTTAGTGTGTAGAAATGCAACTGATTTTTTATCCTGTTGGTAACTGTTGATTTTTTATCCTGAAACTTCACTGAATTCATTATGTCTTTCTTTTTCTTATTGATTTATAGGATTAATTTGTATATTGGATATAAGTGTTCTGTCAGATATATGTACTTGAAGGATTTTTTTCCTCTTCTGAAGCTTGTATCTTTGAATAAAGGTTTTTAATATTAATGAAGTTAGTAGCATAAATTTTTGCTTCTTTATGATTAGCACATTTTGCATATTTTTAAAGAAATCATTTTTAAGCTAATGGCCTTGGAGATCTACTACTTTTTTTATTGCTTTATTGTGTTACCTTTGCTGTTCAAATCTATAAACCACCTGGGATTGATTGACTTTCATGAGTGATGTGCGGTCAAGATTCACTTTTTTTTCAGTATGGATGTTCAAAGAACAGAGTCCTATTTATTAAAAAGTCCATCATTTCTCTAGAACATTAATTACATTTTCACCTTTGAGTTAAATCAAGTGATTATAAGTATATGGATCTATTTCTACATTATTTATTCTGTTACACTGGTCTATTTGTTTATCCTTGTGTAGTACCAAACGGTCTTAATTGCTATAGCTTTAAAACAGGTTCTCAGGTCTGGTAAACTTGTGGGGTTTTTTGTTTGTTTTTGTTTTTGTTTTTGTTTTAATTTTTAATCTTTATTTTTGAGAGAGAGACAGAATATGAGCAGGGGAGGGGCAGAGAGAGAGGGAGACAGAATCCGAAGCAGGCTCCAGGCTCTGAGCTGTCAGCACAGAGCCCAACGTGGGGCTCACTCTCACAAACCGCGAGATTGTGACCTGAGCCGAAGTCAGATGCTTAACCGTCAGAGTCACCCAGGGGCCCCGGGTAAACTTGTGTTTAATATTTAAAATTTCTTGATCTGGAAGTAGCTGTCTGAGCAATATAGAAGCTATCTTTACATATTCAGTGAAACATGGGAGAAGAATGGGGTACTAGAATGTATGTTTTTGACTTTCAGTATTTTATTTCAGAGGAAGAGGACTTGTATAAGTGGCTGAGTGTGTTTTTTAAATTATCTGGTCTTTCTACAGGCTCATTTTTTGCAGGGAAGAGACATTTGATAAAGTATAGTCATCATATAGTTGCCTAGATAACATACAATTTTCCTTTTTCCAATTTTCTTCATTAAAAATAGAAGTTCAGTGCTGTTTTTTTGTGCAGTGTAACCAGCCAAATAATTACATTTCCCAACTTTCCTTAAAGACAGACCTGGTTCTTTCATATATTTCTAGAAAAAAAAATGCCCCTTCTTCTTGTATACTTCCCTTTTTGCTTAAAATATTGTCATGGTGTCTGGAATATTGAGCAACCATGTTTTTACAATGGCTTAAACTACACTTTGAGAACACAAACATGAGAGTAAATGTCACAACTAAGAGAAGTGACACAGAAAGAAGTATGGATGTGGTTGACACAATTCACTAGGTGTTTTTGGACATCAGTCTTTGGACTTTTTGTCATATGACAAACAGCTAACATTATTTGTTGCTCCAACATGGTCTGGTATTCTATTTCATGCAGTCAATGAAGTCATAATAGGAGCAACTATCTGTTATTCACTGTGGACTTCTGTCTCCCACCCATGAGAATTATCCCATATAATGTACTAATTGGGGAATGAACAGTTACTTTATTAGTGCTAAATAGGTATCTTAATGTATTGGTGTTCTGCTTTTATGTGAAGTGGCTCATTATTGTTTTGTTAGTCCTAGTAATTAAAATACAAGTTTTAAAGAATTATTTTGTACACGAGAAAGGATTCAAAGGTATTTATAAAATAAGATTGCTCTAAAAGACTTGCATTCCTCTACACTTTTATGAGAAAGAGATAAATAGTGGTTTTAGAGTTAGCAAGCAATTTGTTTATGTAAAGCTGGTAATTCAGGCAAACTAATGCATATTTGCCTTTGAAAAACAGACAAAAAATAAAGCAAATAAGAAAGCATCAGCAATAACAAAAGCAGTTAAAATAACTGTCCTAATAGATTTTAAATTTAAAATAAAATTTAAAAGTTAGCAAAAAGCTAATATTGAAATGAAGTTCAGAGAACCAGTAGCTCAATTAATTTTCAACATTCACAATTGATTCCTCAGATTGTTAATCTACACCAAGCTATGTTCATTTTTTTTTTTAATTTTTTTTCAACGTTTATTTATTTTTGGGACAGAGAGAGACAGAGCATGAACGGGGGAGGGGCAGAGAGAGAGGGAGACACAGAATCGGAAACAGGCTCCAGGCTCTGAGCCATCAGCCCAGAGCCTGACGCGGGGCTCGAACTCCCGGACCGCGAGATCCTGACCTGGCTGAAGTCGGACGCTTAACCGACTGCGCCACCCAGGCGCCCCGAGCTATGTTCATTTTAACAACTTACTGTTTCATAAAATACAGGTTTTTTTTTTTTTTGTTTTTTTTTTTAAGTTGGGAAAGGCATGGAATGAACTGCTTATATTCTCCCTAGTTAATTTTGGAATGTCTCCCACCTCTCACTTAGTGACACTAATTTTCTTCCATCTGTTGGAAAACTAAATAAAATATGAGCTGTTGTCCATTAAGCTTTGCAGAAATGGCAAATGCAAATACTTAGCCCTTTTTTTTCAGAGTTAAATATTGTGTCTTTTTGGTTTTTGGCTCATGTGTTTATTTTTAACCAATTTCAACATTTAAAATGTTTTCAGTTTTAAAATGTATCAAGTTAATTAAGTCATTAGTAAAATAATGAATACTATTTAAGTTCAGATATTGTCCATCATTTCTTTGGATTTGATATTATAGCAAGTGAATAGATTAATTCCATTGAAAGAAAACCTTAAAATCATGCTGATTCATTCAGTCTTCAATGTTTTAAAATTAGTAAAAGAAATTCATACATATATGCTTGGTAAAATCCAGGTACTATACAGAGAAAATAATCTATGGATACATATATTAAAAAAGATAATTGAGATGCTAATAGATCCTATGAAGATAATAAAGTAAATAATGTGATAGAAAACATGTGAAAGGGACTTTTTTGATAATGTTTGCATTGTAATTGAGCTAAGATCTTATGTAATTTAGGATAAATATACAGCTCTTCTAACAAAACTCCAACTGAATGATAATAGTTTAAACCATTTTTTTTCTTAGTCATGTAACAGTCTTTCAATTAGCAGTCCATGTGGTTGGAGTCCATTTTTCTTCTATATGTTGGCTTTTCTCCAAACCCCCACCCTCACCCCCAAGACATTGTCTTAATCCTTATGTCAGTAAGCATTCAATATAGATCTACAAGGTTCACATTTCAGGCAAAGAGAAAGAGAAAAGGAGAAAGGAAACACATGCCATTTTATTGAAGGACATCACCTAAAAGTAAATCAAATCATGTCTATTTACATCCCATTGGTGAGCACATAGTCACATCTGGTACCAATGAAACTGATTAAGGATTTTTTCATTGTAGCCAGATACAATATTTGAGTTCCGTTCCTAAGGAAAGACTGGACTTTGGATGACTAGCAGATTTTTACCTGAAATGAAGAGAAGGATCAAACTGTTGTTGAAATTGGGAGACAGTTTTCAAACCATCATTTCTCCAGATATTGTCTCCTTCTGCACCAGTCACTTTGGCTTCTCTTTCTCAAACACTAATGAAATGATTATTAGACCTTCTGATATTGTCCCGTAGGTGCCTGAGCTCTGCTTATATTTTCAGTCTTTTATTTTCTTTTGTTGTTAAGATTGGAAAATTTCTACTGGTCTATCTTTAACTTCATGAATCTCTTCTATTCCATTTCTACATCTACTACTAAGGCAATGCAGTGAAATTTTTATCTCATATGTTGTATTTTTCCATTATATTTGTTTCAGTTTTGTACCTGATTCTATAATATACTTTCAATTTCTCTGCTGAAAATTTCTATTAATTTTGACAGTGATCAACTTTGGCTCATGGCACTTGGTGATGAACTGCTTTAAGTCTGGCCGATGATGTCAACATCTGAGTCACCTTGGGATTAACATTTTTATTATAATTTTTTCCTAATGTTGGGCAGATTTTCCCAGTTCTTCCTATGTCAAGTGATTTTGGATTTTTTGGACATTATTAGTATCATGTTTTAAAAATCTAATCCCTGTTAAAATTCTTCAAAGATTTACTGTGCCCTCTTTTCTCTTATTTTATAGCCGGCTATCGACACAGCTAGGTTCCGATCAAAAGTTCTAATTTGCCTTCTATGGGCAGTGCTTCCAAAGTCAGTTCAGATGGAAAAGTCTGTACTCTGCTGTTTGAGCTTCCTTGTACCTGTTCTTTCAGGGATTTGTGTAGGACTTTGGTATTGGGCTCCACAATAATTCAGTCCTCCAAGCTTTTATCATGCTTATTGGTGACAATTCTGTTAGTGCCAGATTGGGGCGAGCCTGGGTTTTTGTCAGTTCAGATACGGTTTTTAGGTATCCCTTTCTCCATCCCCTACCTCCCCATTTTTCCCAGCCGCTTTTTGGCTGGCCGGGATCGCTTTTCCCTGTCTTCTGGCATGTAAGCTCATGGTTTAACCTTTTGTGCTGGTGTGCAATTTTGCAGCAGTGTGGCCACTCTGAGACAAAGCTAAGAGAGAAAAGAGAGAAAACAACATTAATCTCCCCACACACTTTGGGTTCATGGGGTCCATTTCTTGATTCCTCTGGGTTGGTGGAGGGGTTTTTCCTCAGCTTTTAGATACCCTGTCATGGCAGTGGAGAAGCTTCATGACTGGAGCTTTCTCAGGGCAGGGGTGAAATAGAAAAAGAAAAAAAAAATATCTTCCTCCCAATCCGTTCTCTGGCTAACAGAGGTCCTTTGTCCTGTCTTCTGCCTTGTAAAACACAAATTTGCTTCCAATTTTTATTGTACTCTTCTTCTTATACTCTCAGATAAAAGCCATGAGATAAAGGAAGGGGGGCAAAAACAGGTGAAGCCAAGGCATTTTCCTTCTTTTTCAAGTTTGACTTCCCTCCCAAATCATCTGATATTATTTATTTGCTATCCATAGTAATGCAGTAATTCTTTGTGTTCTGTCCAGAGGTTTTATTGCAATCACAAGGAAATATAGGCTGTAATGAGTTTATTCCATCTTGGTCATCACTGAAACTCTTACTAATTCTAAATATTTTATCATTAGTGATTTATTCATCATGCCATATTTCAGTTTATAGTTTTGGTATATAATTTGCCACATGTATTTTCTGGGATTCAGTAAGGAAAAGGGAATCTGAAATATTTGGATAGTAGAGAAGTGAATTATGAGAAAATCTAATATAGGTTTTACTTACTTTAGACCTAATATACATTGAAGTTATTTTATAGCCACTTTGCAGGGACAATGTGTGAAATAGGCAATCAATTACTAGGGTTTCACTAATTTGTGCTATCTGGTTTTGGTCAGTAAAATGATGGCATTGTACCTGTATCTCACATTCCTCACTAATATCATTTCAATACTGAACTGGCATAAGTAATGTTTTTGCAACTTGGACTTCTCAAAATTTCTTTTCTAGAATGACAAATAAGCTCATAACTTCATAGGAGAAACAGCAGTGATGAAAGCATATTAGATGATTGTGCCATATAATAACATATTTACCCAACTTGACCATTTTTACACTTACTTCATACTTATGTAACATTCTAATATTTCCTTGAAATACAATCGTATTTCATACGCTACATAGCACCACACCAAATAGACAATACAAAAGTAGAATAATGCAATGTATACCATGTAGAAGATTTCTAATAGTAAATTAAAGTCATATTGCAAATTTTTTTTGGTGCATTGTAGCATTTTGAAAGATGCTTTCGAAACTAACCTTTTTTAATTCTACCTTCACTTGGTAACTATGTGTGAAATATTTTGATACAATGAGGAGGAACATTGTCTAAACAATTACTTTTTCCTGTTAGTAAACTTTGTATGACTCTATTACTCATAATCTAAATTTGGACATAGCAATGGATATAGCAGACATTCAATACTATTCTGGATGGATATAACCCAATCTATATAGCAGTATATTTCCTGGAATTGTTGTCAAGAAAAATCCTGCACTTTTCCATGAGCAGTGGTTCTCATGTGCAGTGTTAACCTCAGAACTGACAGGTCAGGCATTCCTATCCTCTCATGTCATGAATTAATTTCAATTAACTTCTTGTGAAAAAAAAAAACAGACATATTTAAGAATTCTTCTGAATTTGTAACATTAATTATTATGTTAGTTGTTCAACAAATGAATTTAACAAATTTTATTATGTGTTTACTCTTTGTAAGGACCTGCACAGAGACTACAAAGATAAGAGACATATAGGGACAGTAAAATTGAAATACTTGTGCTCAAGAAAGTTATAATTTTAGTGGGGTGTATTAAGAAATTGGGAGAATATTTTTAATAACTAGTGGCTAAATAAGAGAATATTTATTGAGAACTTACTATATTCCTGGTCCTGTTGTATATACTTTTAAGTTTTCATGCTGTTATGCTGTTTTTTTATAGTTTATTTATTTATTTTGAGAGAGAGAGTGAAAGAGAGAGAGAGAGAGAGAGAGAGAGAGAGAGAGAGAGAGAATCCCAAGAAGTGCCATGTTGTCAGTGCAGAGCTGGTTGTGGGACTCAATGTCACGAACCATGAGATCATGACCCTGAGCTCTGATGGGTTAAGAAACTCTTCTCTGGTCACATAGCCAATGGATGGCTGAGTCAAGATTCACACTAAGCAGCCTGTCTCTAGATTTTGTACTTTTAATTTTTATGTTTTACTATTTCTTGGTTATGGAAAATAAGTTGTTTTAGTAAAAATATTTTAATTGAGGAACCTGGGTGAGTCAGTGGGTTAAGCTCTTGATTTTGGCTCGGGTCATGATCACACTGTTAGTGGGGATCAAACTCTGTTTCGGGATCCATGCTGAGCACGCAGAGTCTGCTTGGGACTCTGTCTCTCCCTTTCTTTGTGTGCCTCCCCCACTCTCTTTCTCAAAATAAATGAATAAATTGTTTAAAAATCTATTTTAATATACAGATATGCACAGTTGAAGATTTATAGTTGTCCTTGTTTGCAAGTCCTTATTTTACTCTTATGACCAAGACACGGAGAAGGATTAAAAGTCAAATCAGATTTCTGATGGGGCATAATCTCTGTAGGGTGATACAACATTACTAACATAAAATTAGATATAGTGCTATTAATTCCATTTTCCAAGAATGACTCCTTGTACAACTGATATAATTTAAATTTGTTATACTCCTAATCAGTGCATATAATGCATTTCTTAGTTTTAAATTATTCATGTCATACACACAATATGTGCAAAGAAGTGTGGAGCCACCCAAGGAGTGATTGTTTTTTGGACAGCAAGCAAACTTTTTAATCTTGGTATGATGGCTTTTGCCCTGCTCTAAGAGATTGTTAATGAGGAGATTAGGATATCTAAGTATTGTTAAATGCTGAGAAACCCACAATGCTCTCTGCTATACACAGAGAGATTTTCAAGTAAAATTTTAAGGAGTCTAGAAGAGGATACGAGGAGCTTCCTAGAAAGGTGAAGTGCGGCAGAGGACAAGGGAGTCAAGAGACACCAAAACTACAATCCCAAAGGAAGCACTTGCAGAATTCTCTAAGGAAATTTCTCTCCATCATAAACCCCTTGTTCCATCATGCTTACAGAAGTTTCAGTAAATTTTAAATATCTTATTTATGCTTTGATGATAGTATGGTTTTGTCCAGACTTAAAGAAAAGGACTGTGGGATTATTGTTTTTTTAATTTTTTTTAATGTTTGTTTATTTTTGAGAGAGAGACAGAGCATGAGCAGGGTAGGGACAGAGAGAGAGAGAGAGAGAGGGAGACACAGAATCCAAAGCAGGCTCTAGTCTCTGAGCTGTCAGCACAGAGCCCTATGTGGGCTTGAACTCATGAGCCGTGAGGTCATGACCTGAGTGGAAGTTGGAATTTAACCAATTGAATCATCCAGGCGCCCCTGAACTGTGGGATTGTTACCTACGAGTCAAACACCTAAAGGAGCTGGTTTATGCTTTTATTAACAGAAGGCAGAATAGCATGGAAACTAAGTGTGGGCATTGGAGTTGGACAGCTTAGGTTTACACCTGGCCTTGTGCACTCACACTAGCTATGTGATAGTAGATAAAGTTTAGGTACCCTGTAGGTTTTTGGTAAAGATTGATTGAGATTATCCACGTAAGGGGCTTAGAGTAGTACCTGGTGTATGGTAAGTGTTTAATGATTTTTCACTTCCCCTGGTGAAATTTGAATAAACATTTAAAGAATGTTTGCTTAAAGTGGTGTTCACTTAGTCATCTGCCTGTGGCAAGTATTTGGATTAATTCTTTATTCTGATGAACTCTGAATTATTCTTACTTTGAAATTTTTATTTAGAGATTCCAATGTTTTCAGCATAAAAATGTATTATCTTAAAGTTTTAACCTCTGTTACACATTCTTTGTAATGTTAATGCTATTTTTCTTCTTGTTACAATTCTTATTTACCTTTTCAAAAGTTTGCCTATTTTATTGATCTTTTCAAAGAACCAGCTTTTTATTATATCCGTGAAACCTATTTCCTTATTATTTTCTGCTCCATTACTTTTTGTTTTTATCTCTATTTTTAATAATTGCTTTTGCTTCTTGTTATTCCTCTAAGTTTTAGAGGTGTAGGTGGATTCCTTTATTTTCAGTCAATCTTAAATTTAACTTAATACATTTATATCTTAATATATTATAAGCAATAGTTTACTGACATGTTGCAGGGTTTTTAAACATATAGGAATCACTGTTAGTAAATACACTTAACATATTTAATAATTTCAGTTTTTATTTCATTGTTACTGAATAATTATTTAATTTCTTAAAAAACAATATGGTCTGTACATGTGGTTTGGGGAGTAGAGAAATGGTATCCCTCTTTACTCTTGTCTCGTTTCCTTCAATTGTCATCTGATGTATAGCCTATAAAATATGCTTTTATTTTTATTTTTTTGTTTTATATATATATATATTTTAATATATGAAATTTATTGTCAAATTGGTTTCCATACAACACCCAGTGC
>NW_024412405.1:37411409-37437574 GCF_014898765.1 Herpailurus yagouaroundi
AGGTCTATTTTTAATTTTCTGAGGAACCTCCACACTGCTTTCCAGAGCGGCTGCACCAATTTGCATTCCCACCAACAGTGCAAGAGGGTTCCCGTTTCTCCACATCCTCTCCAGCATCTATAGTCTCCTGATTTGTTCATTTTGGCCACTCTGACTGGCGTGAGGTGATATCTGAGTGTGGTTTTGATTTGTATTTCCCTGATAAGGAGCGACGCTGAACATCTTTTCATGTGCCTGTTGGCCATCCGGATGTCTTCTTTAGAGAAGTGTCTATTCATGTTTTCTGCCCATTTCTTCACTGGGTTATTTGCTTTTTGGGTGTGGAGTTTGGTGACTTCTTTATAGATTTTGGATACTAGCCCTTTGTCCGATATGTCATTTGCAAATATCTTTTCCCATTCCGTTGGTTGCCTTTTAGTTTTGTTGGTTGTTTCCTTTGCTGTGCAGAAGCTTTTTATCTTCATAAGGTCCCAGTAATTCACTTTTGCTTTTAATTCCCTTGCCTTTGGGGATGTGTCGAGTAAGAGATTGCTACGGCTGAGGTCAGAGAGGTCTTTTCCTGCTTTCTCCTCTAAGGTTTTGATGGTTTCCTGTCTCACATTCAGGTCCTTTATCCATTTTGGGTTTATTTTTGTGAATGGCGTGAGAAAGTGGTCTAGTTTCAACCTTCTGCATGTTGCTGTCCAGTTCTCCCAGCACCATTTGTTAAAGAGACTGTCTTTTTTCCATTGGATGTTCTTTCCTGCTTTGTCAAAGATGAGTTGGCCATACGTTTGTGGGTCTAGTTCTGGGGTTTCTATTCTATTCCATTGGTCTATGTGTCTGTTTTTGTGCCAATACCATGCTGTCTTGATGATGACAGCTCTGTAGTAGAGGCTAAAGTCTGGGATTGTGATGCCTCCTGCTTTGGTCTTCTTCTTCAAAATTACTTTGGCTATTCGGGGCCTTTTGTGGTTCCATATGAATTTTAGGATTGCTTGTTCTAGTTTCGAGAAGAATGCTGGTGCAATTTTGATTGGGATTGCATTGAATGTGTAGATAGCTTTGGGTAGTATTGACATTTTGACAATATTTATTCTTCCAATCCATGAGCAGGGAATGTCTTTCCATTTCTTTAAATCTTCTTCAATTCCCTTCATAAGCTTTCTATAGTTTTTAGCATACAGATCCTTTACATCTTTGGTTAGATTTATTCCTAGGTATTTTATGCTTCTTGGCACAATTGTGAATGGGATCAGTTTCTTTATTTGTCTTTCTGTTGCTTCATTGTTAGTGTATAAGAATGCAACTGATTTCTGTACATTGATTTTGTATCCTGCAACTTTGCTGAATTCATGTATCAGTTCTAGCAGACTTTGGGTGGAGTCTATCGGATTTTCCATGTATAATATCATGTCATCTGCATGATGCCTTTGATTTCCTTTTGTTGTCTGATTGCTGATGCTAGAACTTCCAGCACTATGTTAAACAACAGCGGTGAGAGTGGGCATCCCTGTCGTGTTCCTGATCTCAGGGAAAAAGCTCTCAGTTTTTCCCCGTTGAGGATGATGTTAGCTGTGGGCTTTTCATAAATGGCTTTGATGATCTTTAAGTATGTTCCTTCTATCCCGACTTTCTCAAGGGTTTTATTAAGAAAGGGTGCTGGATTGTGTCAAAGGCCTTTTCTGCATCGATTGACAGGATCATATGGTTCTTCTCTTCTTTTTGTTAATGTGATGTATCACGTTGATTGATTTGCGAATGTTGAACCAGCCCTACATCCCAGGAAAGAATCCCACTTGATCATGGTGAATAATTCTTTTTATATGCCGTTGAATTCGATTTGCTAGTATCTTATTGAGAATTTTGGCATCCATATTCATCAGGGATATTGGCCTGTAGTTCTCTTTTTTTACTGGGTCTCTGTCTGGTTTAGGAATCAAAGTAATACTGGCTTCATAGAATGAGTCTGGAAGTTTTGCTTCCCTTTCTATTTCTTGGAATAGCTTGAGAAGGATAGGTATTATCTCTGCTTTAAACGTCTGGTAGAACTCCCCTGGGAAGCCATCTGGTCCTGGACTCTTATTTGTTGGGAGATTTTTGATAACCGATTCAATTTCTTCGCTGGTGATGGGTCTGTTCAAGCTTTCTATTTCCTCCTGATTGAGTTTTGGAAGAGTGTGGGTGTTCAGGAATTTGTCCATTTCTTCCAGGTTGTCCAATTTGTTGGCATATAATTTTTCATAGTATTCCCTGATAATTGTTTGTATCTCTGAGGGATTGGTTGTAATCATTCCATTTTCATTCATGATTTTATCTATTTGGGTCATCTCCCGTTTCTTTTTGAGAAGCCTGGCTAGAGGTTTGTCAATTTTGTTTATTTTTTCAAAAAACCAACTCTTGGTTTCGTTGATCTGCTCTACAGTTTTTTTAGATTCTATATTGTTTATTTCTGCTCTGATCTTTATTATTTCTCTTCTTCTGCTGGGTTTAGGCTGCCTTTGCTGTTCTGCTTCTATTTCCTTTAGGTGTGCTGTTAGATTTTGTATTTGGGATTTTTCTTGTTTCTTGAGATAGGCCTGGATTGCAATGTATTTTCCTCTCAGGACTGCCTTCGCTGCGTCCCAAAGCGTTTGGATTGTTGTATTTTCATTTTCGTTTGTTTCCATATATTTTTTAATTTCTTCTCGAATTGCCTGGTTGACCCACTCATTCGTTAGTAGGGTGTTCTTTAACCTCCATGCTTTTGGAGGTTTTCCAGACTTTTTTCTGTGGTTGATTTCAAGCTTCATAGCATTGTGGTCTGAAAGTATGCATGGTATGATTTCAATTCTTGTAAACTTATGAAGGGCTGTTTTGTGACCCAGTATATGATCTATCTTGGAGAATGTTCCATGTGCACTCGAGAAGAAAGTATATTCTGTTGCTTTGGGATGCAGAGTTCTAAATATATCTGTCAAGTCCATCTGATCCAATGTCTCATTCAGGGCCCTTGTTTCTTTATTGACCGTGTGTCTAGATGATCTATCCATTTCTGTAAGTGGGGTGTTAAAGTCCCCTGCAATTACCACATTCTTCTCAATAAGGTTGCTTATGTTTATGAGTAATTGTTTTATATATTTGGGCGCTCCGGTATTCGGCGCATAGACATTTATAATTGTTAGCTCTTCCTGATGGATAGACCCTGTCACTATTATATAATGTCCTTCTTCATCTCTTGTTACAGCCTTTAATTTAAAGTCTAGTTTGTCTGATATAAGTATGGCTACTCCAGCTTTCTTTTGGCTTCCAGTAGCATGATAAATAGTTCTCCATCCCCTCACTCTCAATCTAAAGGTGTCCTCAGGTCTAAAATGAGTCTCTTGTAGACAGCAAATAGATGGGTCTTGTTTTTTTATCCATTCTGATACCCTATGTCTTTTGGTTGGCGCATTTAATCCATTTACATTCAGTGTTATTATAGAAAGATACGGGTTTAGAGTCATTGTGATGTCTGTATGTTTTATGCTTGTAGTGATGTCTCTGGTACTTTGTCTCACAGGGTCCCGCTTAGGATCTCTTGTAGGGCTGGTTTAGTGGTGACAAATTCCTTCAGTTTTTGTTTGTTTGGGAAGACCTTTATCTCTCCTTCTATTCTAAATGACAGACTTGCTGGATAAAGGATTCTCGGCTGCATATTTTTTCTGTCTAGCACACTGAAAATCTCGTGCCAATTCTTTCTGGCCTGCCAAGTTTCAAAAGAGAGATCAGTCACGAGTCTTATAGGTCTCCCTTTATATGTGAGGGCACGTTTACCCCTTGCTGCTTTCAGAATTTTCTCTTTATCCTTGTATTTTGCCAGTTTCACTATGATATGTCGTGCAGAAGATCGATTCAAGTTACGTCTGAAGGGAGTTCTCTGTGCCTCTTGGATTTCAATGCCTTTTTCCTTCCCCAGTTCAGGGAAGTTCTCAGCTATTATTTCTTCAAGTACCCCTTCAGCACCTTTCCCTCTCTCTTCCTCCTCTGGGATACCAATTATGCGTATATTATTTCTTTTTAGTGTATCACTTAGTTCTCTAATTTTCCCCTCATACTCCTGGATTTTTTTATCTCTCTTTTTCTCAGCTTCCTCTTTTTCTATAACTTTATCTTCTAGTTCACCTATTCTCTCCTCTGCCTCTTCAATCCGATCCGTGGTGGTTTCCATTTTGTTTTGCATTTCCTTTAAAGCGTTTTTCAGCTCCTCGTGACTGTTCCTTAGTCCCTTGATCTCTGTAGCAATAGATTCTCTGCTGTCCTCTATACTGTTTTCAAGCCCAGCGATTAATTTTATGACTATTATTCTAAATTCACTTTCTGTTATATTATTTAAATCCTTTTTGATCAGCTCATTAGCTGTTGTTATTTCCTGGAGATTCTTCTGAGGGGAATTCTTCCGCTTGGTCATTTTGGATAGTCCCTGGCGTGGTGAGGACCTGCAGGGCACTTCCCCTGTGCTGTGGTGTATAACTGGAGTTGGTGGGCGGAGCCGCAGTCAGACCTGATGTCTGCCCCCAGCCCACCGCTGTGTCCACAGTCAGACTGGTGTGTGCCTTCTCTTCCCCTCTCCTAGGGGTGGGATTCACTGTGGGGTGGCGTGGCCTGTCTGTGCTACTTGCACACTGCCAGGCTTGTGATGCTGGGGATCTGGTGTATTAGCTGGGGTGGGTAGGCAAGGTGCACAGGGGCAGGAGGGGCAGGCTTAGCTCGCTTCTCCTTAGGTGATCCACTTCAGGAGGGGCCCTGTGGCAGCGGGAGGGAGTCAGATCCGCTGCTGGAGGTTTGGCTCCGCAGAAGTGCAGAGTTGGGTGTTTGCGCGGAGGGAGCAAGTTCCCTGTCAGGAACTGGTTCTCTTTGGGATTTTGGCTGGGGGATGGGCGGGGGAGATGGCGCTGGGAGCGCCTTTGTTCCCCACCAAACTGAGCTCTGTCGTCCGGGGGCTCAGCAGCTCTCCCTCCCTTTGTCCTCCAGCCTTCCCGCTTTCTGAGCAGAGCTGTTAACTTAGGACCTCCCAGAAGCTAAGTCGCGCTTTCTGTGGGAACACAGTCCGTCAGGCCCCTCCGCTTTTTTGCAAGCCAGACTCGGGGGCTCTGCTTGGCCGGCGAGCCGCCCCTCCGCCCCGGCTCCCTCCCGCCAGTCTGTGGAGCGCGCACCGCCTCGCCGCCCTTCCTACCCTCTTCCGTGGGCTTCTCGTCTGCGCTTGGCTCTGGCGACTCCATTCTGCTAATCCTCTGATGGTTTTCTGGGTTATTTAGGCAGGTGTAGGTGGAATCTAAGTGATCAGCAGGACGCGCGGTGAGCCCAGCGTCCTCCTACGCCGCCATCTTCCTAAAGAGCTAAAATATGCTTTTAAAAATTATGTCATTGAGATTTTCTTTTGTAATCAAAGTTCAGTTTCTGTGACAATTTCATGTGTTTTGAATACATGTGTTTTCTTTTGATACATTCAAAATGTGCAGTAGATATATTAGTTCAACATAATTTTGTTATTTATACCTTAATATCTATACTTAGTTTTACCATAGTATTTGGTTATTTAATAAGTCACTTGCAGAAGAAGTTGTCATATCTTTCACTATGTTCTACATTTGTCATTTTTCTCTCTTTTCCCCTCTTTTGTATTTTAGAATATATATTGATGACATATAAATTTTAGCAAAACAAAAAAAATGCCCAATCCATCCCATTTTGAGTTGAATCCTATTTGGCCTGATAATACCAGTGCTAAATTATTTCCTATTTGTAAAAATATCTTAATATATATACATATTTTAGGTCAATTACATTAAAATGTTGAGTTATTGTGTGTAAATTGCTTTCTTTTTATTTCTCATAATATTTTCATTTTCTCATCATAGATTTTCTCCTGGCATTGTTAAATAATCTGTGCCTTTTAATAAAGGCATTGAGCTAATCTCATTTGTTAGGATCACTCATAAATTTGGGTTTTTTGACATGCTCTAGTGTCATTTCTCTTCATTTTCTTTCAGGGATTTTTAGTTTTCATCTTTTTCTTTCTTCCCGTAATTTTTTTTTCTAGTAGTTTAGAGGATATATATCATAATATGTTTTTTTATAGTCTTTCAGTCTTTGTCTTGAGCTATATAACACACAATTGTTTTTTGATCAATGTATACATAGTGAGTATATCTTTCTTTTGAATAAGAGAACTTTGCTATCAATCTCCTTTCTAGTGTTGAACACCACTCACCTTAAGATCATCTGGAGAGTTCATGACAGAATTATAATAATGTTTAAACAGGGTGTTGTATGGAAAATTATTCTTGACTATTTTTTCATCTGAAATATCTTAATTTGTTTTTTCTGTTGTTTTGACGTATGAATAGGAGTTTAAGTAATTAATAAAACATGGTTTAAAATTATGATTTCTTACAAAGCTCTCAAATGCCTTTTTAAAATCCTGATTTTTTGTAAAGGTTTTTTTTAATTTTTTTCACTCTGCAACCTTTTAGGATGTACTCTGTCATCTGATGCTGAAATTATGATTTGTGTCCAGTTTTGTGCCATTTCTACTAATCCTGTACAGTATTTAGTGCATCCTTCAGTCTGAAGACATATGTTTTCAGCTCTCAACTGTTTTCTTCTATTACTTCTTTGATTATTTCTACTCTCTTTTATCCCATTTTTGGGACTTTTTATTTTTTATTCATATTTTAAAAAATATTTTAGAGCAGTTTTAGGTTCATAGCAAAATTGAACAGCAGTTACAGAGATTTTTATGTAACCTCTGCCCTCACGCATGCATAGCTCCCCCCATTACCAGCATCCCCCCACCATAGTGGTGCATTTGTTAAAATTGATGAAACTGCCTTAACACATTATAACTAACCAAAGTTGGTAGTTTACCTTAGGGTTCTCTCTTGGTGTTGTACATTCTATGGCTTTGCACAAATGTATGACACATATCCCTAATGTAGTATCCTACATAGTATTTTCACTGTCTTAAAAAATCTGTGTTTCACCTATTCATCCCCCCCTCCACTTACCCCAACTCCTGCAAACCACTGACCTTTTCCCTATCTCCATAATTTTGCTTTTTCCAGAATGTTATATACTTAGAATTATACAATATATAGACTTTTTTCAGACTGCCTTCTTTCACTTTATTATATGCATTGAAGTTCCCTCCATGCTTTTTCCTGTCTCAATAACTCATTTCTTTTTAGCACCAAATTATATTCTATCGTCTAGACATACCATGGTTTATTTATCCATTTACCTACTGAGGGAGATCTTGGTTACTTGCAAGTTTTGGCAGTGATAATAAAACTGCTGCAAACATCTGTGTGCAGGTATTTGTGTAGACATGTTTTAACTCTTTTGGATAATACCAAGGATTACAATTCCTCGGTTGTATAGTAGGAGTTCTTTTGGAACTTTTATAAGATAAATATGAGAATAAATGGTCTCTCATGCTGTCTATCTTTTCATCCTTCAGAATCATTCTGAGCTGATCCAGACTTCTGGTACACTGTCATACATGACTGCTAGAAGCACATACTCTGAGGGCAGATTAATTAGGTCAGATACCAATGAACTCTCTCACTTCTTAGTTGTATGACCTGAGGGTTATTATTTAGTCTTTTAAGGGGAAAATCCCTCACCAGTTAAAATAAAATAAAGTGTAACCAATATTTATTTATTTATTTATTTATTTATTTATTTATTTACTTACTATCAATGATTTATATATCAATATTTATTAATTATTATAGAGATTAATTCAGAAAATGCATAAGGATATAGAATAGTGTCTATCACATAATTTTTTGATATTTGTTAACTATTATTGTTGTTGGTTGGTTTCCCTGAAATTTTGAGAATTTTTAATATGGGCGAATAGTCTTTAATGTATATAAGTGGATTATCTTTTTTGGGGATTAGTGGCTACCTAAGGCGTGGTCCTGCCTTTATTTCTCCAAGCATAGTTTGACTATAAATATCACTCCCACTAATGTTTAGGACAATTGGGCAAAGAAGGAGAGCCTGGCCCACCTAGCAGCACCAAATGCAGCTCCCTGATTTATAACCCCCCAAAAGTGATGGCATTGCTAGTTCACTAAAGACCCGATCTGCCTCCAGTGTTTCTACCTTTGGCATATTTCAGCCTGTATGTGTTTAGGGCTCAAGTATCCTACACTTTTGTTCCTCTCTATATTTGCACCCATGTATTTTCTAACCTTCAACTTCTTCAATATTTATGCACTAATTTTTCAAAGTCAGTATGGATGTATTCTTTAAGATATATTTTCTCTTACTTTGTCAGTTTGGGAATAGAAGGAAGACTTGGACTCTCTTAAACCAATCTCAACATATTTTGGGGAGTGTCCTGAAAATAAGTTTTCCTGTTTATGTTTGATGGTCTACCCATACTCCATGCCTAGGTTTCTATGATCTATTGTAAGTAAATGGCTCTAGTGGAAGTTTGCCCTTGGATATGGGGACTCATATCATGACTCCCAGCTCAGTCATTGGCAGGGTTCCAGCAGCATTCCCAGGACACTGGCCTTAGTTGCTTGAAGACCAATACAGACTTACTCACTCTTTCGTGTCAAGGAATCAAATATTTTGCCAAACCACTCTCTTCCTGTCCTTCAACCCTTGCTGTTCTTCATAGTCATTAATATAGCTTGAAAGGTATTAACATTAGCCACAATCTGACAGGCATTATGCCATGTTTCTTAACACTTCTACATTATAGCATAATATTTTCTCTCTTATGGTAATATTTAGAAAAAAATAAAAACAGCTGTTATGCACTGAAAAAAATATATATATACATATATATACATACATATATATACACATATGTATATATATATACACACACATATATATACATATATGTATATATATACATATATATATATATATTGTGTGTGTGTGTGTAACCTATTTTAAAAGTGATCAACTGCTATTTAACCTTAATAAAAAGTACATTCCAGTTAGCTGATAATTTTGAAAAGTAAAATAAAGGGACTAGTAAGTATTGCTTAGAGGTTTTATTCTGCCAAGTACTTTAAAATATTTTATTTTTTAATTGTAAAAATAATTCTATGAAGCAATTGGATACTTATTTTACCAAATAAATAATTGAGTTTCAAAGAATGTAAGTAGCCTGTCAGAACACCAAGAAAGGCTACATGATGGGTCAGGAAAATATAAACTACTGGACAAGAGTCTATTCATTCAATTTCACATAAGCAATTAATAAATGAACACTTTAAAGCAAACATTTCTTGCTTTATTTGAAGATGTGCATGGGTGTCATATATTATAATATAAAAATATATATGACTATGAAATAGACTCAACAAGAAATGATTAGAGAATATGATATCTCTCCATTGGGTGAGGGGTTATGTACACATAAACCTTTACCCTGAGACTAAAAAGACAAAAAAAATTACTATTCCAGCACTTCATTCTTTTAATCTAGTTGTCTTTAATGATGAAATTCTTATATATTTAATTCATTTTTAAACATTGAAATACATCAAAAACTAATAGTTTAAAAATCAGAATACATTTAGATTCTTCTGTGGCTCCCAGTATAAAAATAAATTTCAGAATATAGGGGTTAAAAGTACAATGCCTGTAAAATTAATTTGTATTATTAGGCAGGTTATATTTTAGCTACAGCAGTGATTGGTGTTAATACGTGCAAAATAGTATCATAATATTTACAGCAAACAGAGTTGAGCTTTGGTACAAAGAGGGAAATGAGATTCCCAGATCAATTTCAAACTATTGTATTGTTTGAGTAATTTCAAATGCCTCCTCTGGGACTTTTTAGATTGTGGGGTTCAGGGAAATTATGCCTTCAATACCCATGGACACTTTCAGGATATAATCATTAGTAAACATGGCTTATGTGATTCATCATTAGTTAGGGAAAATATTCATTGGAAATTCAAATAATGAAAATGCCATGTTTCTCTATAACTTAATAAAGTCAGTACAAATTAGATAATTTGGTGGCAATTACATATGTGGATTAACACTGAAGAAAGTCAACCGAGGCTATTATTTTTAAAATTGCCATAACTTGAATGGAGTCAAAATGTACTTACTGAATGTCTTTAGTCTCCAGATCAATAGTGGTGGTATATCCCTTGAAAAATAATTTGTTTTTAAAAATTGTATCATTCAATAACTGAGCAGAAAGGAATATGATGTGTTCCAATCATGCAGTATGTGGCTTCCAAGTTAGATGATGAAAATACTTGATTTATAGTAATGCAAATGAAAGAAGAAATATTTTCCCCATAGGGCAGAAGGTGGGAATGCTTATCTAAGGATTTCATTGGGAGCACCATCTTTTGTTGGATGATGTAAATAATTTATCCTTTTGGCTCAAGATGAGATCCCTCTACCACGTCTTCAACCAATTAATTGCTTAATGTTCCCAAAACTTGAAATAAAGTGGGAAATATGAATATATTTTTAACCAAAGGGGTTTTTTTTTTTGCAATAGCCTGACTTAAACTTGTTTAAACTTGGGAAGCTTATTTAACTTCTTTGAAACCAGCATTCACTGTGGCATGAGCTCTAAAGTATAGAGGGAATTCTACTGAGTTCAACCACTAGCTTTACCTAAACTTAAGAAAGTGAAAGCACTCTCGAAAATAATATTGCCAGAGCCTAAACTGTTAACTTCCATTTCAGCTGGCAGCTCCAGTATTTTATTGTTCTCAGTGTACTAAAGTGGAATTGTGTAGCTGCTTTCCCTCTGGAACCTCTATAAAAATAGATGCATATCTTAAAAAGCTGTCTAAGGAAGTAGGGTTTTAAGTAAACAATATAATAACTTGTCTTCAGGCTAATCAGAGTTTTTGAATACCAGAGAAACAGAGAAGCGGTTGGATTGAATTTTTAGTTACTGCTGCTTTAAATGAAACAAATATTGCCTAAATCTTTTGAAATGTAAAATAATACAGTTTATTTGTAATTCTCATAATTACGAAAGTTTAGAATTTTCTGTTTCTCTCTCTTCTGTATTCAAGTGTCTCTAATTCACACGTTAAGCTAATGGACAAGGCATCTATGAATGCATGGAATCACAAGTAAGTTAGTAAATACAAAAAGCATTTCCAGAAGAATTGAAATATAATAGATATGTAGATAATGACACATTTCAACTGAGAGTTTGCAATAGTTATCTTCCAAGCAAAGTGTAAAGCTTGATTGAACAAAAGATAAAGTTAATACTATCTAATAAGAACAGACTATTATAGATCAGTGAAACTGTAGAACAGAATGATAAGACAAGGGCCAAGCCACATTATCTAAATTAACATTTTTCCAGCATGAACAAGAAGGGCCACTGTAGGAAAGCAAGGAGCTAAATAGTATGGCCTGCATTTAGTCAACCTGAAGTAATTATTAATTTATGGTTGTCTTTGATTTTAATGAAAATGAAAGCTGTGAGGAAAGAATTGAGAGAGATAATGTGCCGTGAAATTGAGTTTCATTTATTTAGGGGCCACCTTTTCCTTTTTTGTTGTTGTAAAGGAAAGAAAGTTAATGCAAGATGTCCACATTAAAATTTCACTAGGATTATGTAACCACCGAGTTAAATGGTAATCATTATATTCGAGGCAGAGTTAATGCAAAAAGAAATTGAAGCCTGGATTTAGGGCCTATTGGCAAGGACAGGAGGAAAAAGCCAGTGATGGGCTGCAATTAATGCCAAAGTTGTAATTATTGTCTTTACAAATATGACGAATCCAATGGTTATTTCGTCAGATGTTTTATGCTTATAGTCATCATGAAAATGGCCCTTTTGATGGTGGCCTTGTTGGAAGAAATATATTTCAGGAGTGAGGAGGAAGCCACGGGAGGCAAAACAATCATCAAAATGCAATCTCTTTCTTTGACCTCAAACAAAGTGTTTCTAAATAGTCTTAAGAGTGACAAGCCTTCCAGAGAATAACAGGCACATCTAGTGTAATAGTGTGGAAAGAACAAGTTCATGAATTGAATTTTGTATCTTCACTACAAAAATAACAACTGTGTTTCCAGAAACATTTTCAAACACTAAGTCAAGTGATAGGTCTAAATTCCTTTCACTAATTACAGAAGTAAAAATAATGTTCAGTGGCTTTTCAACATTTTTTTTTCTTCCGAGGAAGAAAAGTAATCATTTTCTGATATTTTAATTTTCAATTATGGAAATAATAAGAGAATAATCTTAAAATTCAGATAACATCAGTATTTATTCCAATCTCAGATGTGAAGAAGTTATCTTTGCTTTTAGAATAACTTAGGTGAATCCCATAGAATGGAATGCATTAAAAACATTCACTTTTTCTTGAAAATATCATTATAAAATATATTTATCACATATATGTTATGTCCTGTGTTTTCTAGGTTGGATATAAATTTATCTATTAAGAATATACTTGGGGCACCTGGGTGGCTCAGTCAGTTAAGGATCTAACTTCGGCTCAGGTCATATCTCAGGGTTTGTGAGTTCGAGCCCCGCATGGGGCTCTGTGCTGACAGCTCAGATCCTGGAGCCTGCTTCGGATTCTGTTTCCTCTCTCTCTGCCCCACCCCCGTTTGTACTCTGTCTCTCTCTCTGTCTCTCAAAAATGAATAAACATTAAAAAAATTTAAAAAAAAGAATGTATTGACTACAGGGCATTTTGGAAAAACAGAAAATAACTATCCTCTAAATACTAAAATTTAGTAGGATCACTGTGCCTGCCTGTCTGCCTGCCTTCGTTTCTTCCTTCCTTCCACTGGATCAGAAAGCATTTGCTAGACATTTATTAAGTGTTCAACATTGTGCTGGTGTTGGGAATATAAATTTAAATAAGCATTACCTCTATGATGAAGAAGCCTATATGTACAAATGATTCCATGCTGCATATGGTAGGTTTCTGCAAAAGAAGAAAGCCCTAAGTGAAACTTAGAGAATGCCAAGGCTTGCTTTCTGGGATGAGAAGGCAGGATTCATGTTTATTTAAGTCTTTGAAAAGCACCTTGATGAGTCAGCAGGAGAATAGAGAAATTGAGAATGTTTATAGGAAGTAATGGAGAGCAAATGCTTACTACTAAATGAGAGAACTGGAATTCAGAGTAGCATCTTCCAGGAGTTACCAGAGACCTAAAATATTGAGGGTAATGCTTAGAAGAACATATTAAGAAGCTGCAGTAGCAACTGAAGCCTGAAATGGGAGAAATAGTTATAAGGCTCACCATTTGGTACCTGGGAATAAAATCAGCCAGATTAAGACACTAGGGCAAGGCAGAGGTGGGTAGAGATGGGATGAAGTTCCTCTCCTCGTGGAATAAAAGGTATTAGCCATTTTTGTGTGTTTTATATAAGCTGTCTACTGGGACTGAAGTGCAAGGAAATCAGTGTGGAGGTAAAAGCAGAAAATACATTTTTACTCCCATGAAGCAAAGTCAACTCTGACTCCCCAAGGGGCCTAAAAGAACTCAAATAGAAATTCTAGGTGGTTCTGATCTCAAATGTCAAAGAACTTAGATGGCTACATGATTTTCTAAATCAGAAAAGTGACTTAGGTTATATTAACATGTCTTTACTGGGCAATTCCACATGTATTTTGTACTTTTGAACAGCTTTCTATATAAGATTGATACATAAAATCCTGTATGGACTTGGGATATTCAGCCATTGAGTAAATATTACTCCAACTGCTGCTTAAAAATTTCAGGCATTAGAATATCCTGAAGTAAGAGCTTTCCAACCCAGGGGTGCCATACTTGACACAATATAAGGAGATAATAGCTCATTTTTTTTTAATTGAAGTGTAGTTGACACATAATGATACATTAGTTTTAAGGGTGCAACATAGTGACTCAACAAGTCCATAGGTCATGCTATATTCACAAGTGTAGCTGCCATCTGTCACCATACAACACTATTACAGTACCACTGATTATATTCCCAGCACTATACCGTTCATTCCTGTGACTTATTCATTCCATAACTGGAAGCCTGTACCTGCCACTCCCCTTCACCCATTTGCTCATCTCCTTACGCCATCTTCTCTGGCAAGCATCACTTTGTTCTCTGTATTTATGGGTCTATTTCTGCTTTTTGTTTGTTTTGTTTTTTAGATTCTACATGTAAGTGAAATCATATCGTATTTGTCTTTCTCTCCCTGACTTATTTCACTTAGCATAATATCCTCTAGGTCAAACCATGTTGTGGCAAGTGGCAAAGTCTCATTCATTTATATGGCTGAACAATGCTCCAGTGTGTGTGTGTGTGTGTGTGTGTGTGTGTGTGTGTGTGTGTGTGTGTGTGAGAGTGTGTGTGACATCTCCTTTATCTATTCATCTTTGGATGGACACTTGGGTGGCTTCCATGTCTTGGCTATTCTAAATAATGTTGCAATAAACATAGGCATGCATATATCTTTTTGAATTAGTGTTTTCATTTTATTTGGTAAATAGTAGTGGAATTAATAGCTCACATGGTAATGCTGTTTTTAATTTTCTGAGCAACCTCCATACCATTTGCCACAGTGGCTGCACCAGTTTACATTCGCACCAATAGATCATGAGGGTTCCCTTTTCTCTGCATTCTTGCCAACACCTATTATTTCTTGTCTTTTTGATACTAGCCTTTCTGACAGGTGTGAGGTGATACCTCATTGTGGTTTTGATTTGTATTTCCATGATGATGAGTGACGTTGAGCAGATGAAAGCCCATTTGAATGGAAAATATTCCCTTGCTCTCTTAGATAAAGCAAGGAGAAATAGAACCTCTCTCTTAAAATGGAAAAATGGTTTTATAATACCACCTTAACCATAACATACATTGACTGAAGTACAAATAAGACAAATAAAAATCAGAACTTTGTAATAGTGACTTAGAAAAACATACAACATGTTCATAAACTGCTTTTATTTTCTGCTTTGGCTCATCATCACCTCATAGCTTACCTTATTGCTAAAAAAAAGACAGCTCATGACTTCCTGAACAAAAAAAAATGTGAGTTGAGTCTTCTCTGTCTGCACATTCTTAAACTGAGTGTTTTTTTTTCTATATCCTGCTCATCTTGGCAATGTCCCCATTGAAGACTTTCAAAGCATCCTCTCTCAAACTAGGAACTCTGTACTTTCTGTTTTCTGAAAATGTAATACTGTCAGTTCGTGTTCAGGTTAGTAGTAACCTAACAGGTTCAGGTTCAGGTTCAGGTATGTTCCTTCAGAGTTTCATCCATGCTTCTTTCATTTTAGGGTACCAGAACATTTTATCATTTAAAAGAGACATGCAATAAATCACGATTGAATGCTAAAACCTAAAGAAGCCAAGCCAGAAAAGGAATTTTGAGGCTCAAGACTTCTCTGGCCTAGATAATTCAAAGACTTTGGAACATTCATGACTCACCTTACAATAAAATTGAGTTGTCACTATTCCTATGAAGAACTAAACACATGTGTCCATCTATGAGGGCATCATAGACAGGGAAGTGTAAATGTTTCCAAGAGGAAGATATTCAGCAAGATATGAGGATGTCCACTATTATTTATATTATTCCACTAAGTTTCATTAAGAAAATGATAGGAAATAAAAAGAAAATACTTTTCAATAAGAAATAATTATGAAAACATAGTATTTTTCAAGATTGGTTGAATCATTTATTGAAAACATAGAATTGATTTGTACTAGCACTATGCATTTTCTTCAGAATACTTTCTTATTGAAGAGAAAGAAATAATGAGTCTATGTTGTTATATCCTCAATAGGTCATGTCCTAATTCCAATTTAATTTTTATGCTTACATAATGACAAATGAGAAGACATTTCTCATGCTGCTAGATATTTGAACCTAAGAGAAGATGTATTTCATATTCTTGAGTCAAAGTGCAAAAATCTAATGTATCTGATGAGACCAAAAATTGTAGTCCCCAGCAATAATTTTGTTTTTCATTCTTGTATTCCATTATGAATACTTTCAAATGAATTTCCCCTCTGGATTTGCCTACCTGCTAGAGTTCAAACACCTCTTTAAGCAAAGTGGCAATAAAAAGCTTTAATAAATGCAAGCCTTGCTGAGTGAGGAATCATTAGTGTAGAGGTGCAGAAAAACACACTTTCTTATTTGTGGGAAAGTGTTAGGAAAGCAGAGTGTGGAAATAAGAGTCATCAAAATGCAAATATAATAAGCTATTTAAATAAACAAATCTCACACTAATATGGTGCACTAAATCCTGTTTTCCCTTGTCTCCCCAAAGTAGAATTTTCATTTCTTTTGCTATCCCAATCTAAATTTTTGTTTACTTTAGACTCTTTTGGAATACTCCCACCATAGCAGGATTCACATATGAGTAACTGTGAACTGCAGAGTTTGACTCTCTAATGTTGATAATTTCTTACTTCTGTAGATGTGGATTTAAAAAGGGAGCAGGAATTTCACTGTTACTGTTGGCCTTCTTAATGGTATATCTATCTTACCGGAATCCAGGGGAGAAGAAAAACATGATACTTGTGGCTAGAGAGTTTAAGAAAGTTAGTTTACTAGCTACCCCAAGAAGGGGGATGAGAACTGTAATTGAAATGGTAGCTCCAAATCATTCTAGATATAATAAAATAAAACACAGAAAACAAATTTTCCTAAGCAATATTTTGCCCCCTTAGCAATATCAAATTAATTAATTATTAATTTTATATAAATGGCAGTTACACAGGAAATGATATTTAAGTCATAGTGGACCTATCTGGCTATCTGAAATTCTATTAGGAAGTCCTGTTTTCCTAAGACCTTATTACCTTGATATGGTAAGCGATGCCCACGATGGTTTTGAGGACCATCGTACATAAATGAGGATATATGATTGATGTCTTCAAAGCCAAGAATAGGAAGTTCTGAAAGTAAGTAATGTAGCTGAGAAACAGCTTTAAAAGGTTTAGTTTTAAAAGATCTCATTTGCCAGTGATATAAGTGGGTGTGTATTTTAAAAGTGAGGAAAAGAACTAACGTAAAAGTACATATCTGAGGAGAAATAATCCTTAGACATATAATGTATGGAAATACAGATATTTTTTTCTTAGAACTGAATGATAATTTTTATTGCTCAATTTGCAACTCGTAGTATTCTTTGCTTTTGTGGGTACTATGGCATTGAGAGATGAAACAGATCGAAGTTTGAAAGAGACACAGTTCTCAGTTTTCGTGATTTTGAAGGTGGTATGGTTTTATTCCCTGTCGCTTTATTAGGATGCAACATTATGAAGGGGCCAAAATCATCAATTTGATTCTCATGTAATTTTTATTTTTTTCCGGTTAACTATTGATCATACCTAGTTATGTCTAAACAGTTGTAAATATTGTTCAAGAGTGATTAGACCGCGGAGCACTTTTAGATAAATACAATCTAGCATCTTTTTCTGAAAAGTTGAAGTGTCATTTCCTATGTTATGGGGCAGTGCTACCATTTGCATACATATTATTTATTATAATAACTATCGTCCATTTAGTACTTAAAATTTTCAGGCACTGGAAGAAGCACTTCTGATTCTCAGAACAATTTTCTGGTGTAGATATTATAAATATTATTTTTCAATTTATAGAAGAGGAAACTGAGGTTAAAAAATATCAGGGTGAGGCGTCTGGGTGGCTCAGTTAGTTAAGCTCCGACTTTGGCTCAGGTCATGATCTCAGGGCTCTTGAGTTCAACCCCCGCATCAGGCGCTGTGCTGACAGCTCAGAGCCTGGAGCATACTTCACGTTCTGTGTCTCCCTCTCTCTCTGTCCCTCCCTTCCTTGTACTCTGTCTCTCTTTCTCCCTCAAAAATAAATTAAAAAACTTTTTTAAAAATTTGGGGGTATGGGCTCAGTCAGTTAAGCATCCAACTTTGGCTCAGGTCATGATCTCACAGTTCTGAGTTTGAGTCCTGCATCATGGTCTCTGCTGTCTTCAGAGAGCCTGCTTCAGCCCACTTCAGATCCTCTGTCCCCCTCTCTCTCTGCCCCTCCCGTATTCATGCATGCACTGTCTCTTTCAAAAATAAACATTTAAAACAAATAAACCCCCAAATTAAAAAATTTGTGTAATGCAAAATTACTCAGTGAAAGATCTAGAATACGAACCTCCAGTGTTCAATGTGAAATCCAACTTCTTAAATACAATTCTACAGCAATTACTACCAAAAACACATCTAAAATTTTTTAAGAGCTGTATCAAAAGATATTTCAGGGGAACAAAACATGTTCATGACTCTATAGACTCCTAGAAAAATTCAGCTACAAATACGAGATTTGAAAAATAATGACTTAAACAAGATAGAGGGTTGTTGTTTTGTTTTATTTTTTCCTTTCATAAAGTAAGTGCAGAGGTGGACAATCCAAGGTGTTATATAGAAGCTTTTCTGGTTGAGCCTCAGGAATGTTTTAGGCTCTTCCAGTCTGTTTTTCTCTCTAGCATGTTTGAAGCCTGGTATACTTCATGCTTTAAAGCTTTCATACTCAATCTGTGGTTGTAAGTAAGATGACTGCTAAAGACCAAGGAATCACATATATATTCCAGCCAATAATAAGGATTAAAATATACAACAACAACAAGAAAGAAGTAGATTGGCTAAAGGTACCTAACAATGGAGTCAGATCGCTTTGTTAGCAGCTATCTTGAAGCCCCCATCAAAACCTCCACCAACATTATACAAGCAAGAAGTTGGTCACGTGGCCCTTCTACCACGTGATGAGGTATCAAATGAAATTTTTTATATGGGAATGTTGCTCTTTACCCACCCTCAAAAATCATGTTGGTAAAGAAGGAAAAGTGAATTTTTTTTTAAATCTCCTAACTAACGCTGTTCCGAATGACTAAACTTACAGAAACTTTATTTTTGAAAGTATATATAAACAAGTTCGTATGTATGTATACGCGTATGTTGCATGCCTTTTTTCTCCTTAAGCAAGCTCCAACAATGTTTATAATTTATTGTATTTAAAATACAGTATAAAGAAAATATTATAATGGACCATTTTCAATAAAAAAAGTCTTTCAGGGCTATTCTGTGTCCAGATAAATGCATCTTCCCTCAAAAGCTACCAGTTCTTAATTTCTCCAGCAAAACCCTGTTCAAACTGTCTAGGAAATGAGGAGGACATAGTTAGGTAAGTGTTAACCCATAGTGGGATCACTTAAAAAGGAGACACACTAGCTTTTTCATTTATTGTTGTTGTTGTTGTTGTTGTTGTTGTTGTTAATTTGGTTGGAGTACTGAATTCAAACAGAATAAATGCATTCAATTCATAGTATAGTTAGTGCATTATTCTTTGCTTTAATAAAGTTGTCACTGTAATTTCATCAATGCATACAAAGCTAACTACTTTATGTCACATTTTGTTCTTTGGTATTAGAAGTTAACTCTGGATAACTTAAGTAAACAGAAAAAAAAAAAACTTATGGGAAAGTCATGAATGTGAGTGGAGGGAAAACTGAGGGAAAAGGTTTGAAATGTTCTGAACTCAAGGACAGCTATATAGTTCCCAAATTCACGTAGCAGGAACTGAGGGACAATTCTTTTAAGGTAAAACCAGCCCCAGGACCTCCAGTCTTTTAATCTCATATGGAACTTTCAGTTCCAAGCAGAGAGACTAGTTTATAGTTCAGTACCAATACGACTTATTGGTAGGGGCAGGCTCTTGGATTGGCAGAAGGACCAGACTGTTACCAATGGGAGAGATAGTTCTCCAACACAAATTCACAACGTTTTTACCCAAAGTGGCATAAAGGACTCATGTTCAGTATAGTTTGTAAGGGTTTTTTCCTCTGAGGTAGTATAGCAAATTCTCAGTGACTCAAAAATGTGACTGTCAGGAATCTTTGGAAACACACCATAATACTTAGGCCCATTGTAAAACAGTAGGCTGTCCTTACAACTTCCTTTAATGTTTAAATGCCAGGGGCTGGGGAAACTTTTTATATTTGTCTTATTCTATCAATATGAAGGTCACGTTTTTATGACCATTGATGTCACCCTGTTTTCCTCCTCATTCCTTGTATATTTTCAGGCACTCTGGCCAAAAATGAAAAGCACTCCCCTCTGTTTTCCTATGAGATCACATACAACACCACAGTGGCAAAGGATCCATATGACTTTTTTCTACCGTTAGTCTGGCACCAGAAACTATTTCATCTCCACAGAAGCAATTGCTATCTAAATTGCTTTTTGATCCATAGATACATTTATTTTCCTGTTTTCTTCCTGCTATTGTTTTTGTGTCTCTCCAAACACAAATATAATACAGATTTTTAAATTCACCTCTGAAAAGAGGGGAGGCAGATATGCTTTCTGTGTGAACTGGGTTGACATTCACATTTACAAGTCAATTCTTTTATTTGAAGTTTCTATTTCAGCCAGAAAAAAGCAGAAAACAACAATGTGACTAACATTGTACTTTTCATTTCTTTATGTAATTCTTATTTTATGTCAATACACATAACCTGACATTTGCAAGTGGATCCCCTGTTTTTTCAACCACCTTAGATAAATTTTTCATAGATGAAGGTTTGATAACTTTAAAGCCTACTATTACAAAACTCATGGAAATCAAAAGGAAAACCTGAAAGCTAAAACAACTTTCAGTGACTTAGCTTTGCTGGTAAAGAGCAGTAGCTGTTGACCTTGGCCCTGGAAGAGGTTTAAGAACCAGTGGTTTTCAAGAAATTGAACTAAGGAAATACATGAAATGTAGTCATAGTTACAGGTGCATATGTCCAAGGCCTGAAAATGCTTATAAATATTCTTCATTAGTAACATCTTTGCTAAGTTTTTATATTAATATGTTTTTATTAGGATATTAATTCCACTAGTATGATTGCTATAGGTCTTCATAGGATGGCTAATCGCGAGCTCCTCTAGATGTATATTTTCTATTCAGTTAATCAAATTAAAAAGTAAATCCTGGGGTGCCTGGGTGGCTCATTCGGTTGTGTCCGACTTCGGCTCAGGTCATGATCTCACGGTTTGTGAGTTCGAGCCCCACATCGGGCTCTGTGCTGTCGGTCTAGAGCCTGGAGCCTGCTTAGGATTCCACGTCTCCCTCTCTCTCTCTCTCTCTCTCTCTGCCCCTCCCCCATTCATGCTTGGTCTCTCGCTGTCTCTCAAAAAATGAATAAACGTTAAAAAATTAAAAAAAAAGTAAATCCTAAGCTATCAGGAAAATGAGCTGAAATAAAGATACTCTCTGCTAAAATTCTTTTGGTATTGTCTTTAGTTTTCTTTAAAAATCTTAATTCATATGAATATACTTTCTTTTGTGGATATTTATAAAGGTAGAGACAGTGATGTACTTTCAAAGTCTACATATAGAGGATTATATAAACCAAGACTAAATCAAAGGTGGTTAGCGGGCTCACAGTTGGAGTGAGGTCGTAACAATTTTCTTAGTCATTATCATCAATAATACTTCAAAAATAAGGACTGGGGCACCTGGGTGGCTCAGTTAGTTAAGCATCAGACTTCGGCTCAGGTTCGTGAGTTCTCACGGTTAGTGAGTTCGAGCCCCCCCGTTGGGCTCTGTGGTGACAGCTTATAGCCTGGAGCCTGCTTCAGATTCTGTGTCTCCCTCTCTCTCTCTGCCCCTCCCCCACTGGCACTCTGTCTCTCTCTCTCAAAAATAAACATTAACAAATTTACAAAATAGGGATTAAGAATTTTGTACAAAATGTCACAGTTTATAGAAACAATAACCCACAAGAAAATTTTCTTCATGTGATCATCCTATTGGTATAAAAATAAGATGAGTCCACAAAGTCACTTAGTTCATCCATGGGCTCTGTGAAGCTGCAAAGCAGAACATGACAATATTACTGTGCTAGGCTTTGGCCTGGGTGACTTGAGTATAAGGTACTGTAAGAAGAGGGCAGTGATGGGGTAATAACATAAACATTCACACATGACAACAGAAAGAGTAAGTGCCCCTTCTCAGGCTAGTTGCTACCATAATTATTCTTACACACTTAATTTGGAAGAACAATTTCTGGGGGAGTAAAATCACACTCATTCCCTGAGACAGACCAGTTCTGCAGAACTGCTCTTGTCTATTATCCTCTCACACAAGTTTCCTAAGATTTGGGTCAACTCTTGACTATCTTCGTAACATGCGATTACAGTTCTGGTGTGTGTGTGTGTGTGTGTGCATATGGCTGTTTATATTTAAGCCTGAGTAAAGTCTCCCGAATCAAGGCAGCAGAGCCACATTTTACTTTTGTCAGAAGTGATGCAGGACCTTGATGAGGATGTTGAAAATGGTGTAGATAGAGAAGCTCCCTGTGTAGATTAATTCAGTGCACAGCTGGGGCTAGGAAGGCAAGCCCATTCTAGGGAATGAAGAATGGCCGATCAGGGGTGGAGCTGCCCGCCTCCCTCTCCACAATGTACTAATCCTCAATTTGGCACTGCTTTAAAAGAAAAGAAATCTAAATTGAGGCCAGCTGATTTCTTACTGAATCAGCCAGCTGGATGTGAAGCCAATTTCCGCAGCTTCCACGCTGTGGTAGCCAGGAAATATTTTAATTGAAAGAACTCTATGTTGACAAATACCAAAGACAGCCTATTTATATCTTTTAACCAATATTTATGGAATTCCCTGATTTAATAACATTTCTCTTTAAACTCGATTGCAAAATAGAAAAATTGTCAGGCTAGAAGCAACGCTAAATGATGTGGAAGGATAATAAGTAAAAGCAGAGAACAGGAAAAAGAGAAAAAGACTATTGAATGTTGCACACAAATCAACAGACACATGTAAGTGAGGCTGATGGTATAAATATATTAAGCCAAAGTAATTTCAAGTTGTACTACTTTTGAATATTATAATTTAGAAGGTTTGATAGGATAAAATCAGTGATGCTATGCTTTTAAACACATCCAGTCTTACGAGGTATGTCTACATTATGCATATTAGGTGGATGATTTTATTTTCCTAGTCAAACTGAGCGATTTGGATTAGTTCTTCCTCTTTTGAGATAAAACAACTTGTGCTTAAAATGATCCTACAACACAAAATCCAATACAAACTTGCTCTGTTCCTTATTAACATGGACACAGTGATTTGAAAGTGCCGATCCTGAATATAAGGATGATATGATAATCTTTAAGATATATGCCCACCTTTCTTGTGGTGGAGTTTATTTACTTGTACCACAATTAAAGCCATGTAGTTTTGCAGTTGCTTTTTCATCAACAAATGCTTAACATTTGAAGGCAGGGCTTTGCCTTTAAAAATATTCCTTTCTCTGTAAATCTATTTTTTTAAATGACTCAACTTTTTACAATATTTAACGCGATTAATATAGCATTTTTCCCTAATAATCAAGGATATTATTATTATAAAGTTACTTTTAAACCGCCAAAGAGGATTGGAGAATTGGAAAGTAAAAATGGTTTGGAACATGGCTCATTCCATACCGAAATGGTAGTGAAGTCCAAAATTGATGATTTATGCAGTTCCAGACACCTGTGAATCACAAATATAATCACATAATGATACTGGGTGTTGTGAAGATGCTATTACTAAATTTATGTGGTTGGGAAAGCTACTGTTGTATTTTCCATTACTGTTACTGATGATGGAGAGCTAGCCAGTGTCGCAGGCTTGGTAGCTGTGGTATGCTGTAAGGCAGCTCTCCCTAGTGGACACTTTGCTATATCCATGCCCAGTCTCTGCCTCAAGAGTAAAGAACGTCCCCATGAACTTTTTGAGCATCGATGGATCTACATAGATAAATAAGTATCAAGATGTTAGGTATATCGTATATACATTTTAAGAATGTAGTTATTTCAAAGGATAAATTGGTTTTAGGGTAGGGATGTTAAAAATCCAATGTCATCTACCTACTTCAAAATAAGCAAGGGTTTTTGAGCAATGTCAGCCTCCAAATTAGTTATTATTTATGGAACTAAATAGTAAGAAGCGATAAGACAAATATTTTAGTTCATTCATGGGACAGATAAAAGGAATGTTTGAATGCATGGAATCTGGTATAAAAACATTCACAAATAAAACCCAAGTGTAAATTAAAAAAAAAAAAAAGATTTGGCAGAGAACTGTCAAGAATTATTTAATCATAGAGGAATGTGCCTGCCATTGAATTTCATAAGTAATCATACTGGGGAGATAGATGCACCTCATTACTCACTTTCCATTTTTATGAAAGATTCATCCACGGGTGCAATGATGCATTTATAGGTTTACACCCTCTTTGGAAAAAAAAAGGCATTTTGCATTTAAATTGTCCTTCCTCTTTCCAAAGTAGCTCTGAGAAGAGTAGGAGCCTTAAAATAACAATATGTAATAAAGATAGTCAGAACAATATTGGACATAGTTTAAAACAGTATGTTTTAATTTCATATAATTTATTTAGTTTACTAGATTATTTAGTTTTGATACCATAAAGTTGTGGGGTAGTAATCATAGGGGAAAAGATCTCTTTTATAGTACTTGAGGCAGTAAGTACTCAACAGTACTTGAGGCAAATTGCTGGATAATGGTATAGTCATTGGGGACATAATCAGCTAGGGAGAAGGCCAGTACATTTGTGCATTGTGGGATCTATACATTATCTCATTTAAAAAGTAAGGAGAGGGGTGCTTGGGTGGCTCAGTCCATTAAGCATCCACCTCTTGGTTTTGGCTCAAGTCATGATCTCAAGGTTTGTGAGATGGAGCCTGCGTCGGGCTCTGTGCTGACAGTGTGGAGCCTGCTTAGGATTCTCTCTCTTCCTCTCTTTCTGCTCCTCTCTCACTTATGCATGCACACATGTGCACTCTCACTCTCTCTCTAAAAATAAATAAACATGAAGAAAAATTAAAAAGTAAGGAGAGATTAAAAAGACCTAAGAAAAATAGCATTACCCCATTTGTACCCCTGTCTACAACAGGAGGCATGTGATGATTTTTAATAGTGTTAGCATTATGTGGGCCCAATTATCTGTGTTAAGTATGGCAGTCGTAGAGCTAAAGCATTGTTCACCCACAGAGGAATATCTATTATTCTCATAAACCATCTTCACCATAGTCCATGTTACTACATTTTTACCCCTATGAAAAATCCCTTGGTGTTTTTTGCATCAATTGTATCCTTTCTCAGTGGCAAGCAGCATGCTATTGAATAAGTTAATACATCTGAATAAAGGCAGATGCTTATAAATATTTCTAAATATAGATGATTTCTAAATGATGAATAAAAGTGAATCTAGCCAATATCATAAGCAAGTATTGTTTTTACATATGAATATAAAATTTCATGTGACATTATCCAAAGATAATATAGTGTTTCTGTTTCACATAATTAAAAAAAAATATCTTGAAATCTTCGAGTACTATTACAAAAAAATTTTGAGAAAGACAATTTAAATAGCTCTTAAGACTATAGAATTATTAAATGAATAACTTTTTTTGACTACAAGTGACACTGGCCCTTTAAAGGCCAATAGCACATAATCAGCCATTTCTTGACCATTCAAATAGAAATCTAAGGACGTTTTCAGTTGAGTAGTTGCATTGCAATGTGAAATGGGGTGTATCAACAGAAATAACCCTTTTCATTTTACCTAATCCCAGGAAATAAAAGCTTTAGCTAATAATAACCCATCCTTACATTAGAAATGTAATTCTAGTAACGGAAAAATCTGAAATAGCTGACCACATACCATTCATCATGGAATGTCAAACAGCCATCAGTTCAAGAATAGAATTGAAGTGCCAAACTAGTAGATATGAAAGTAGTTTATCTGCTGGCCCTCTTCCTATGAAAAGAGAACAACAGTGGTGAAAACTCCCCAGTCCACCCCCTTTATAATCTTAGCATTGGTGTTGTCATCAGAAATACCAAGCATTCAAAGTTATACTTGATTTCTTCCATTTAACATTTAAAAGTACTTAATCTGACACATATAGACAAAACTAGGCAAATGAACCAGTATTAAAGCGAGCTTTAATGGACAACCATTCAAAAAAAGGTGTGTTAAAAATTATTAGCTGGTTTTGAACAAGGTGGTAACCAGTATGCAACCTGAGGAAACAAATTTGCTGACAAAGCAAAAATAGCTATCTTTCATCTCTTTTACAAAAGACTTACAGATTAGCACACTGAATAGTAAAATATTGTTTTGATTTTTTTGTTTAAGTGTTATTCTTTTTTTTTTTT
>NW_024412405.1:37437674-37467590 GCF_014898765.1 Herpailurus yagouaroundi
TATATATATATATATATGTATGTATATTACATGTATAACTTTGTAGCTATTTTTTAATTATGCTTTTTTTAAAAAAAGAAACATGTTGACATTGTGTCCATTTAGTTTCCATTAGACAGTAAGATAATACAAGTTTGTGGAAGTAATGAAAGAATGTGATAAGAGGGGCGCCTGGGTGGCTCAGTCGGTGAAGTGTCCGACTTTGGCTCAGGTCGTGATCTCGAGGTTCCTGAGTTCGAGCCCCACGTCGGGTTCTGTGCTGATGGCTCAGAGCCTGGAGCCCACTTCAGGATTCTGTGTCTCCCTCTTTCTCTGCCCCTCCCCAACTTGTGCTCTGTTTCTCTCTGTCTCTCAAAAATAAATAAATGTAAAAAAAAAAATTAAAAAAAAGAATGTGATGAGTTTTAACCAAAGATTTTCACTTTAAAATGAGTGTTACAGATTAAAATGTTATACACATAACACCCATCCAAAGTAAATATCAAGAAGGTGAATAATTAAGACATTACTTGCAGTTCAGTAGCTTTCCCACAATCTATAGTGTTTCTCAATCAATCCCCTCCTACGAATGCGTTGAGTTGTTCATTAATATTCTTGCTTTCTTTAAAATAATTTTAGAATTTATGAATGCATCTTCAAATAATATAGTTTATTTTTCTTGTTTTCAGAACTCATAAAAATGGAATCACACTGTAATTGTATTTTGTGTCTTGCTTTTCCCTTTCAAAATTATATTTGTAAGACTCATCAACATTGTTGGGTGGAGGTCTAGTGGATTCATTTACATTGTTATATACTTCACTGTATGCCACAACCTATTTATCTATTCCACTACTGATGACCATTTAGGTTGTTTCCAGTTTCAGGCAATTGTAAACAATGCTTCTTTGAATATTCTTTTTTTTTTTAAGATTATTTATTTATTTTGAGAGAAAGGGAGCATGAGCAGGGGAGGGCAGAGAGAGAGGGAGACAGAGAATCCTAATCAACCTCTGAGCTGCCAGCACAGAGCCTAACACTGGGCTCGAACTCACGAAACTGTGAGATCATGACCTGAGCGGAAACCAAGAGTCCAACGCTTAACTGAATAAGCCACCCAGATGCCCCTCTTTGAATATACTCATACGTATATCCTGTTGCATATAAGATGTATTTACTATGGTTACATATTTGGGGATGCAATTAATTAGTTGGTAGAACACACAGTTCTTCAATAATATGAAATAATGCATATGGATTTTAAAATGTTTATGACAATTTACATTCTCTCTGAGTTCTTAGGTTAATAAAAGGTTTAACAAATGCATAAGCCTGTGTAACCCAAACCTCTTCTAGGTACAAACTCTTATTATTGCCCCAGAAAGTTCCCTCTTAACCTCTTCCCAGTTGCTTCCACCTCCAGAGAGGCATCCATCGCTGTGATTTTTTTTTGCCATAGACTAGTGGTGTCTACTCTGGAAATTCATATAAGTGGAATCCTATGGTCTATATTGTTTTAGGTAAAGCTTTTATTTTTTTTTTTCCCTTTTACGTGGTACATCATTTGGAGATTCATCCATGTTACTATATGTGTTAGAAGACTGGTTATTTTTACTGCTTGGTGGCATATTCTATTTTGTGAATATGCAAATACTTATATTTGGTTATCCATTCTATCTAAAGAGGCATCAGGGCTCTTTTCAGTTTGGGGGCATTATAAATAAAGTTGCTATGAACACTCTTGGTCAAGTAGTTTTTTGTTCATTCGCTTATTTTTTATGTGTGCTGCATTTAATTTTCTTTTTTTTAAATTTTTTTTAATGTTTATTTATTTTTGAGACAGGGAGAGACAGCATGAACGAGGGAGGGGCAGAGAGAGAGGGAGACACAGAATCGGAAGCAGGCTCCAGGCTCCGAGCCATCAGCCCAGAGCCCAATGAGGGGCTTGAACTCACAGACCGCGAGATCGTGACCTGAGCTGAAGTCAGACGCTTAACTGACTGAGCCATCCAGGCCCCCCTAATTTTCTTAAATAGAAACCTAGGAGTGGAATATATGAGCCACAGGGAATATAATTTATTTTTTTAATAACAATTCTACCAATCATTGCACATAGTATTAGTTCAGTTTTGCTCCTATCAACAGTGTATGAAAAGTTATATTACCCCATGTTCTTGCCAACATTTGGCATTTTCCTTTTTTTAAAAATTCTCGCTGTGCTTATTGACATGTTGTAGTAACTCATTATGGTTTGAATTTGCAGTTTCCTGGTAACTAATCCTTTGACCATTTCATCACGCAGTTTTTGACCACTGTACATTTCCTTTTCTGAAGTGTCTGTTTGTATGTCTCACCAGTTTTTTTTTTTAATTGGGTTATCTGTCTTCTTATAATAGTAATAATTGTTGTAGAAGTTCTTTGTATATCCAGGATAGAAATATATATATATGGCAAATATTTTTTTTTCCAGACTGTGATTCTGTTTTGATTTTCTGAATGACGTCCTCATGGTGAGCAGAAACTTTTAATTCTTTACATCTTTTTTAACTGAGATGAAGATTATATAACATAAAATTATTCATTTTAGAGGGTACAATTCAGTGGCATTCAGTACATTCACAATGTTATGTTTGTATCTAGTTCCAAAACATTTTCATCACTCCACAAGAAAACCCCATGCCCATTTAGCAGTTACTTCCTTTTCCTCACCCTCCGCAGCTCCCAGCAACCACTAATATGCTTTTTGGACTCTACGGATTTATTTATTCCTGATATTTAATATAAAAGGTATAATGGAATATTTTTTTAATTTTTATTTTTGAGAGACAGAGACAGAGTGCAGGGGGGTGGGGGGAGGAGCAGAGAGAGGGAGACAGAATCCGAAGCAGGCTCCAGGCTCTGAGCTGTCAGCATAGAGCCTGATGCGGGGCTCAAACTCACAAACCATGAGATAATGACCTGAGCCTAAGTTGGATACTCAACTGACTGAGCCACCCAGGTGCCTCAGGAATAACATAATATATTTATCTCTGTTTGGCTTATTTTACTTATTAACATAATGTTTTTGAGTTTCATCCATGTTTCTGCATGTATCACAACTTGAATCTTTTCTATGACTAATATTCCATTGTATTGTGTATACCACATTTTATTTACCCCTTAATCTGGTGATGAATAGTTGGGCTTCTTCCACCTATTAGCTATTGTGAATGGAAACTTTCAATTTTGATATAGCCTAATTTATTTTCCTTTCTTTAATGATTATTATATTCTGTTTCTTTTTTGATTAGGGTACCCCAAGTAAGCAAAATATTTTCATGGTTTCTTTATTATTTTATCTTTTAAATCGAGGACTAAGGGTGCATGAGTGGCTCAGTCAGTTAAGCATCTGACTCTTGGTTTCGGCTCTAGTCATATTTTCAAAGTTTGTGGGATTGAGCCCCACTTTGGCTCTGAGCTGACAGTGTGGGGCCTGCTTGGGGTTCTCTCTCTCTTTCTCTCTCTGTCTCTCTCTCAAAATAAATATATAAACTTTAAGCAAATAAGTCAAGATCTAGAACTGATCTCAAATTTTTTGTGTATTGTGTTAAATAAAGATCAAAGATGTCCCTTCCACTTCTTCCTCTCTATATCACCCTGTCCCCATCCTCTCCCCCTCCCCCACCTCTCTCCCTCTTCCTTCTTTCACATTTATTTCTTCCTTATCCTCCTCCTCTTCTTCTTTTCCTTCTCCTCATTATCTCACTCCTGGTCTTTCTTCTCCTTATTTTTCTTCTCTTTTATTTCTTCTCTTCTTCGTTATACGGGTATCTAGTTGTTATAGATCTACCTTTAGAAAACACTTTCCTTTCCCAATGGGTTTCTTTACTTTGGTTCCTTTGTAAAAATGAAATATAATCCTATATCTGGACTCTCAGTTCAATTCCAATGATCTACCAGTCAATTTTTATGCCAGTATTATACAGTCTTGATTATTATAGTGTCATAGTAAGATGGGCAAGTAATATCCAAGCTTTACTATTTTATTAAAGATTGCTCTATTTTATGTTCTTAGAAGTGCATATAAATTTTATAATCAGCTGGTCTATTTCTCCAAAAACGTCTGCTCAGATGAAGACTGAGATAAAAGTGAATTAAATATTAATTGGTGGAGAATTTATTTCTTAATAATATACAGTTTTCTAATTCATGAATATGGTATATATCTAGTTTTTTAGTCTTTCTTTAATTACCCTCAACAAAATATTATAGTTTTCGTTGTAGAATTTTTACATGTCCTTTGTTAAGTTATTGCCAATTATTTATATTTTTGATATAATTGTTATATAATTTTTAAATTTTTGCATGTTTTATTTTGATGGTATAAAACTGGATTTTGTAATCTTGAGTCTTACAGTGTTGCTAAATACTTTTATGAGTATTAATAATTCTTAGAATTATTCTTAGATTTCTTAGAATTTTCTGTGGAGGCATTCATGTTATCTCCAAAGGGAGAAAGTTTGACTTCTCCCTTTCTAATTTTCATTCTTTTTACTTCTCTTCTATGCCTTATTGTAATGGATAATAGATCCTTTTCATTTCATTTTTTTTAATTTTTTTAAGTTTATTTATTTTGGGGGGGGGGATGGAGGAGAGAGAGAGAGACAGAGAGAGAGAGAGAGAGAGAGAGACGGAATCTTAATCAGGCTCCACACTGTCAGCATGGATCCTGATGTGGGGCTCGAAGTCACAAACCATGAGATCATGATCTGAGCGGAGAAGTTGATACCAAGAGTTGGATGCTTAACTGAGCCACCCCAGACACCCTTGGATAGACTCTTCATTTTAATATTGAATAGAAGAGTTAAGAGAGCATTATTTTAGTGTTTTTAGTCTTGGGAGAGGAACATTCAATATTACATAATTGTGACATATACCCTAGGTTTTTATAGATACTCTTTATCAAATTGATGAAGATCCTTTATAATCCTGAGATTACTGAGAACTTCTATCATGAATGCATTTTATCAAAATTATTTTTATGTATCTATTAAAATGATTACATGGGTTTTTTATTTGTTAATATGACGATTTATACTGATTAGGTTTTTAAAAATAACCCAATCTTTTAATATTGGAATAAATCCCACTAGAACATCAAGTATTATTCTTTTTATATATTGCTGGGTTCAGATTCACTTTGTTGATATTTTCTTAAAGATTTTTGCTTCTATGTTCATAAAGGTGACTATATATATATATGCCTTAAGATTATGGTGGTCTCATACAGCATGTTATGGGGGAAACCTTATGATATTGATACATTCTTCTTTGGATGTTTGATATAATTCTCAAGTTTAACAATCTAGTTTTGGAGTTTTCTTCATGAAAAGGATTTTATAAACACCTAAACCTACTTAATGTATCATATATTATTATATATTTTCCCTCATTATGTGAGGGATCTTCTCAATCACTACTTTGAAAAATTTCTTGTTAGCCTTGGTTTTTAAAAGTTTTATTAGGATATACTAAGCATAGTTTTCTTTGTACCTATCTGGCTTGGAGTTCTCTGAGCATCATCAGTTTATAATTTCATGAAATTTAGGACATTTTCATACTGATTTTATTTTTTTTTCTGTTCTTGTCCCTCTCTTCTCCTTCTGTTACTTCAATTACATACATTATAGACTGTGTAAGGCCCCAGTGAGGTTCTGTTCATTTTTTCTCAATACGTTTCCTCTCTATCCTTCAGATTAGATAATTTCCTTTCATCTATTTTAGGTTCATGGGGCATTTGTTTTGTTTTTATTTTCTGCATAATGTTAAGTCCATTAGTTAATATTTCATTTCAAATATTTCATTGCTTTTATTCTAGAATTCCTATTTGGTTTGTCTTTCGTGTTCCATTTGTAGGCTGAAAATCTTGGCTATTCATTAATTATTGTCAAATTTTCCCTTATGTTGTTATATGTAGTAAAAAGATAATTTAACATATTTTCTACAAAATCTAATATCTAGGTCATCTTTGGATTATTTCTCTTCACTGCTTTTTTTCTTGCCTTTAGATCACATTTTCCCATTTCTTCAAGACGTCAGTAATTTTTAAAATATATTTTGGGCAGTGTAAATGATACACTATAGAAATTCTACACTGTAGGTTAGACTCATGGGATCAAACCTGAATAATTCTAAGAGAAAAGGCAGAAGAAAATGATATACTATAGGAAATGTAGAAATATTATAGTAGAAAGAAAAAACTTCCCTAAGGGCTTCTGGGTGGCTCAGTTGGTTAGGCATCTGACTTCAGCCCAGATCATGATCTCACAGTTAGTGGGTTTGAGCCCCGCATTGGGCTCTGTGCTGACAGCTCAGAGCCTGGATCCTGCTTCAGAGTCTGCATCTCCTCTCTCTGCCCCTCTGCCACTCGTGCTCCTTTCTCTCTGTCTCTCAAAAATAAATAAACGTTTAAAAATTAAAAAAAAAATCTCTAATAAGTTTTGGGTTTTATAAAAGCAGGCACTTAACTTGTGTGAGTTTATATTCCCGAATCTGTCTTCCTAGTAGTAGGCAGCAACTGAGACTGCTCATTTCATTGAGTTTTCAGCAGTTACTTATTGAATGAAAAATTGCAAATATATTTCAGTCTTTAGTCAGGGGTTTGGGTTGGTAATGACATGCTAACTGGACTTCAGGTCTGACTCTTCTTTTTGTCCAAGACCTTCTTTTTGGGCCAAACTAAAAGCCCATTTAATTAGTAAAGACTTAATAATGCACAATTATCCTGAATTGGATAAAATTGGCATAAATTAAAAGCTCTGACTGGCTTCTAAATTGTGTAGATCGATATTTATAGCCTCCTCTAGGTTTCAAGTATAACTTGAGATGATCCCAAACAATTTCATCATTGGGGAGTAGGTTAAATCATCCCAATAGAAGAAGGAATTTGAGTAATGGATATAAATGCACAATATGTAAAGAATTGGACAGGAAATCTGTAGTTAGCCCATATTAGTTCTCTATATAGGCTTTATCATCATTTTTATTCATATCACTGTCCCAGAAAATTTCCAATTGTGTATTTTATTCACTCTCTTCTTTCTAAAGCTATTTTATGTACAACTTCTTTAATTGCCACTATGATAAAAAAAACTAAAACATTTTTACAATTTAAATTAATATGAAGGTGATACTGATGTTAATTCCATATTAGATATGAATGACATGAAGGAAACTCATTTTCACTCTCTGTTTTAAAATGTAATACAATAGGGTGACTCAATGGTTTGAGCGTCCAACTTTGGCTTAGGTCAAGATCTCACCATTAGTGAGTTCGAGTCCCATGTCAGACTCTGTGCTGACAGCTCAGAGCCTAGAGCCTACTTTGGATTTTGTCTCCCTCTCTGTCTGCCCCTCCCCAACTAATGCTTTGTCTCTGTCAAATAAATAAAAGTGAAAATTAAAAAAAAATAAATGTAATACAATAAATGATGAAATAAGAAGCAAGTAAGGCTCAATAAGACTTAAAGTGTAACTTTACGTATGAGAAAGGCTTTCCAATTATTGAGCCATTATTTTGGTTTATTGTGTATTTTTATTTTGTTTACTGCTCACTCTCACTCATTGGCTTACATTTCTTTGCTCAGAAATAGAGAATATGCGATTGTGGGGAGCATCTAGAAGTTGTTCGTTTTTATTTCAGGAATTACAAACCTTAGGTGTTGAACCTTCATTTTTGGGGAAAGGGATTTCATGTATAGCAATGGATAACTGTATATACAAATGGTAAAGGATACAACAGGCAAGATTATTTTACGCTGTTAGGAGAGAGTGTAGGGACTGAAAGCTATCTTAAGGTGTCCCAAGCATTGGCAATATTTTTTTTAATATTAAGTGAGAAAACTCATAAGTACACAATTGTATTATATATACATACATATGCATATGTATGTATGTATATATAATACAATATAAGTAAGAAAGTGTACACTCATACTTTATATATAAGTAAAATGGTACTTGCGTATGTATATCTAGATCTTTATGCTAATTAGATAGTTGCATGGGTTAGAAGCATTGAGAGAGAAATGTAGATTGAAGTTGGAAGGCTCTCCTGATAATCAAGGAATACATCATCTCAGGTGGGCCCAAAGTGGTAGCAAAGGAAACGGAAAAAAGGGGATGAGTTGCAAAGCATTTTGAATGTAGAACTGACAGGGTTTGGTATGTGGAATTGGGAAGAAAGAGTGTTGTTTCAATTGTCTCATGGTTTTTGCTACTACACATTACGTGACAATGCCATTTTCTGAGATTATTAAAAATAAACACACAGAGGCAACAAATTTCAAGTGGAAAGTTAGTAATTCAGTTTTATTTATGATCAACTGAGATGCATGAGAAAATATTCCAAGTAGTCCACTATGTGTATGAGTCCAAAGTTCAAAAACCAAAGTTAGCCTGGAAATAATATGTAGAACCACTGGTACATAGATAATGTCCAAATGTGGGAAGTAAAGAACTCACTTGGGATATTATTAATCCTAAGAAGGAAGAGAGTCATGAGATCAAACCTGAGTAATTCTAAGAGAATTGGCAAAGGAAAATGAATAATGAAAGAGACTGACAAAGGTAGGACAAATGGTAAATTAGAAGAATCATGTACCATGGAAGTCAGGAAAAGAGTATTTTCAAGAAAGAGTAGGAATTAACTCTATAGAATATTCCTGAGTAGTCATGTAAAATTAGATATTAAAAATGTTGTTCAGTGATCATAGCATAAAAAAATCTATAGGAACTTTAGCCATAGCAGTTTCAATGAAATGTTGGTAATAAAATCAAGATAAAAGCTTATTGAAGAATTCATGAGAGATGAAGAAGAGAAGGCAGTGTATATAGTCAACAACTGGTTGGACTTATAAAAGAGGTAGAGCAGTGGTAAGAGCTTTATGTGGGATATACAAGATGATGTATAAATGCTGGTGGGAAGGATCCATAAAAACTGAGAAGTTGAAAATAAAGAAGAGTGAAGAGATAAAGAACACAGTACCTTCAAGAGATAGGAAGTTCTGGCATCCAGAACAAATCTCACCTTTGTTAGGAAGAAGGATAGTTCTTTACATTGGGGGGAAGAATATGGAAGGTATAGAAAATTAGTGTGACTGAAGGTGGCTTTGTAGATTATTGGCGGTAAAAAGGGGAAAATTTCCTTCTGCTAGCTTCTCAATTAAAGAGAGATTGAGTGAGGGAAAGGGATAAGGACTGGTGGTGTAAAGAGAACATAGACTGTATTAATGAGTTGTAGTGGTGAATAAATCCTTAGCAGTGAACAGGTGGAGTGGAAGTAAAGTCCCTAGAGACAACGAAAGCAAGGAGCTGAGAGATCAGACAGATGGCTGTTTATTTACAATGGCCCTGAAAAACCTTCATGATGGTATGGAGGGTTAGAGAAAACAATTACAATTATCTCCAAAGATTATATGTGAATAACATGGTCCCTATATGATAACAGCAAAAAGAGGGATACTGTGAAAGAGCCTAATGAAGTTCAGAGTAGTAGGAATTTTCACAAAACTGATGGCGACTTAGTGGTCTGGGACAATGAATAGGAAAAAAAAAATGACATTAATGCCACTTTCAGACCAAATGCAAAGAAAAGTTTCATGTGAGAAGCATATGGTGAAGCCAGTTTTATTTGCTAACACATGGCAGTGTGCAGAGAAGAGTTTAAAGTGGGGAGGAGTATGAAGAACATGGACCCAGAGTTCAGGAAATATAGCAGGAGTGTGCAAGAGGGAAGCAAGTGTGGAGAGCTTGGGTCAAAGAAACAGATACACAAAGAATTATGGGATGAAGGACTGTAATTTAGTTAAGATAGGGAAGTCTTTGTTTTGGCAGTTAGCAGTATAAATATGTGTGTGAGGCACAATAAATTTTGTGGATGTAATATCTTAGAACAATGGTTTCCCTATCTACATGTTTGTTTCAAACACACGGGTGTGGGGGTGTTTTATTTATGTGTGTGTGTGTGTGTGTGTGTGTGTGTGTGTGTGTGTGGTCAAGAGTTCTTCACTAATAGTGTATGTGTGAGAGAAAGAGGATTGAGAATAATAAACATTGATCATGCTCATTAGGAATTTAGGTATTAATAGCCAGTTGTAACAGATCCAGACTTCATCTTTTAGGCTGGTTTTTGATGTGACTGCTGGGGCTAGCTGGTGATTGATGCTCTGTCTCTCTATATACAAGTGGACATAGTTTTAGAATGGAAAGAGGTTGGAGGCTTTTTGGGACAATGTTGGTGGTATTTCAGGGGGAAATTTTTTTCCTTCCTGGAGGATGAAATATTGTGATCAAATACGATAAAAATACGACTTTAACTCCCCCTCATTTCCCAGGGAGCTTTGTAAAAACACTTTCAGCTGTTCTCCAACACTTTTATTTCTTTTTAATGCAAAGGAATATACAGAAGAGCATAAGATTTAGAATTATTTTCCTAAGACAGAAACAGAAATAAATGTGATAATCTACTATTTAAATCCCAAATGTCACCAAGATCTGACTTTTTCTCCAGCACTCTTTCAGTGGTATATATCAGTCTGACAGTGAAAGGACACTCTAATTCCTGTGTCATACCCCGGGGAGTGACATTTGTGTAGAATGTCAAGTTCTAGGAACTTGCTGTTAATTACTATGCTTTCCAAGATATTTTTAATTTAATATGAATTAGTAGATTTGTGTCAGTATCTTCCTTCTTTACATGATGCAATATCATTTCCAACTTATCCCAAGCTCTAGCCCCCATCAAATTTCTCAGTGACCTTTTGTTGAGCTGACAGATCTAAGATTATATCAATTATGAATTGCAATGTATTATCAAACTGTTACTTATCAGACTGCTTTTCTGCTCTGATCAAATATATCCCCAGAAGTGATAACCCTGTATTTGAAAATATGATACAAAGAATTTTATTCTATCAATGAATGCACATAAATTATTATTTCACTAATATTAATGGGTAAATTGCATGTATGTGTCAAGTATAGAAAAAAATCCTAAAGAAGAAGATATTAAATAAAGATTTATCATTACATTTTTTAGAAAGGATTAAAAGATGAAATGACCTAGCAGAGTTTTGACATATAAATTATTAAAGATAATCATACCTAAGAAAAAAAGAGGCAAATAAAAAAAAAACAGACCCTTAAATACAGAGAACAAACTAGTGGTTGTCACAAGGGAAGTAGGGTGTGGGGCGGGTACCCCAATAGAAAGCATTTTTGTATTTTATAACTATCCTAGTTAGAGTCAATGTGATGCTTTGTGTTACTCAGTATCTCACAACTGAAGTTTACTTGGAGACTTGGTTTCCAAGCAAAATTGATCAGTCCAATAAGATGAATAGTTGCATAAATGTTGGGGTGGAAGTGTACGTTATTGTGCACAAAATTCAGAGAAACCCCTTTTCTATTTTCTTCCTTTGTCCTGGGTGCTTGGGTGGCCCGGGTCATCATCACACAGTTCCTGGGATGGAGCCCTGTGTCCAGCTCCCTGCTGGCAGTGAGGAACCTTCTTGGGATTCTCTCTCTTTTCCTTTCTCTCTCCCCCCTCCATTGCTCTTGCTCTCTCTGTCTCTGTCTCTCTCTCTCAAAATAAATAAATAAACTGTTTTCTTCCTCTGTCTCAAGTATTCTCAATTCAAATATGTGTTCTATAATTAGTAGTGCATGAGAATTTAGAATAGAGGGAACACCCAAGGAAACACAACCACTGCTCTTCACCATGCTCTGTATATTGTTCTCAGGCTAAGCTTCAAATCTTGGGGATGCAAATACTACCTAGATTTCATCCTCCACATTCTTCGTTTCCCAGTGCCTTTTTACAGTGACAAGTTGCACAAACATTGGGTCATTGAAGAGTTATAAAGTAGGTGGATTGGGTGCAAATATAATCTTCCCTTAAATTATGTAAATAGGTATTTAAGGCATAACTTAGATTTCAAGTTAAACTTCCCTTACCTGATTTCTCATTTTCTATATTGTGCTAGCATCTCTCTGAGAAGGAAAGTGGTTTTCTATATTGTCTTCTTTTAGAGAATGATCTATTCACACTGTCAAGGGTGCTAAGGTTTGAGGTAGGGGAATACTTTTCCCCAGTGTCTCCAAATGCTTAGAAAGACATAATGTATGAAGCGCAGAGTTTTAGCAGCTTTAAATTCATTCCCCACATGCCCTGCTGTTCCTGGTTGGTCTACTATTAGATACAGGGCTCAGTCCTGACTGTCAGATATCTTGTACCTACCCTCAACCCTCACAGCAAACCCAGTATCTAGGGTGCAGCTCTGATATGTTATCCATATGTCATGTTCATCTGTCCCCCATAGTTTTGTGGTATGTGAAACTTGGTGCTGTATCCACTCCCATAGTGTATTTTTCTGGACTATACTCGTCAACTTCACATTGCACTGGGTAATACTGTCTCTCTGGAACCCCTTGGGCCCTGGTTTAAATCGCAAAGTGAGTAAGAAACTAGAAAGTCCATTCATTTTTTTTTTATTTATATATGAAATTTATTGTCAAATTGGTTTCCATACAACACCCAGTGCTCATCCCAAAAGGTGCCCTCCTCAATACCCATCACCCACCCTCTCCTCCCTCCCACCCCCCATCAACCCTCAGTTTGCTCTCAGTTCTCAACAGTCTCTTATGCTTTGGCTCTCTCCCACTCTAACCTCTTTTTTTTTTTTCCTTCCCCTCCCCCATGGGTTCCTGTTAAGTTTCTCAGGATCCACATAAGAGTGAAACCATATGGTATCTGTCTTTCTCTGTATGGCTTATTTCACTTAGCATCACACTCTCCAGTTCCATCCACGTTGCTACAAAAGGCCATATTTCATTTTTTCTCATTGCCACGTAGTATTCCATTGTGTATATAAACCACAATTTCTTTATCCATTCATCAGTTGATGGACATAGGGGCACTTGTACCCCAATGTTCATAGCAGCACTCTCAACAATAGCCAAATTATGGAAAGAGCCTAGAAAGTCCATTCAAATATAAAGCGGATACTGTCATTTTTCTTGGGTTTAAAAATCTGTTTAACAGACTCATGCTCTTTGATGGCTTAGATGACGGCTCTCCCATCGGCCAGAATTTTGTCCGTGTTCTGAGAATGGGGCCTAGAGAAAAGGTGCATCTTCACCAAGGGTTGATATGGTCCCTAAAGTGAATGTTGCATTCTAGTCATGCGGAACTGGTAGAAGACACTAATCTGTGACATGTAGGTGGCACTGGGAAAGCAGTGAGGCAGTGGTTGTTTTCGGGTACCTTTGAAAGGGCATTCTGCAGCTCCTCATGAAATATATTTCTGATAACCCTCTCAGAGCTTAATCTTCAGTTATGAAAATGATATTGTGTGTTACCCTGTGATTGGTATTTATTGAATAGTGTCATGGATTGCTTTACTCCAGCATTGTCCTCCTCTAATTCTGTCACCTCTGGTGTCATATTGGCATACAGAAGTCTTTTTGTGGCTGGCCAATCAGGGCAGAATAAAAGTGTTTTTATATCTCCTTTGGATGTGCTATCATGAAAGGAGTCCAAGAATTGGGTAAAAATTGGCGAATATCATTGGACGGGCACTGAATCAGCAGAGCTAAGGTGAAGATCTAGAAGACTGGCAGAATTTGAGGTTGAAGCAGTTATAACAATATCACGTATTGAACGTAAGGGATAGAACATGGATAGAAATAGGGGAATGGGTACTTACATAAGGCAAGAGCAGAATGAACAGACTTGAGGAGTGCATCCAATAATAAATTGACAGTCTATCTTATGAGCTGAATAAACAAGAACGGCTGTTTACTTCCTGTTCTATGAGAGTAACACCTTGTAGTCAAGAAGCCATGTTAAGTTAGATATTCAATTTTGTCCCCTTTCAGACATTTTTGTCATTACTGGTGACTTCAGTTTCTCCTTGTCGACCAAACCTTGCTCCTTGCAGACATTTTAGGTGCTTTTTAAAGCAACAAGCTCATTGTTTTTGGTTCTGTTTTTCTTCTGTCAAACTCTGGTTTGATCCATTCAAAATATTAGTGATGAAAATCAATTTCCTCCCCTGTGACCTTCAGTCAATTTCAAACCCACATCTCAACATCCAAAGCACTCTTGTAATCCTGTATCCATTTTCCCGCCTCTTTTTTCCCTCTAGTAACTTCTCTGATCAAATGTTTGCTTTTTTCCCCCTTCTCATCTTTATTCTTTTTCCTCTTGAGTAAATCATTTTTTCTGCGCATCTGTCAAATGTCCTGTCATTTCGCCTTTAGTTCTTTCCTGCCACAGAGCTTAGTCTCACACATCTAAAGACCAAGGTTGAATCAGCTGAGACTGAGGAAGAATCTAAGAAACAAGAGACCACACTTGCATGGACTTGTCTTTTCCATCCTTTGTTTTCACTGCTTTTTGTTATTTTAAACACGAGTATATTAATATCTTCATTGCTATTGTTCACAGAAGAGAGCATCATCCATTTAATTTAAATTTTTGGCTAATGGCTTTACATTAAAAGTTTATTCCTTTTGACTTATTTCTTTTTTTTTTTAATTTTTTTTTTCAACGTTTATTTATTTTTGGGACAGAGAGAGACAGAGCATGAACGGGGGAGGGGCAGAGAGAGAGGGAGACACAGAATTGGAAACAGGCTCCAGGCTCTGAGCCATCAGCCCAGAGCCTGACGCGGGGCTCGAACTCACGGACCGCGAGATCGTGACCTGGCTGAAGTCGGACGCTTAACCGGCTGCGCCACCCAGGCGCCCCCCTTTTGACTTATTTCAAGTGGAAAAAAAAAAAAAAACTCTATGAAGTGCCAAGCAAAAGAAAAATGCAAAGCAAACACAAGTAATAGAGAAGAATTTTGTTGTTTCATTGAGTAGAATTTAAAAGCATAATTGTTTTGGAAGGTTTTTTTTTTTTTTTTCTTTTTAAGAGTATAGCGTTAAAGCCTTTCTTACAAAACAGTAAAAGTAAGCTAAAATAATGTAAATGGTATGTGTAAGGTGGCTAGTATGAGAATCTGTTTCTTCTCATTTAAGCTCATTATTTCAGAAAATTATCAACAGAAATTGAGTGTGTATACATATACTTTATATATATCTATAAAACATCAAATTATAATGTAAACCAAGTATTTTTTAATACAAATTTTTGAACTAATTTCACATACTAGAGGTAAACATGATATAGCATTATAAGCAGTGGAATACTTGTGTTTCAGAAATTATTTTAGGCAATATTAACTGAAACTAATTTCATTTAGTTTAGGTAAGATTATTGCCACAAGACCTAAGACTGACTAAAAAATAAATAAATAAATAATGATGAATGGCTATTTATTGAGCTGAGATGCTAGATATCTAGTAGAGTGAAGCAAGAATCAATGTAAGATAGGTTTTATTTAATATCTTCATTACGCTTGAAAATTGTAGGAACAAAATTGGCAAAGGATTTTCAAGGATTGATTCATAAAAAAAGATTAAAATCACATAATACTTATAGCTTTGCCAAAAAATGACTCGTGGGTAACGATAAATATTTACAATGACTAAGATTAATTATCTAAGGAGATAAAACTAAATAAAAATAAGCTAATTTGTTTTCCAATTGCTTTCCGTGTGCCAGGACATAATGTATCTTCCCCAGCTCTAAAATGTAGACAACACACACTATTACTTTAACATTGGAGACTATAAAAGCAATAAGCATTTGTTGAGTTCTTGCTAGGTGCTAGGTGTTGTTCTAAAATGTCTTACATTTATTAACTTAATTAACATTTATTAACTCAGGATAATCCTCAGATGGGCATTGTCATCTGTAATTATGGAAGACACTAAGGCACAAAATTGCAATATATAGTAATGGTAATATGCCTTTTTAAAGGAGACATACCTTGAAGGAGGTAGTCAGGGCTTGAAATGAGGCAAGTCTACTCCATTGTGGAGATAGTTAACCTCCACTCTCTACTGTCTCAGATTAGATTTCAGAATAACTGTAAAGTAGCTATAGGAAGTATTTGGTGTCCAATGTGGCAGATTTAATACATTCAACTCAGACGATATTTATTATTAAGCACAGACTACATTTTAGGAATTGACTGGAGTGACAGAGACCTCAATGGAAAAATGAAATTTAAACTTGTGTATTTCCTTCTCTTTTATTTTCTTTCTCTTGCAGTCTAATACATTTAATTATTGTCCCCTTAGTGAATTCATGATCTTACTAAACCTCCCTCTAGCAAAATTTGGTCTCAATTAATTGCCATGTTGTATCTGAAATATTAAGTCACACCAGGGGAGAAATAACAAATAATAAATAGCATTTTTTATTTTAATAGCCCATAGTCACCCTTCTCAAAGAGTAATTCCTGAACCAAGTATCATCAACTGTGGAGAGAGAGTTTTGAGTCGGGATCTTTCTAAGCCTAGATATGCTTATAACTTTAATAGGAAAAAATATGACTTTCAATAAATAAGTCTTTACTTGGGACAGGTCTGGAATTGCTTGAACAACTCAGGCATAATCCCACTTGGGTTTCTTTCTAAACCACCTTGGTTATTTGATTTGATGCACTTATGTACCCCAAGTCCTGAGGAGAAGGAAGTTATGAAGTTCTTAGAGAATATTATTTTTAATTGAATGTGCCCTCTTAAAAGAGCATTTTAATTGAGATTTAATAACTCCATAAAAGATAAATCTAGCCACCATGTAATAAACAGTAATTAATTAGTTAATATCAATTAAATACTAAAAATATTAATTTACATTTAACGTCTAACTACTGTAATTTGCTATAGCTATCTTATTAAATGCTAATTAAATTCCTAAATATTCTTACAAATTTAATGCATTAATAACAAGAACGTAAGTACATATTTACTGTATCTGCACTTCTGAGTTCATTACATGGCAACGAGATTTATCTCTTTTATAGTAATTAAATATACTAAGCAAACCTCAGTAACTTTTCCTAACACATACCATAACTGTTTTATTAATTTCAAATTAAATGCTCATTTAAGGTTTTTAATCAACAGCTGCCCCAAACAATTTTCTACAGGGAGAGCAAAGGTTATTATATGTTTAATTAAACTTTAGTTTTAGAACTTTTGGCTGAAGCTTTCTAAACATGACTTTTGGTTTCTCACTATAATCAACATTAGCTTTTTCATAATATTTATTAACATTTTCCATAAATTCTACATTTTTTCCTTTGTCCTATCTTTGTACCTTTGTTCCATCTACTAAGTCTATATATTTTTTTCCTCTGTTTAATACAGGCCAGCAAAGTTTTTCTTCCTTTTTCCATCATTAAGAAACAGCTTTTGCTAGTATCCTCTTCAGGTATCTTTTATTCCCATTAATTACTACTTGAGTGTCAGAGAAATAGCCACACCAAGAAACTTTAAAAAAGAAGACAGAAAGAATGAGAGAAGGAAAAGAAAGAAGAAATGTGTCCTGTGACATTTGTTAGCAAAAGTGAGTCCAGTTGGAAAGGCTAGAAAAAGCAATAACACTCTGCCAAGGTTCAAGCCTCAGGATGATTTTTGAAAGACTAAGAGAAAATACAGTCCTTGCATGTATCAGATGATTTAGAACCTTCAGTCCTTCCAGATATGATGGGGGATGTCATAAAGACAGGAGGCTGCTGAGCAGGAGGAAAGCACATTAGCTATTAACCTTCCCCCAGCCGATCAACTTTATTTTGCAATCTTCCCTCAGAACCATTAGAATACCCTGAAGAAATAACTTTCCAATTAAAAAGGATCTCAGAGAACAAAGCCATTTTATCTCTGACTCCTGGTGTTCTTTATTCCAATAATTTAAATTGGAATTGATTTTTCAATTTAGCCGTTGACTTGCTATGGACACACAGCTGAAAAGGCCGAATGGAATTGCATGGCTGAAATATTTGTCTTTGTGATGCACTTCTCATAAATTCACAGGAGCCCTCTTTTTTTTCTTTTTCTTTCTTTCTTTCTTTTTTTTTTTTTTTTGGTAATGCATTTTCTTCTGCTGCCTTTGCCTTAGACAACAGCTTTTTAGCACAGCATGGAAAACTGAGAAAACACATCCACCATGACCTCAGGGGCCTCCTCCTCCATTCCTCATAGACTTGTCTAATTGTTTCATCTCCTGGAAAATAAATAAATTCAACCTATCCAAAATGATGTGGATTCTTGGAGCCCGAATATTTGTTTTCTAATATATAGGAGATTTAATTTCTTGAAAGAGGAAAATATCTTTCCAGTGTATTTTACCTTAAAAATATGTTGTAATGGAGATTGAACTCGCTTTATAATTGCTTTAATTATTAGTAGCTAAAAATAATGGATTTTCAATTAGCACTTACTAATTTTGAATTAAATACTCCAAATACTAAATTGTTCTTTATTACCCTTTTATATTTTATAATAAAAGGACTAGAAATATCCAATTATTCAAGAGCTTGATTAGCAGTCAGAACTTTCTTGTCTATTCACATTGCTGATTGTTTTCTCTCTGTGACCTTAGATGAAATGCCAGTCTTTGTCATCGTCTCCTTCCTGTTTCCTCACCCTGTCACTCCAGCAGGTGTCTCTACTTTCCTTTGTCTTATAGGCTCAAGTCCTGTTCTGAGATTAGTATTGATGTGAATAGCAGGTATGGAAGGAAATCCTGAGCTCAAAACATTGTTTAATTTTTACTAAACACCATATTGCTTATTACTCACACCCCTTGTACTTTTGCTCTGCATTGTCTTTTACATAGCTGTCCAAATGCATGATCTCAGATCTGTCCTTGAATATTGGCACGACAGTCTCTTTTATAATAATCGAGAGCACAAAAGAACACAGAACCCCCAGAATGTAAATGCCATGATAACATGATCTTTACAGGTATTTTTTACTCACTACTCTATTCCTTACATCAAAACAGTGCTTGGAACCTACTTGGTACTCAAAACTCTGCTCAATGTGTGAATTATACTGTGGCTCCTGCCTGACTTCTCTTCCCTACAACCAGATATGAATTAATGCAGGGAGAGAAGATATTTGTAGTAAATATATTAAATGTACTTTTGTACTGACTGTTGTAACAGAGTAACCATTAGTTACCACTATTAAAAACATATTTTCCGTAGCAGTATGCTAAGGTTTAGGTATTGCTAAACCTACTAATACCCTACTGGGTATTGTATGGTTTACAACATCTTTAAATGTCCCATGATTAAAACAATAACACCTCATGACAACATTGGTCACATGCGTAAGAACAACACGAGTTTCTCACCAACTAACATCAGAGTGCAGAAGAAATGGTTTTAGAGTGTTTATTAAAAATATATATATATTGGGGCGCCTGGGTGGCGCAGTCGGTTAAGCGTCCGACTTCAGCCAGGTCACGATCTCGCGGTCCGTGAGTTCGAGCCCCGCGTCGGGCTCTGGGCTGATGGCTCGGAGCCTGGAGCCTGTTTCCGATTCTGTGTCTCCCTCTCTCTCTGCCCCTCCCCCGTTCATGCTCTGTCTCTCTCTGTCCCAAAAATAAATAAACGTTGAAAAAAAAAATATATATATATATTGTGTCCTGCTATATGCTTGGCACTGTTCTATGCGCTTGGCGTACCGCCAATATATAAGCAAAACAGAAATCCCTATTCTTGCGGAGCTTACAGTCTAATGAGAGTAAACATGTAAAGTTCAAGCATAATTTAGAAAGTAACACAGTAGGTTAAATCATTTAGAGATTAAAGATGATGTGGTAGGTTAAAATGTAAATCAAGCAGAGTAGGGGAGAGACTGCAATTTAAAGAAGGCTAGTCAGAAAAGACTTTTTGAGAAGATGTTTGAGCAAAATCTTGGAGATGAGAAAGGGAGTCATCTAGATAACGTGAGACAAGAGCCTTCCAGAAGGAAGGAGCAGATTGCCAAGGGCTCTAACCAAGGAACGTGTTTGGTACACCTGGCAGGAAGAAGCCAGTGTGGCGAGAGCAGAGTGAAAGAGGCCGAAGAGGAGGTGAGGTCAGAGTTGAATTGACACCAGACCTGAAACACCTTGGAGAGCCACTGCGGGAGCTTTGGCTGGTATCCATGGGAGAAATGGAAAAACACTGTCACCTGCTGCCGTCCGGCCTTGCCTGGAATTAATGCAGCGTTCTCTGCAGTAACACCTGACTATGCCATTGGCTTGCTTTTTGGGGGAATGGGGAGTGGAAAAGATTGGGGGGGGGCATTTCTCAAAGTAAGACTTGCATCTTCATTTGGATCGTGAGTGTTTCAGAGATCACACTTCTTATTTTTCTGTTTCCTCTTGACTCTAAGCGTCTACTTTGCCCAACTTTGCTAGTCGTCCCCCAGTGTGAGTGTACTTGCTCGCTCGCCTTACTGAAATGTAGATGACTTAAGGACAGCAATCTCCTCTTTTCACCTCTCTATTTCCAGAGTGTGACACAAGATAAAAGCTCCACAAGTGTTTAATGGAGATACTGAGCTTAACTGGGAATTAACAGAAAAAGAAGAAAGGCAAATTGTGTAATTAAAGCACCACTGGCTTGTTTTGCCAATAACTCAAGGTCCTCCTGCTTAAATTGTCATGCTAGATTTTTGTTCTTAAAGTAATTTAGTAAGAAAATTTTCCTGGGAACTTACTAATGTAGGCATGATTATATTCCAAAAACTGCTCAGCATTCTCTCCCTAACTTCTACAATTTCAGGAAATTTGTCTGATGTCTGTGTGCATTCAAATTCATTCACACACATAGAGAGAGAATCTCTATTTGCCTGATTCTGAGAGAAACCTCCATTCAGTCAATGACAAGGAAGGAATATGAAATTTTCCTCATTCTTCTGGAAATTCTGTGAAAGCTCCAATCTTTAGAATGTCTCCTCACTATAGATGACAGACAGGAAAGGCAGGGAGAAAAATCTTTTGCCTTCTGCATGTTAATATATGCAATAGCATAAGTGCACATGTCTGTGCACATACATGCACACTTTGGAATATTTGTCTCTGATTTGCTTGTGCTGAAACTCATTTCCCTGTCCAGTGTCCAACAATGTGGACCATCAGCGAATGGGAGGCTCCTTGCTCTTCATGATAACAGCGTGGCATAGCATGTCACTATAATGACTTTCACAGTGTCACAGGTTATAACCTTTTATTGTATTTCATGAGATATGCTTAACTACACAAAATGGTTTTTAAAGATTCATTTTCAAATAGAGTTTTATAAACTTAAAAGAGGATCAGTTAAGAGGACCACACTAGCATCTTGCATTAATTATATACCTATCTCTTAGTATATTAACCTGACCACAAGAAGTTCAACTAGAAGTTACATAAAAAAGGAGGTTTTGTTATATGCTCACTCTGTACTGTAAAGGAGTAACCTAAACCATGTTGGTTAACTGAAGAGTCACCCAATTCTCTGATGAGCTCTGGATCCTTCATAGGTTAAGCTCTGTTGCTTGAACAGAGAGAGAGCAAGAGAGAGGAAGAGTGAGTGAGCGAGAGAGAGAGAGGAAGAGAGAGAGAGAGAGAGAGACAGAAAGAGAGAGGAAGAGGGACAGAGAGAGAGGAAGAGAGAATCTTAAGCAGGCTCAATGCCTAGCATAGAGCCCTACAGAGAGCTCTATCTCAGGACTGTGAGATCATGACCTGAGCAGAAAATCAAAATTCTCAGATGCTTAACTGACTGAGCCATCCAGGCACCCCTCTGTTACTCTTCATCTGTGTGTTTGATAGTATTCTTCACATGAAGGTGTCTCTGATGCAGCAAATTCCACACTCTTCTGACTTTTCTGGGCACATATCTCCAGTAATCTTCTCAACTCTATCCTGAGTCATTGTACATTTTCCCTTTTTATTGGATAATTCCCAAAGAGAATTAAACTCCAAACCAAAAGCCTGACCCTGCACTTACCCCCAGCTACTATCTTATTTCTCTGATCTTCTTTATAACAAAGGTCCTCAAAAAATTGTTTATAATTTCCCAAACTAATCTTTGTCTTATTTTCTTTTTAAACCCATTCCAAGCAAGTTTTTGTCTCAGCTACTCAACTAAAAATACTCTTGTCTTGGTAACCAAAGGTGGTGCTAAACCCAGTGGTCAAATTTATATCAGTGACCATCAGTCAAACTGTGTTTGAGAGTTGATTCCTTCTACATTAATACATTGTTTTTTTAATTTAAATTTTACTTAACATACAGTGCAATATTGGTTCCAGGAGTAGAATTCAGTGGTTCATCACTTATGTACAACACCCAGAACTCAACACAACAAGTGCCGTCCTTAATACTCAACATTCAACTAGCCCATCTCCCACCCACCTCCCTCCATCAACCTTCAGTTTGTTCTTATTATTAAGAGTCTCCTGTGGTTTGTTTCCCTCTCTTCTCTCATTTCCCCCTGTTCCCATATGTTCATCTGTTTTGTTTCTTAAATTCCACGTATGAGTGAAATCATATTTGTCTTTCTGTGGTTGACTTATTTTGCTTAGCATAATACATGCTAGTTCCATCCAACAGCATTACAGATGGTCAGATTTCATTCTATTTGACATTCTGTTTGTGTATATATATATACACACCATATCTTCTTTACCCATTCATCAGTCGATAGACATTTGCACTCTTTCCATAGTTCGGCTATTGTTGAGAACATTAATACATTTTTCACCCCTATGGCTTCCCAAATATAGCACAGTCCTCATTCATTCTTCTTCAGAAACCACTCTTCTCTGACCTTGAACTTATATCATGACTCAGAGCTTTCCTTTCCTTTATTTAGATGTATTTCCTTGGTGACCTCATTATTTCCCACAGTCTTAAGTATTCTCCATACACTGATGTTCCCAGCCTACACTACTTCTCTGAACTCTAGAATTATGTATCTAATTTCTTACATGCTTTTGGTATGCATTTTGTTAGAAGATATCTCCATATTAAACACAACCAAAATATAACACCTGATCTGTCTTTCTAGATTAGGGGAAAGAGGTCTTGTCCACAAATGCCCACATCTAAAGAAATGGTAACTCCATTCTTACAGTTGCCTGCACCAATGAATCTAGTCATCCTTGGGTTTTCCTTTTCACCCCATATTTAATCTATCTGCAAATCATGTTGTCTCACCCTTTAAAATATATACAGAATCCAACCATTTATCACAACCTTGAATACTGCTCCTCTGATGCAAGTTATCAACATCTCTCAACTTGACTACTGTAATGATGTTCTAATTGGTGTCACTGTTCATCTCCTGCCCTCTGTTACCTATCCTCTGTAGAGCTTCCAGAACAAAACCTTTAATATGTAAGGCAGACCAGGTTGCTGCTTTGCTCAAAACTACCAAAAACTTTTCATCTTGTTTAGAGTAAAAATCAAATTGTTACAGTGCTTTCAGATTGCTCTTGATTATACTGTGCATAGCCACATTAATATGGTGAGAAATATTGAGGAAATAATGAGAGAAAGACCCAAGCTGACACAACATGCATTTGACCATTCTCCTTGTTTTATTCCAGCTACCCCAATCTTGTCTTTCTTTAAGCAGGTTTGACGTGCGTCTACTTCAGTGCCTTTAGACTGGCTGTTCCCTCTGTCTTGATTGCAGTTCCCCTACCTGCCTTAATTCACTGTCTAATTTCATGAAGGGCTTTTTTCAAGTGTCTCTTCCCAATGAATACCTTCTCTGACTACCTTATTCAAAGTGCACCCCTTTCTCCAAATCTCTCTACCATTTCCTTGCTTTCTATTTCCTTTGTAAGCTTCACACCATCTGACACATTATATATTTTACTTAATTATTTCATAGTTATTTGTCTTGCTTCACTAAGTATAAAGTACATGAGGACAGATATTAGTACTATTTATCTTTGGGGTGAATATTTGTTGAAGGAACAAATGATTGAATATCAATCTCTGGTTTAAGAGTCTTATTACTACTTGCATATCACACCTACTTGTGGCTAAAATAACTGTTTAACATTTATTTCTAATAATGTCTTTGCTTTTTAATTTCTTTAGAGATTTGTTTCTTCTCCTGTTCTAAATAAATGCCTAAAATTCATATGTTAATCTAAACATTATTTCTTTCTCTAATATTTTACTTATATATTTGTATTCCTTATCAGAAATGTATTTTGATATAGAGAATCAATTTATATTTGGGGTTATCAAATATAACTTTGAATATATATTTGAGTCAAATATAACTTTCCAATTTGGCAGAAAACTACATTTTGGAATGTCAGATTATCTGTCATAAACATTAATCACCAAATTCATGTAGAAAATACGATATTTTTTTCTATCAATTTCAACTAACTTAATTTTGCAATAGGGCTTTATGTTTTATTGGCTTGTTTTGGAGGTTCTTCTCTAAAACTATTCATTAATTTTCGGGGGTTGTGATTTAAAGCAGCTAATGAGTACTGGGCTCCAAAATAACAACTTCATCTAAAATTTTCAGGTGAAGTAGATTTATGTTTAAAACAGTGACAAGGGGCACCTGGGTGACTCATTGGTTGAGTGCCTGGCCCTTGATCTCAGTGTCCTGAGTTCAGGCCCCACATTGGGCTCCACACTCACCATGGAGAATACTTAAAATGACAACAACAACAACAACAATAACAAAACAGTGATGAAGAAATGACAATATAGTTAATCTCAAAATAAAATTACAGACAAAAATATTGTCCTATATTTTCTATCTTCTTGAGTTTTTAGAAGTTAACAATGAGAGCTGTTGCTTTAAATGCAGAGATACTTCAACTGAAAAAATGCCCAAGTGTTGAATGTCAGTATTTTGGCATGTTCATTGAAAATGAAGCTAATAGAGTCTTTAAAAATAAGATTATTTTATGTTTCCTTTTTAGGCATACTGTTATAAACAAAGCCTGATAGTTGATTATGGATAAAAAATAATTTGAAAATACCAGTCTTGAAAATGTAGATGTAAATGGCTAGTGAATAGGAGTTGGAAAATGAAGAAGAAAGAAAAGATTGAAGGACAGGTAGGATTATAACCATCCTGAAGATATTTAACTTGAGTGAGATAAGAGATTTTATTTTGGAAGGAACAAAAATATTTTTTTAAGTCTTAAAAAGTCAACATTTCAGAAAAATAAAAAAAATAATAGTTCTATTAGAAATTAGAAGAAGATGGTGAGGATAGTTTAAGTGATCTAAATCTTCCCTTGTTTAAGCCATAAATATGATATAAAGTTGATAAATCAATTAATAAATAGATAAGAATATTATGTATATTATGATGAAAATCATGAAAAACAATAAAACTAGAAGTCATTAAGAATGGGTTTAAGGATTGAAATGGCAGAATGGAACAAAAAATTTTCTTTTGCTTTTCATCATTATCTCTTCTCAACTTTTTGTTTTCTATGTGCATACTGTCTTAAAAATAAAGGAAAAAAGCTATAGAAAGCATAGCATTACCTATGTTATACTCACAATATATATTCAAAAATATGCATTAAGAATTAGAAAACTAAGGGCAAATACACATTAAGAGCATAGAAATTCCATTGAGCATGTTCTCTCTTTGAACGATGTTTGTGCTTTCCTGTTAGGATGAGAATTTACCTCAGTATTCAAATTTGTTTTAATTTTGAATTGTGTCTTTTTTCTCCAGTTCTAAGTGTAGAAAGAAAAAAATCTCTTATTATTATGTTCACCAACTGCCAAGAAAAATATTGGATTTGGATCAGATATCTAGCAACAGAAAGCATTAGAGTTGCTCCAAAAAAAATAATGATTTGGCAGTATATTTTTAGTAGAAAAATAGGGAACGATTTGGAAAATAAACATTAAAATAGCAAAAGTTGAAAACAACAGCTGGATTGTTTGATCCTCCATGAACTTCTCCATTGAAGTCGTAGTCAATGATGGAAAAGAGAAGAATAAAGTAGGGCTGGGATATAAGATCAGGAGAGAAAAGGAAGGCTTTATTTGCATGTTTCATCTGAGCGAACTTGAAGACTATTTTGACATTTTCTACAGGTACTTAAAAGTAAATCTGAGTTTAGAAGAAGAAAAGAAAATTTAGTGAGTAATACTCTTTGTATAAGGCTCAAAATTATTCAAATCCCTAAAAGGAACTTTTGCTTTTTTTCAAAAGTGAAAATTTTGAAATATTCTTGATGTTCTTTCCAAATAATTTTAACACACTTAAAAAAATTGAGTAAAACAAAAATGGCTGTTCTGATTCCACAGAGGGCGACTTGTCTACTTTAAAATGTCTGCTTTCCTAAATGTTTATTTTACTATGCTTACAATTCACTGCTGTACTGAACTTGACAGTTGTGTTAAGTGAATAGCAGGGGAGCAGAGTGATTTGTTTAAGACACTGAAGAGTGTAAGGGGAAGACAGATTATGAGCATGTGTAGGATTATAAACATGGGTAAATTAATACAGTTAAAGATTTCCTCTCAGTGACTAATCTGGAATATCCTGGACCCTTGGAGAACATGGGTTCATATTCCAGTTGAAATGAGATGGTTATTTCATATTTCCTTGGTACCTCCCTGTTCATTTGCTCTTTCTATCCATATGCATCAAAAATGTGTTTAGAACTCTAGTTGCCAACTCTTGATATCCCTTAGGTCTGTAAAAGTGGATGCAAAATGTCAGTTCCTGAAAACTTTCAAGTTATGTCATTAATTAGATTATTGTTCCAATTGTTTCTCTTCCTCTTTGGAAGTGAACTCACACTCTTTGCCATGGAACTTTGCAGTGCCTTACCTCTAGGCACAGAATGCTACCTCACTGGCCTTGGGCTTGGTCATCTGAATTGTCTTGGCTAATGGAACGTGACCAGACATGAAGCGAAACCAAGACCAGGAGAGCTCAGGAGAGTACAGCCACATCCAGCCAAGTCCAGTCAAGCTTGGTGGAGCCCAGCCAAATACAACAGCAGTGATCCAGCCTCCTAAAAAGCACAGCTCTAGTGTGACATGAACAAGAAACAAATGTTAGCTGTCATAAGCCCCTGAAAAATTGGGGTTGTTTGTTGGTGCGGCAACTGCTGACTATTTCACATGGTTATTTCTGTAAATGTCGACAGTCGATACAGGAAAATAAGGTGTTATAAAATAAGAAAAAAATGAGTTGCAGATAGGGAGCAATAGAGAGACATACTGATTTTTAAAACTATCAAAGTTATTGCTCTTACTTTTCATTCAAATATGAATTAACCCAAGCCTGATATCACAGCTTCATTTCCTAAATTTGTTCTTAGAAAACCTGATGGAAAACTAATTCTAATTGAAGGTGAACCTACCTGATACTGTGTGAATTGGAAGCAACACCAAGGTACGCAAATTCCGGCTTGAGGTGTATATGAATTTACAAACTACTAGTGTTACATAAGTCATCAGGTCATGTCTGCTAGGATTGGAATGCTCCGTATATACTTGGAATCCACTTCTTAGGTACTGCACTCAGAAGGAATACATTTTGTATTTATTTTTCCTTGCCCAGAGACTCTTCCTGTGATTCAGTTCATTAAAATGAACTGTTTATGGATAAAAGAGTCAGTACTCCTTTGTTAGTACGTTATAGAACCAGACTCATTCTAATCTTTACAAAAGACACATTTCATTGGATCACATACTTGGGAAGTCCAGATATGCAAATAATGACCCCCCTGCTGCCCCAACACACACGTGCCTTATCTATCACTGTCGTAAATTTCCGTTTTTTTCCTTATTTCTCCTTCTTTGTGCATGCTGGCTTCATTCTTCCTTGCCAAAGTTAAGTATCTCCATGGAATGTGAATGATGGCTCCAGAGCCCAAGGCTACAGATGTAGGTTCATACTCTAAAATTAAGAGACAGTCTTACTTGCTAGCTTTAGAGAAGTGTTACAGGGAGATCTGGTCAGCTCAGCCTGGATATCTTATCTCAGGGAAATCTCTGATTGGCCTAGTCTGGATTATTCATCCCTATGTTGTTTGCCTTGATTGTCCCAATAAAAACACATAGAAGGATTAGGGATTTCTACAAATGAACCAGAAAAATAGAGCCAAAAAAGGCTTCTGAGTTGACAGAATTCTATTTTATTTTTATCTAGTGCAGACCCATATTCATACATTTAAGTAGCTCATATCTAGGAGGGTGATAAACACAGATTGCTCTTTTTCTCCATTTTTTTTTTCTTTCAGCATCTATGACTCTGGCCCCTGGGATTCATGCCTTTACCCCAGCCTAAGTCTCTTTATTTATTTTCCTTTGCTAGATAACTTTCTCTAGCTAAAGCTATTTGTAGTTTGAGGTGGCAAGGAGAGTTTCAAGCTAGTTTCTGGGCTTATGAAATAAGAGAGAAAATGTTCATAATAATAACTGTCACTGGATTTCTTGTATAAAGATAATATATTTATAAAAGGATTATAAGTGTTTGGCAATTGAAAGAGAGATCCTTGGGGATTAGAGTAAGAGAGGTGTTTGTCACTTGCCAGAAAGAAAGAGAGAAAGAATGGGAAAAAGAGGGAAAACATGCAATGAGGTGGTGGAACCGACTTGATTCTTGATAAAATAAAGATTTTATTCCTTTAAGTATAATCCTTACCTGTTCTCACTAGATATTTATTAAATATATTAAAACCAGAAAATTATTGGAATACATGGACTTTGTGCAGATAAAAAAGAAAAGGACTGGATTTTGCATCTAGATGGAGGCAAGCTAAGGTGGCACATATGGACAATGAGGAGATCTCAAGGAGCACACTGAAAGTACAAACTGCATGCAATTTTCAAACTGGTATTATTGACTCTGGATTCACCCAGACTTTATTTATTTATTTTTTTTATTTTTTTAAAAAATTTTTTAACGTTTTTATTTATTTTTGAGACAGAGAGAGACAGAGCATGAATGGGGGAGGGACAGAGAGAGAGGGAGACACAGAATCAGAAGCAGGCTCCAGGCTCTGAGCCATCAGCCCAGAGCCCAACGTGGGGCTCGAACTCATGGACCGTGAGATCGTGACCTGAGCTGAAGTCGGACGCTCAACCGACTGAACCACCCAGGTGCCCCATGGATTCACCCAGACTTTAAACTTGAAGTTTATCAAAGCTAGCCTAAATCTGGGAAAAGCAAGAAGTCATAACTGACTCCTGGGATAAAAGCTTCTAATGTTAATATCCCTAATGATTGATCAGGGAAATAACCTGAATTCTTCTAGTAGTTTTGAAATCATTTTCAACTGCTATTTCCTAGCACCCCTCAAGACAAGAAACACCCCCAAAATATGGGTTAACTAGCAAAGGAATCCTCTTGTGTGCATTGCATGTTGCTTTTGTCACACAGTATGTGGTCTGATCTGCTCCAGTGTAAAATATTAACTTAGCAGCTTGAAGCAACGATGACTTATTTGCTCATGATCCTTTGGGTCACCAACAGGTCAGCTTATGATCCAGTGGGCCTCTGCTAGCTTGGAGAAGATCCCTTGGATATGTTTCTATATATCCTCTTTCATCTTCTGACACAGCACCCCCCCCTTTTTATTAATTATGACAGAAGAATTCCCAGCAGGAAGACGAGGACACAAGGCCCACTACACAAGTACTTGTCAGGTCTCTGATTGTATCACAGCTGTAATACCTCATTGATCAAAGCAAGTTACATGCCCAAGCCCAGAATCAATGTGGGTGAAATCTACACACAATACACTGGAAGCCATTAATATAACAACTTACCATAGATAGAAATCTTATTATTACTGGTTATGAAAAGTTCTGAGGGGTGCCTGGGTGATTCAGTCAGTTAAACGTCCAACTTTTGATATCAGCTCAGGTCATGATTTCATGCTTCATGAGATTGAGTCCTGGGTCAGCTCCATGTGCTGACAGCTTGGACCCTTCTTGGGTTTTCTTTCTTTCTTTCTTTCTTTCTTTCTTTCTTTCTTTCTTTCTTT
>NW_024412405.1:37467600-37502904 GCF_014898765.1 Herpailurus yagouaroundi
TTTCTTTCTTTCTTTCTTTCTTTCTTTCTTTCTTTCTTTCTTTCTTTCTTTCTCTCTCTCTCTCTCTCTCTCTCTCTCTCTCTCTCTCTCTCTCTCTCTCCCCCTCCCTGCTCATGGTTGTTGTCTCTGTCTCTCAAAATAAATAAATAAACTTAAAAAAAGTTCTGAGTCTAGGCTACAAGTTTAGTGTCTTTAATGAAGACGATCTTTGAGGATCAGAGTGTGTGTGTGTGTGTGTGTGTGTGTGTGTGTGTGTGTGTGTGTGTGTAAATTGTTTTCTGTTATCGCATAAGGAGGGAAGTTAAACCCTTTTGTAAAAGGCTACTTCTACTTAGAGTAGGAAATGAAAGTTAGTCCTATAAAGTTAATGTTTTTCAAAACTGGCCACAGTAATATTCTGCTTTCACAATACTCACAAATAAAAAATTTCTATTTTCTTCATTCAGAGGTTGATTTTTTTTTCATGTATGTAGGAAAAATTTCCATGAGTGCATCAAATGTGCAGATTTTTCCTCTCTTATACTTGGTGTGTAGCACATAGCTTAGCGTGTGTTAGATGCTAAATATTAGTTTGAATAAATAAAGGAGTGAATTCATTAACTAAGTAGTAGAAGAAATATTGAACAGATAAAAAAGGATTGTCTTACTTGGTCTGGTATCTTGAATTCTTCTGTTTATTTTCCTAACACATACTTACCCCATGGGAATCATAGTCATGGCCATATCTTAAGCTACCATCTGTAACATTATGTTCCTCAAGTTTATGTGCCAATACAACTCTTATTTTTGAGCTCCTGAACTTTATTTTAGAAATATCTGGTTGACCTGGGTGGATCACTTGGTTGAGAGTCCAACTTCGGCTCTGGTCATGATCTCACGCCTCGTGAGTTCAAGCGCAGCATCAGACTCTGTGCTGACAGGTCAGAGCCTGGAGCCTGCTTCGGATTCTGTGTCTCTCTGTTTCTCTGCCCCTCCCCTGCTCCTGCTGTCTGTCTTTCTGTCGTCTCTGTCTCTGTATCTGTCTCTCTCTCAAAAATAAATAATCATTAAAAAAAATTTTTAAGAAATATCAGGCTAAAAATCTGTAGGCAGGTCAAATTTAAAATTTTCAGAAGCAAACTTACCTTTTTCCTATAAAGTTGCCTGATCTTCAGTATTTTCCATCTTGATGGACATCAACCATAACAACTTCTTACTAGATACATCTCTGGAGGCAAGGGAAATGGAAGTGCAAATGAACTATTGGTACTTCAACAAAATACAAGGTTTCTGCACAGTAAAGAAAACAATCAACAAAACTAAAAGACAACCTTTGGAATGGAAGGATGGGAGAAGTTCAGAAATTGACTTATCTGGTAAAGGGTTTGTATCCAAAATCTATAAAGAACCTATCAAATTCAACACCCAAAATACAAATAATTCAGTGAAGAAATGAGCAGAAGATATGAATAGACATTTTTCCAAAGAAGACATCCATATGGCCCACAGACACACTAAGATAAGCTCAACAACACTCATCATCAGGGAAATACAAAACCTACAATGAAATTATCACCTCACACCTGTCAGAATGGCTGAAATTAACAACAGGAAAACAACAGATGTTGGCGAAGATGCAGAGAAAGGAGAACTCTCTTACACTGTGGGAATGCCACTCCGGAAAACAGTATGAATGTTCTTCAGAAAGTTAAATATAGAACTACCCTACAGGCCAGCAATTGCACTACTAGATGTTTACCCACATCACACACAAATACTGATTCAAAGGAACACATGCACCTCGATATATATAGCAGAATTATCAACAATAGCCAAAATCCACAAAGAGCCCAAATGTCTCTCGACCGATGAATGAGAAAGAAGAGGTGGTATGTATATATCCAGTGGAATACTACTCAGCCAGAAAAGAATGAAATCTTGCTATTTGCAATGACATGGGTGGAGCTAGAGAATATTATGCTAAATGAAATAAGTCAGTCAGAGAAAGACAAATACCACATTATTTCACTCATATGTGGAATTTACTAAATGAAGCAGATGAACATAGGGGAAAAATTAAGTAAATTTGGAAATTTTTGGATATAAAAAAGAAAGAAAAGCTGGTTAGAATTCTCAGATACGACTTGAAGTTGCTGGAATTTCTTCAGCCTGCAAGACTAAACTCTGTTCTTTAAGCTATTCAACTGATTGCATAAGGTCCACCCAGATTACATGACAATCTCCTTTGCAATTATGAGTATCATTTATTGCTAATCAGCCGATTATCACCTTTAACCACATCCACAAAATACCTTCACAGCAACACTTAGAACAGAATTTAATTGAGGTACTGTGTAATGTAGACTTGCCAAGTTAATACATCAAAATACCATCATAATTGGGAATATAACTTTAAAACAATCTGCAATACTTTAGGATAGGGGAACTAAAAACAAGGAGGGGGCTAACTTTTAGATTACAATTGATTACACCTTAATTTTAAAATAAGTAACAATTATGTCATTGCTATGACATATAAAAATACTTGGTATTTTAAAACTATTTAACGTAGAAAATCATTGAATCATTTTTGCTAAGACTACAGTAAATATCACTTTACCAAACATTTGATTCATAAGAATTCTTTAATGTGTAGAGATATAATGCAAGAAAATGTGAGCTATTGTCTGGTTTGGTGTGCTAGAGAATTAAACATAGAATTTAAATGTAGGATATAGTAAATGAACATATAGAATTGTGTCAGTTTTTCAAAATATTTTTCTTTGGAAAAAGCTTTTCACTAAAAACATGAGTTGTGTGAATTAGTTGCAAAATATTATCAAAATAACAACCAAAATATCTACGCTGTAGAATAAGCCTCTATTGTTATAAATTATTATATAAGCTCTTTTAGGAGTCCTACATAGAAATAAAATATTTTAGAAATAAGTGTTTATATTCTACTTTGAAATAATATACATTTAATATGTAAATATTGCTGTGTAAAATTAGGTTTTCAAAGCTAGGAATAAATCCTGGATTTTGACAGCCATCAGGATGATTAAGTAGAAACATACCAGGTCTATCTAATTTGAAAAATTCAAATAATCAGTATTCTTAGTTGATATCTAATTATTTTTGCAAATTATTAAAATTTTAAAAACTCAGAAATACTGACATATATTTCATAGCCTACATTTTTATACTGCATTAGGGGATTTTTATTACATAATATGTACTAAGAGTAAAATATATAAATTTACATGGGTTAGTAATATTTATCACTGTAATACTTGATGTCATATATGATGAGCTGACCTAATAACAACCTTTGAAAATAATTTGAAAAACACCTAAAGAAAAATAAGTTTACAACCTATGTGTTTAAAAGTTAATGTACATTTTCAGGGCATTCACAGGTAGGAGGCAACAGATACAGTCCCTTAGTCTAGCACATCCATACTCATAACATCTATTTGCTTTGCTTTGTCAAAACATATGAAAAATCATTAAAGTGTTTTAATAAATGTCTGGTTTTCCTGCTCATTCATCTTATAAATATTAATTAGCCATGGATCAGGCAATTAAAGTTTAATCAATTTGCACTAATTAGCACCACATACTTGCATAAAAAGATAAAACCAACTCCTGCATCTGGCTGTTATTTGCAGTTTTTGTCAAGTGCTGATGAGTTTAATCTTGAAGGGAAGATTAAGAAGAAAAGAAAAAAAAATAAATCAAGAAAGTAGTGTTAATTTTATTAAATTTTCACTCAAAGCACTGGTCATGAGTATCATGGAGATAATGCCAGCAACATTATACTTCTTTATCAAAACCTGATTCACCGACTTCTTCCTCATAGCCCCATTCAAAAGGGAGGGGCTCCATTTCTTCTATTTATGATTCTGCTATATTCATTTTACTTCATTTTTACCATGAATTCAAATCTGACTCATTTCTATTCTTTGTGACTTAAAACTTTTGAAATGAATGTTGCCTTTACAGCCATAGATTAAGGGTCCACTTTCTTTTCAGAATGAATGTGAATGATCTATGTTGAAGGAGAAATTAAAAAGTTGTAGCCTTAGAAATGAAATTGAAATGTTAGTCACTAGAAATTACGTGCAACTGTTATGATGAGAGATTTCTGAATGACTTGCAATTTGCATTCTGATCCTTTGTGGGCATTTCTTAGCCGGACACATTTTGTCCTATGTAGACTTTAAGAGACTAACTCCTACTTCTCTGTCTTTGACTTCTGAATTTGATTAAATAAATTACACTGCCAATCTAGTAAGGAGACATTGTACAGTGCATTTGCATTACTATTTTGTGTTTTAATAACCAAAGAAAATAAAGTGTTCCATTACTGCCTATTCATATAATTGACAGGGATTATAGGGAATGGAACTAGTCTTTAATCACTGATGGAAATTTATCTTAGGCTTGGCAGGTAAAACTACACGTTTTAAGATGATTTAGCATTGTACTAAAAAATAGAGCATGATTCATAAAAAAAGCTATGCACCATTTACATGAGGATTTTTATTCAGTTTATGCAAGAATAGACCAGTGAATGGTTATTGATATTTTTCAAATAAAGTATGTATGATTCATTAAACTCCCTATTCCCCTGTGAGCAAGCCACTGCTCTGTTAAGCACTCTTTGCATACATATCTCATAAAGAAAGCAAAGGCAGAAAAAGGGGGTGTCATGCTTCAATGCCTTCTTTTAAAAAAGTGCCTAAAAATTAGATCACATACAGTAACAGATAATTCTCTAAACTACCATCTGGATCTCAATACATATGATTATTCACACTGCTGTTGAAAAAAAAAGTGAATACGTTCTTTGTTAATATACTATATGCATACTGCTATAGAGATATATACCTGTGTATACTTAAAAAAATAAGACTGAATCGAATGCTGATGCTCTAGAATCTTTCTACTATGAATGAAATAGTGTATGAAAAAGGACTTTTTAAAAATCTAAATGACTATAAACATAACATAGCTTCATAGGGCAAAGAAAAGATATCACTGCTGTGCTTCAATAGACTCCTCATGAACGCACTCCCTATCTTCTTACATGAACAGTATTTGAAATTCTTTCTTTTTTAATAATATTTTTTAGTGTTTATTTATTTTTGAGACAGAGAGAGACAGAGCATAAACGGGGGAAGGTGAGAGAAAGAGAGGGAGACACAGAATCTGAAACAGGCTCCAGGCTCCGAGCTGTCAACACAAAGCCCAATGCGGGGCTCGAACTCACGGACCATGAGATCATGACCCGAGCTGAAGTCGGATGCTCAACCAACTGAGCCACCCAGGTGCCCCTGAAATTCTTTCTTGTGTTTATATAGAGAGGTAAGCCAGCATGGTATAGGGGCAGGATCTGAGTATACATCTGTGTTCTGTATTCTTCAAAGCTAAAGGTGTTTGGCAATACTTGTAGTGTTTCTGATTCCCTGTCTTCTCCCTTCTCCCCAACCCACAGAATAGGGGTTCATTCTCTGTTTTGTGCAACAAGTATTTATTGACTATACATTTATTTATGAATGGTATAGGTCACCAAAATATATATCACTTGGGGAGTGGTGAAAGGAATTGACTATGTTACACCTAGAAAGCAACAGGTATCATAATTGTCTTCAATATTGAAACATATACAATATGGAAGAAGCCTTAAAACTTGCTGTGATTTCAGGAGGTAGAAGAAATATGTAGAAGGCAAAGGAAGATATGCATTTACTTCACATAGAAAATAACTCTTAAATATAGATGTATGCCTTTTAAGTGGTTTGTCATGGGAAGAAATAAGTCCATCTACCTTCGTGGAATTCTTTGTGGAGATTGTTGCTACTGAATAGGGTTGGAGATCAATTATAAGGTTGTAGGAGAAAATATCATATAAATATTTAAGAAAATAATGTATTTAGACAGCATCTCCTTTCATAATACATATTTGTAAATTGCTGAAGTTTTTGCACAAGGAATGCAAGTTAATTTCCTTATTTATTTAAAGTTAACACAAATTTTCATTGTCATTATTAACCTGAATCCCCCAAATAGTACACTCTTCTCTACAAACTGGAAGGACAACTTATATAGCCCAGTTTTCTGATCTTCTGTGGCTTAAAATCATTCTCAGATGCTACATTTTTCTGAGAGAAGGAAGTCCATGTAAAAATGATGTCGGCTCTAATTTTTCTTCCCTGGTCTTCTCATTCCATTGTACTTTTCAGAGAGACTGTAATTAAGAAATAATGGGATCTCTGTAGCTTATCCTAGCCTACTTGATAGAATTTCCTCACTCTATTTATACACTATTCTTTAGAGGAATAAAGACCATAGAGTATGGGAAACTTCTCTTCTTGAGACAATTAGAAAAATTATTGTTCATTATCTGAAGAACAGTCATTTCCTGAGAAACAGCCTAAACTATACAATCAGATATATTTATAGATAGCAAATAAAGGCTTAGGAATGTTCAAAATTTTTAAAAGTGGTATATATCTTTGAATTTGCTGATACTTTGTTCTGTTCTCCAATAATATAAATTATAGGTATTATATACTATGATTAATTAATGAAGGTATAAAACAACATATGCATAGTAATAAATGAAGTCAAGAGCCTCAATGTAGAAATCCGTTTGTTATAACTTTTTATAAAATTGAATGTTATAAGGATCTTTTATCGGAATTAAATTTAGATATGCATCATAAAAAATTTTTAAAAAGTTGTGTTAACCAATTTATTTATTAAAACACTAATAATCATTTAAATTCTAATTTAATTATCTAAAAGATAACTAAATCTTACCTGTAAGATATAAGGAGGGACAATAATTCAGTAAAGAAAAAACAGAATTTTTAAGGAAAAATATTAAATACAGTACATGTGATCTCCATCTGGTAAGACAGAGACTAGGACAAACTATGTTGTAATTAACTCAAGTAGAAGGGGTATTTGAAAAAGCAAGTAGAAAGTATGAGCAGAAATGTGAATGCATTCTCCCCCAGATGATTGTAATCTTCACCTAACTTGATGTTAATAAGATATAGTGATTTTATTTTTAAATTATGTAGCAATTAACTTATTTTTAATAAAGAGAGATTTTGACAATTTTTGCATGTGATACTATTTTTTTGAGTGATTTCAGGAAATAGGAGAACTTTGGATGGAAGAAAGTATGATTTCAACAAAACAACAACAACAAACTCCATCAACTCCTATTACACTGCAAACCATTTATCCAGAGAGGCAAACATTTATCTGAAATTCCACCAACAGTACTGAATAGCTATGGTTATTTTCCAGAACTTAATGGCCTCTATTCCTAGAAAAGCATGCCTATTCATTTCTTCATGACGCAATTCATACATTTTTCTCTATAATTCCCTCTATGAATATTAGAAAACCAATTACTAAGAAATCCCTTTGCTCCCTTGTAACCCTTTTTTGTATTTATATATTTTACCCTTCATGTGTATTCTCCATATACTCCGTGAGTATTTTGCATTTCTCTGTCATGTTTTCCCATGAGAAAACATGCCTAATTAAAATACGTGTAGTGCTAACAATTCCATGAAAACTCACATGCTAGAAATGAGTGTGATGTCTTTCCATCATCAATGAATGAAAAACTACCAATGCTTAGGAGCGATTGTAATGTGAAAAAGAATATCTAACCATGTTGTGATGATTAAGTGGACTACTGGAGCTAGATATAATGAGTCTTAAACCAAGCTTTTAAAGTTTTTTGTCTCTAATGTGGCAATTAGAAAGGATAATTTTAAAATGAAAACTTTGCCTACATTAAAAATCTAAAATATTAGAATTAGAAGAAATATGACTGCGATTTCCTTTTCTTTCCTTCAAGTAATAGATATAGTACATTTTGGCTACCATCATCAAACTAAATGTTTGCAAATTATTTATTTGAAATTAAAAACGTGAAAGCAAGATACAAGATACGTTATGAATAAATTCTGATATGGAAAAGGTTCTGTTGAGTGACATCGCCAATTTCCTTCAGGTGCATGTCTCCTCATAACCTTTCACCTCTCGCTTGTCCAACTGGGGTCTTCCTGACATATTCTTATTAATACTTGGTCTTGAAACATTTTCAAGGGTTTATCTCTGTAGATCAAGTTCATCTTGGACTTTGGTGACCAAAGTCCAATCAAAATGTATCTTTATTGCCTATGTCCTGAGATCTATCTGCCCACTGTCATACCATAACTTTCACATAGAACTGGCTTTCTCTTGCCTGCTAGACATTTGGAGAAATGTACTCTTTCCCTAACAGGAAAACCAATTACTTTTGTCCAGAATTCAGAAAAGGCACATGAGGTTTTTTTCTGTCTCATTTCCATGCCTAGAGACTAACTGGGTGATTCAAATGGTTAGGAATATTCATCCAGGGCCTCAGTTCTTTATTTTGTGTCTTGGATGGAAGTTCCAGGAAACCTCCATTCACATGTCTGATAGCTCAGGGTGTTGCTCGTAACCTGTCTGTTTCCATGTGGCTAGCTGGTCTTCTGAATATAAAGATCTCAATGTAGTTCATCATGGTAGTTGTCTGCCAAGAGGAAGGAGCAGAAGTTATCCTTTTAAAAACGTAAGCCAGGGATGGACACTTCATTACCTTTACCATGTTCTACTGGCTTAAACATAAATAAGCCCAGCCCATAGTTTTCCTCTTAATGGTTAAGATGGTTAAGAATTTGTAGCTACTTCCTGGAGTCCACAGATTATTTACATTCTTTCTACTTTCAGAATGCACTCAGCTTCTCATGATACCCCAGTCTCAACCCATTATGTCTTCAGATTCTAGTCTGGAAACTTATACTCTAAATAGATCTAAGTGTGGGTTAAACGCCTCTGGTGTAGTTCCTCAGGTGTAAGTCCTTGGATAATGACTCATCATAACCTGAAAACTGAGAAATTAAGTTATTTGCTTTTTAAATGAATCATGCAATTTTAAGATTTCTGTAAGACAACTTCAATAGACCTTTCCATTCAAAAAGGAGAACAACAGGATCACACAGCTGTTAACTAGTCCATAACATTTCTGAAATCCTGCCATGTCCGTGTCACTGGTTTCTTGATTAAGGCATAGCCTTGTTTCCTCAAAATGGTTCTCTGTGGCTCTTTGATACACCTGCTGGGTTCTTGGCTTCACCTTCTGAGTCTTATTCGTTTTCAATAACAATGTAACCATGTTTGCTGTTGAGTAGCTTTCTTATCCTATTTTCTGGTTATAGAAGTTCTAGGACCTAAAGGACCTCTGTTATTGTTAAACTGTCTCTGTCACTTTCAGACCAAGCCAGTTGCATTCCTTAAACATTTCTTGGGTCTCTTGTGTATTACATTTTAATCTACTCACTTAGACAGGAGCCATAGCTAGAAATCTTTTTTGAAAACAGATCTTTCCTTACGTTGGGCTAAGAATTAGGTTTTGCGGGACGATGTCCTTGAGGTTCTTCAACATTGTTTTGTCTCACTTTGCAAATCTTTAGGCGTTGCCATAAAATTTTTTGAGGTATTAACAAAGGGTTTTGCAGGCTGATGTCATTTCTTAAGTTGGAGTTTGTTTTTCAGGACAGGGTAGGAATGAGGAACAGTTTTAATTTTGAACCTGCTAACTTTTGATTTGGAAATGTTTCCTCTAGGGTTGACTGGGAACTGAGCGGCTTTTTCTTTAGTTCATCTCTCTCTTAACCATACTTTATCATATACTGCTGAAACAAATCCATTCCATTGGCTCTTTTTAATTTTTTTTTTTTTTAACGTTTATTTATTTTTTTGGGACAGAGAGAGACAGAGCATGAACGGGGGGAGGGGCAGAGAGAGAGGGAGACACAGAATCAGAAACAGGCTCCAGGCTCTGAGCCATCAGCCCAGAGTCCATTGGCTCTTTTAACACATTGATTGAAAATTTCCTTGACCAGCTCCATTAACTCATTAGTTATATTTCTATTTTCCAGAGCTTACCAATTTTATACCACCACATAGCATATGCATTCCTTTTTTTTTTTTCCAGACTCCAGTAACAGTTTCCTCACTGTCCTTCAATCTGTAACTAATACCGTTCTTGAGGACCTTGAGGCCTAAGCTCCTGACAAGGTCCCAAAGAGAGTGCTACATATTTTAGGTTGTTATGATGGAAATAATCCTCTTCCTGGTAAGAAATTCTGTTCCAGTTATCAAACTTCTTTTCTTCTAAGATAAGAAAACAAAGATCTAAAACAGTTTATTAGCAGCTTTCATGGTTCTATGACTTGACACACACCTGGTCCTTTAGAGCCTCTTCTACAGTTCAGTCAGACAGTGGCCAGGATTGGAGTCCTCTGAATGTTCAGCTGGCTTCATAGCCCAAATTCCTTACACTTTGTTCACATAATGAGTCTCTCTGACCACATGCCTCTTTTAGGTAAGAAGGATACATGTGGAAGAGGATGCGCTGCCAGATTCTTCTCTTTAGTAGCTGCCAGGCTCTCCCCTTTTCTCCAGACATTTGCTGGATTCATGAGCTTCTGAGTCATCCAGGGAAGGTGTCAAAAAATAAAGCAGTAAAGGATTTTTTTCACTTTTACTCTTGTGAACTGGCATTGGTTCCCCATATGATGGACATTATCAGAGCTGAGCTGACTTTTTCTCTCTCAGACTTGTACATTTCTCTTCTTTCCTTCCTCCCTTCCTTCCTCCCTTCCTTCCTTCCTCCCTTCCTTCCTTCCTTCCTTCCTTCCTTCCTTCCTTCCTTCCTTCCTTCCTTCCTTCCTTCCTTCCTTCCTTTGTAAGATAACTGACATTTATTTTTAAAGTTAACAAATTCTAGGAGCAGAACAGTAAAGGGGGCCTCTTAAGGGAAAAGGAGGGTAGTAGACATTGAGTTCTCAGGTGTCAGCAAGTGGTACCACTGACCAACAACTTTTAGACTCACACATCTCTAAAGATATCTTACCTGCTCTTCCCTGACCCAAGTGATGCGTAGCCTCTGGTTAATTACTCTTAATTTATGGTACTTCTGGCAGAGTCTAGGCATTCTCTAGGCAATCTTCTTAAATATGTTCTATGATAATCCTAGATAAGTTTACTGTAAAACTTTGGTTTACAAATATAATTCATTCCAGAAACATGCTTGTAATCCAAAGCCCTTGTATGTCACAGTGAATTTCCCCATAAAAAATAGTAGAAACTCAGATGATTCATCCACAACCTAAAAATATTCATAGAGGAATGATTACAATATTGTAATATACAAAGAGAAAGAAAATATAAAATGTAAAGAAAAATTAACCTGCACGTACCTTTGAATACCTTCACAGCTGGTGTGAGAGAGACAAGAGAGAGGAGGGTTATTGTGTGGGATGACTCTCACTATCACTAATGGAATCGCTCTTATCTATTGGCTCAATGGAATCTTCTTCTTTTCGTGCAACTTTAACAAGGAACCTATCCAATGACTTGCTGTTTCCTCCTTTTGAGGATTTCGCTGAAATGTGACATTGCATTGTCGTTAAACAGATTCATCGCTTGCACTTCTATAGTCTTATTTGGGTGGTGCTTTTCTACAAAATTTTGCACTGTTTCCCACATTTGACACATCTCCCTAATCTCATTTGAAGTGAGGGCTTCCTCCACCTTTTCTTTCCACTGAAGATGAGATGTAGATAAAGACTTATCATGAAATCTTGCAATTTAAGCCACTCGCATACCTCATTCATACTTCTCAATGATTTTCTTTTTAACTTCTACCATAATCATTTCCTTCTTACATCCTTTATTTTCAACCATTTTCAGCGTGGGGCCATTGTATACATTACACAGATGTTCACTACAGTACAGTATTAATAAACCCTTGTCATATACTCTATTGAATGTAACTGGCAATAGGGAGCAGAGGAAAGGGCCTCTAAGTGCTTGGAGCCTGACCTAGAATGAAGCAAGGGGCCTAGAATGAAGGAAAGGACTGTCCATAGGTTCTTTGAAGTGACAAAAAATACACTGGTGCCAGTTGTGGGCACCTTCCAATGTTCGGAAAAATCACTGATTTCTGCCAAACACCGTAGCCTGAGACTGAGCATTTGAGCATGGGAGATGATCATCCACAATCCCGCAGAGAGAGAAAGAGAGAGAGAGAACCATTGGCTCAGTTGTGATCATGCGACATTCAGTGTTACCTACTGCTTATGTTGCAAGACATCGCTCATTTATCAGTTAAAATTTATTAGAAATGTTTGCTTGTCTTGTGGAACGCTTGCAAAACAAATTACTCACGATCCAAGGTTTTACTGTATTTAAATTCATCTAACTTACATCTTTTATTAATTTTATTTTGGTAAAAATTACATATAAAAATATCCATTTAAAGTATACAATTTTATGAATACACATGTATACAATCATCAAACCACTGCCATAGTCAAGATACGAATATTTTCATCACCTTCAAAGGTTTTCTTGTGCTCCTTTGTAATTCATTCCTCTCTGCACTCCTGGCCCAAAGAAACCATTAGTAAGCTATTAGTCACTCTAGATTACTTAGTCTTTCACAGAATTTTACATTAATGGACTTATATAGTATGAGCAATACTCTTTGTGTCTATCTTCTTTCACTTGACATAATGATATTAAGATTTACCTATGTTGTTCTGTGCATTGCTATTCATTGTGTGTATTGCTAAGTAGTATTTTATTGTAGGGATACACCTGTGGATAGGCATTGGTTCTTCAGTTTTGAGCTACTTAAAGCACTTATTAAACTTATGTAAAATAATTGTGTGAACATACATTTTTAATTATCTTCAGTAAATACCTAGTAGTGAAATGGCTAAGTGTTAACACTATTGTGTTATCATTTTCATGTTTTAAAATCCATGGTAGTAACTCCTCTTTTAATATTCATATTTTTTAATTTTTTTTTAATTTTTAATCAATCAAGTCAAGAGTTTATCAATTTTTTAATCTTCTTAAAGATCCAGTTTTTGCATTCTTAATTTTCTCTGTATCTCCCATATTCTGCTGAATTCTGCTTTTAAATATTTTAATTTTTTTTACTTACTTTACTTCCACTCTAGTGTGTTCATTTTTAGCTTAAGGTAGTGTTAGATTATCGAGCTGAGGTGTTCTGTATCTTTTTGCTCGTTTGTTTTTAATATTGTCACGTCAAGCTATAAATTTCCCTCTGGGTACTGTTCTGGCTGCAGCTCTCTAATTTTGATACATCTTGTATTTATTATAATTTAATTTTTATTTTTTATTTTACCTACGATTTCTTTTTTGACTTATGCATGATTTAGGGGTGTGTTGTTTACTTTTCAAAAATTTTTTGGAGTGGGGTTTTTATATATCTTGTTGACTTGGTTTCTAATTTAGTTTCATTTCAGTCAGAGAATATACTCTGTATGATACCAATCATTCTTAATATACTGCAACTTATTTTAAGGTTCAGCATATAGTTTTGTTGGTGAAAGAACCGTGTGCATATATTAACATGAAAATAATCTGTATTTTGCAGTTGTTGGCTATTGAGCAGTGTTCCATAAATATCAGTTAGTACATGGTGCTTAATAGTGTGGTTTAGATAATTTATGTATTCACTGACTCGTTATCTAGTTGTTCTGTCAGTTGCTGAGAAAGGAGTGTTAAAAATATCCTGTTGTAATTGGGAAATTATAGATTTTAAGAGGTTTTGCTTCATGTGTTTTCATGCTCTATTTTTAGTCACGTATATATTCATAATTGTAGTCTCATTCATATAAATTGATCCTTTTATTTTCATAAAATGTTCCTTTTTATCTCTGGTAATAGTTTATTTTTATTTTTAGTTTTTAGTTTTTAAAATTTACATCCAAATTAGTTAGCACATAGTGAAATAATGATTTCAGGAGTAGATTCCTTAATTTTATCTTGAAATATATTTTCTGATAATATACCCACTACAGTATTTCTAACCTTAATTTTTGCAAAGTGTATATATATTTATTCTATCCAGTTATTTTCAACTTATGTGTAACTTTTAAATTGAAGTGCCTCTTGTATACAGCATGCAGTTGGATATCCTTGTTTCTGGTAATATTTGCCTTTTATTTGAAGTGTTTACATGATAACACAAAATTCATGTTCTTATAAAGTTCTTTTTAGGTCTACCATTTTACTGCCATTTTTCTCTATGGACAGTAGACAATATACACTTAGAAGTACACTTGCACAATGTGTATTATACTGGTTTGCATGTAGGATGTTTTTGAACGCTGATTTTATACTAGAAATATTTTCAATAAGCTACTTGCTTTTAAAACATTGTTGAGCCACTTAAAAAATCTGATTGTGACACAATTTGCCTCAAATATGTTTCAAGTTCTACATTTGTTGTCCAATTTTTGTTCCTGTTTCCCATTTTCTGACTTCAGTTGGATTATTTGAATAGTTTTAGAATCCTGTTTTAATTTATCTATTTACTTTTTAGTTGTGTTGTTAAGCGTAATTCTTTATTTAGAATTCTGTAGAATGAGAACAATTTCAAAGGGGGGGTTTAACTTGAGGAAGATGGACAGGATTATCATAGAGCTTTAGCATGTGTGGTCAGCTAAAATTTCACATGTTTGGGAAACAACTATCTAAAGATGGTCCTCAAAGAGGAAGGAAATATTCTTGTGGCTTAGCAGACACTCACTGGGCAATTCAGGATTATCAAGGACAGGAAGAACAGTCATGAGAACCAAAGTTATGTTTAGGCCAAACTGGACAATTTTTAGCATGTCAGAGTCTCTTACATTACCCTACTTTATTACTTAACCTACTTCACTTGTCTTCATAGTACTTACTTTCACTTTAAATATTTTTAGCAATTTATTAATTTCCTTTCTATTGTTTTCTTTCCCTTTGAAATACAATCTTCATGAGGGCAGAGCTGCTATCTGCCTTGTTCTTCTCAGTATTTCTAACATCTACAACATTGCCAGGCATGTAATAGAAATTCCAGAAATATTGCTACAGTAAAAATTGGGGGTAGGAGTAAATTACATCTTTTTTGTTGGACAACAAATGTAGAACTTGAAACATATTTGAGGCAAATTGTGTCACAATCAGATTTTTTTAAGTGGCTCAACAATGTTTTAAAAGCAAGTAGCTTATTGAAAATATTTCTAGTATAAGATCAGCAGTTCAAAAACATCGTACATGCAAACCAGTATAATACAACCATTTGCCAGTGTACTTTTAAGTACATATTGTCTACTGTCCATAGTCTACCCAGTTACAAGCCCACACTTCAACAACATGCTGATAGTTCCTAAGTAAAACTAATTAAAAGAAAAAGGCATAACCCGATGTTCCCTCATTTGACCAACTCCATTAAAGTTTAGACATGCAGAAAGGTTTAGAAATATCCAGAGTAAGCCACATGAAACATGTTACTTTTAGTTTTCTAGAATAACGTTTCAGGACAATGACAGTGAGATACAGGAAGAAAGGGGCCCCTGGGTGGCTCAGTTGGATAAGTGTCTGACTCTTGGTTTCAGCTCAGGTCATGATCTCACGGTTCATGGGTTCAAGTACCACATGGGGCTCTGCACTGACAGTGTGGAGCCTGCTGGGGATTCTCTCTCTCTCTCTCTCTCTCTCTCTCTCTCTCTCTCTCTCTCTCTCCCTCTCTCTCTCCTTCTCTCTCTTCCCCTCCCTCACTCATGTTCTCTCTCTCAAAATAAATTACTTAAAAGAAATGTAAAAAGGGGCACCTGGGTGGTTCAGTCAGTTAAACACTGACTCTTGATTTTGGCTCAGATCATGATCTCACAGTTTGTGGGACTGAGCCCTACATTGGGCTCTGCACTGACAGCATGCAGCCTGCTTGGGATTTGCTCTCTCATCCTTTCTCTCTGCCCCTCGCTCACTAGCCCTCACTCTGTCTCAAAAAAATAAACATTAAAATGAAAAAAAAAATTTAAAACAAAAGAAGGAAAATTATTTAAAAAAAAGATATGGGAAGCAAAATGGATGACTGAAATCCTCATTACTACACATGCATATTTGTTGACAGTAGAGGGAACTTTTTACATACAAGTTACAAAGAAAAGGCAAATTATTGTGTGCAAGAAATTTAACACATTCTATACAATGTCCTTACTTTTGCTTTCATTTTGTATAAACTCTTCACAGTTGACCTGAGCATCAGCATCAATGTTTCCCTGAGCAGATTGAGTAACTGAATAATCATTTACCAATGTTCTACTATCCCTTTCTTGCACAGAAACTAGAGCTTTAACATTTAGATAGATCCCTTCTCTTATAACCTTCCAATTCCCTCAAGTTGTAAGTACAATCATCTTTTTTATGTTTTTATTTGTTTTCATTTCATTTTATTTTATTTTATTTTCATCACGGTAAGTGTACTCTAATCCCCATCCCTTCTTTCCCCCATTCCCCACCCACCTCCCCTCTGGTAACCATCAATTTGTTCTCTATCGTTAAGAGTCTGCATTTCCATTTGTTTGTCTATTTTTCTCCTTTGTTTTGCTTCTTAAAGTGCACATGTAAGTGAGATCATATCATATTTGTCTTCTCTGACTGATTTGCTTTGCTTAGCATTATACCCTTTAGCTCTATCCATGTTGTTGCACATGACAAGATTTCATTCTTTTTTTATGGCTGAATAATATTACATTCAGCCATAATGTAATAATGGAAAGTTATTACTTGGAAAAGTTGGAAAGTTGGGTTGCTCCCATACATTGGCTATTGTAAATAATGCTGCAATAAACATAGGGGTGTATGTATCCTTTTGAATTAGCTATTTTTATATTTTTGGAGTAAATACCCAGTAGTGTGATTCCTAGATCATAGAATAGTTCTATTTTTAATTTTTTGAAGAACTTGTGTACTATTTTCCACAGTGGGTGTACCAATTTATATTCCCACCAACAGCGCAAGAGATTTCCTTTTTCTCCACATCTTCATCAGCACATTTCTTGTGTTTTTTATTCTAGCCATTCTGATAGATGTGAGGTGATATCTCATTGTAATTTTTATTTTCATTTCCCTGATAATGAGTGATATTAAGCATCTTTTCATGTGTCTGTTGGCCCTGTGTGTCTTCTTTGGAGAAATGTCGGTTTATGTCTTCTGCCCATTTTTTAATTAGATTATTTCCTTTTTTGGGTGTCAAGTTGTATCAGTTTTTTGTATATTTTGGATACTAACCCTTTATCAGAAATGTCATTTGCAAATATCTTTTTCCATCCAGTATGTTGCCTTTTAGTTTTGTTGATTGTTTCCTTCACTGTGCAGAAGCTTTTTATTTGATGCAGTCCCAATAGTTTATTTTTGCTATTGTTTCCCTTGCCTCAATACAAATATCTAGAAAAGTGTTGCTATGGTTGCTGTCGGAGACATTACTGCATGTGCTTTCTTCAAGGATTTTTATGGTTTCAGGTCTTACTTCTAGGTCTTTAATCTACTTTGAATTTTTTTTTTTTTTTGGTTATGGTGAAAGAAATCGTCCATTTTCATTATTTTGCATGTTGCTGTCCAGTTTTCCCAACACCACTTGTTGAAGAGACTATCATTTTCCCATTGTATATTCATTCCTAATTTGTTAAAGACTAATTTACCATTTAATTGTGGCTTGATTTCTGAGTGTTTCTTCTATCCCATTGATCTGTCTCTTTTTATGACAGTACCATACTGTTTTAATTACTACCAGTTTGTAGTATAACTTGAAATCTGGAATAGTGATACCTCCATTTTTGTTTGTCTTTTTCAAGATTTCTTTGGCTACTCAGGGTCTTTGTCGTTCAATACCCATTTTAGGATTGTTTGTTCTAGTTCTGTAAAACAATGTGGTTGGTATTTTGATAAGAATTGCATTGTGTAGATTGCTTTGGGTAGTATAGACATTTTGACAGTATTAGTTCATATAACTCATGAGCATGGACGGTCTTTCCATTTCTTTGAGTCATCTTAAATTTCTTTCATCAGTATTTTCTTTTTATTTTTTTAGTTTATTTATGTATTTTGAGAGAGAGAGCATGTGCACACACAAGTGGGAGAGGGACAGAGAGAGGGAGAGAGAGAATCCCAAGTAGGCTCCTCACTGTCGGGGCAGAAACCAACATGGGGCTTGAATCCACAAACTGTGAGATCATAACCTGAGCCAAAATCAAGAGTTGGATGCTCACCAACTGAGCCACCCAGGTGCCCCTTATTGGTGTTTTATAGTTTTCAGAGAATGCGTCTTTCACCTCCTTGGTTATATTTATTCCTAGATATTTTATTGTTTTTGGTGCAATTGCAAGTGGTATTGTCTTCTTAATTGCACTTTCTGCTGCTTCATTATTAGTGTATAAGGATGCAACAGATTGATTTTGTATCCTGCGATTTTACCGAATTCATTTATCAGTTCTAGTAGTTGTTTGGTGGAGTCTTTAAGGTTTTCTATATTTAGTATCATGTCATCTGCATATAATGAAAGTTTTACTTCTTCCTTACCAATTGGATGCCCTTTATTTCTTTATATTCACTAACTTCTGTGGGTGGGACTTCCAGTACTATATTAAATAAAACATTATATACCAACCATCTTTTAAAATCAGGACACAGTGGTTTATTAAGGAAATAGCAAACAAGTGAAAAGGGAAAGAAAGATGGGCATAACTTTTCAACATCAGTCACCACACTGCTTCTCCAAAATATATTTGGCTTATTTCCAAGAAAGACAAAAATTTCTCTAAAAAGATCTACAGGCATGAAAGAAATTGATGGAGGAGGGCAATAACTTTCTCCCTTTCTCACACATATGAGATTTTATTATCTCAGTTCTGAGCTTAAAATACTTCTTTATATTTAAAGCTAAAAGAATTCTATTTATTTGCATTCCAAATTATATATTAATATAGATTCACATTTGCATTTTAACCCACATCATGCTGTTTTCCAATCTTAAACTTGAAGGTTTCATTTATTTTTTTTATTTAAAACAACTTTTAATGTTATTTATTTTTGAGAGAGAGAGAACACTAGAGGGTGAGGGACAGAGAGAGAGAGAGACACAGAATCCAAAGCAGGCTCCACGCTCTGAGCTGTCAGCGTAGAGCCTGACACAGGGCTCAAATTCACAAACCTTGAGATCATGACCTGAACCAAAATCAGACCCTTAACCAATTAAGCCACCCAGGAGCCCCTTGAAGTTTCATTTAAATTTGCAACCCTATGTAACGAGTCACCTCTTTTAGCAATTGCTAAGAAGTAAATATATTACAAAGCAAATTTACTTAAGTAAAGTAATTATTTTCATTAACGTTGATGGTATAGACAAAAAGTTCTATAATAAGTTCCCAATTATTCTATTTATTTTTCTAGCTAGTGCTTTACAATGTAATATTTTCTAGGTTTGATTAACCACCTCTAAGGGTTTTTGAATAATTAAAACCTTTGCTAACACATTTTTCTTCAAGTTGTATTTCTATTTGTTTACAGGCTTGATCTCAGTTTGTCACTTGCCTGCAATGTTTTCCATTACTGTGCACTGTTTGAAAATGCCTTGATGGCGATAATCATTGGGCTCCTGGAGTGTGATCAGTGTGGTGAGCATTCCTGACTTGCCTTTTAAATTTTCTTCGTTTTTCCACAATTAAACAGATTTTAGTCTTGTTTACAATTAGCCTCTTGCTTTTAATTTCTGGTCAAATAGGTAATGGCATTTGGTTTCAGTATAATTTTATAATATGTGATTTTCAATTTCTTGAAGTTTGTAGCCTATGGTTTTTTCTTCTAACACTCAATTGAATACCGAAACTAGATCTTAAAGGTTAAGGAGTTATTGCATGTGTTTTACTCATGCCGCCTTTCTGCCTATCCCTTTATATATATACATATATATATATATATATGTATATATATATACACATATATATATATATATATGTATATTTTGACTAGAATAGTAATATCAGTATGCTCTTTGTGAGATAACATTTCATTTATATTCTTTTTTCTTCTGGTCATATTGTATGATTCTTTTAAATAATACCCATGAGTTTCTGGGTGATAGAACAATTAAGTCGTTCCTAAAGCAGGGTAGCGTATGAAATGCATAAAGTAGATCCAAGCATGCAGAACTGTCCCCTACTTCTTTCTGCAACATTCTCAATCTAAGCTTTCCTAAATCTGTAAACTCCACTGTTACATTTCTTCCAATAAATTGAGATTCTCCTTGATAGGGTACCTGCATCTACAATAAACTAATAGCTGTTAAATTAGAATTGATAAGTATAATTTCAGTGCTTTCTGTCTTTATCACTGAACTGCCTACATACTAAAGTACTGTAATTTTAGTAGTTAACTTGACAAACTAAAAATAAGGTTCTAAAATTATAATCAAAATAGCACTTAAAAATTAGCTTTGTAGTTTAGCTGCTTAAAAACTGAAAGAACTATACAAAGTGTTGTTGTATCATAAACATACACATGAACAATGTAATTCATTACTCATAATGCTAAGAAGGTCATTGACCCAAAGAGTCAAACTTATGATAATAAACAGAGAGATCATTTTAAATAAAAATGTATCACTATTTTAGACCAGTCCATTTTGTCACGGTAAAGGAATCATTCCCGCTTTACTGTGGCAAAAAATTTCATTGAAAGTTATGTTATATTATTAGGTACATTCTAATGCATTTTGTAAGATTAAAGATATTTTACTATATAAGATGCCAAAAGAGCTCAGTGGGTGTGATCTTTCTCTCAGTCTTTCTGTACCACTCAATATGGGTCATTTAATTCGTATTTAGCCCAGGTATGCATGCATTGCAGCTGTCAAGAACAACCCCCAAGGAATCTCCTAACTTTAGGGAGTGTATTGTCCTGTTTGTGGATCCCAAAGGCCTATTTGTCATAAGAATTCTTTTGAACCATCTGGACCCAGCCTTTATCTGTGAGATTCCTGGAATTTCATTAGTCAGGTAAGCAGAAACTGTTAGGTTGGCAGGGTAGGCAAATCACGAGTTTCACAGCAGGTGTGTATAAAAAAAAAATAAATAATGATAACAGTAGTGTTCCCAATGAACAGTCTCTCTGTGGGGGCTCCTGGATGGCACAGTTAAGTGGCAGGCTATTTATTTTGGCTCAGATCATGATCTCCTGGTTCATGAGATCAAACCCCAACTCAGCTCTGAGCTGACAGCATGGAGCCTGCCTGGGATTCTCTCCTTCTCTCTCTGCCCCTTCCCTGATCACGCACTCTCTCTCTCAAAAATAAATAAATAAACATTAAAAAAAAGCAAGTCTCTCTGCCTCTGGCTCCAAAAGTTTGTATGATTTTAGACTATTTACAACTACTATTTATACTATTTGCAACTGCTCTCTTTGTAGATAACAGGAAAATTTAAATTATTTCAAGTTTTTTTCAAGAATGATGAGTAAAACATTGGGTTCAGAGTTGAATGGTTTGCAACAAGAAAAACAGTATTATCGGGTTATTCGGGAACAAGAACAAAAAACAGTGCCCACAACCTTTTGACAAAGAAGAGATAGACTTTAGAGCAGGAATTATGTATTTGCTAGTCATTTTTCACGAGCCATTTGATTTATTCCTCAGAAAACCCATACAACCTAGGTATTCCCATTTTACACATGAGGAAAACTTACTGCAGATCACTCCAATCAGTCAGAACCTGTCGGGATAGATGCTCCAGTGGCCCATGATTCTCATAGGCCAGCCTGCTGTAACACTCAATATGGGTCATTTAATTGGCAATTGGGCCATGGATATATGCATTACAGCTGTCAAGAACTACCCACCAAAGGACATATCCTGAGCAGGGCCTGAGTTTCCCAAAAGGCAGTTGGACACTATGGATGGGAAGGGCCAGAGCCATTTGTGGACCTGTAAAAATCAGAGCTTGGAAGTCAGACCGGATCTGTCTTGCTCCAAAGGCAATCATTGTAGCATACTATCTTCTGATCAACTGAAAATCACATTACTTTATCAATGTAATGATCTTTTAGATTTTTAACACATTGTAAGGGTAGTTATCAATCACGTTCTATAAACCAAGAGTTCTGATAGATTATTATATATATTAATGTTAGTTATTCTTCCCTGCTCAATCTTCAGTAAAGTAGATATGTATGTGTGCATATATATAATACAGAATAATATTTATATTTATATTTATATTATTTATATTTATATTTATATTTATTACATATATAAAATATAGAATGAAACTTTCAAACTACACTTCTTTAGTTGAAACATGAGTCAGGAACCACAGTAACCAAGAGATCATAGATAATTTCCCTTGTCCCATCTCCCAGCTTCTAAGAATGTGAATAAATAATGGAATACACTGTGGACTTACTACAATATTTGGAGTTAATATTTCGTGCAATGTCCAACTTATCATCTTAATTATAAATATAGAAACATGCCAGTTTTAGGAAAATATTTAATATGCTTTGCTGCTTTAGACTGAATGTACTCCTCCCTCTCTCCCTACCCACCATATTCATGTGTAGAAACCTAATTCCCAAAATGTTAGTATTTGGACGTGTGTCCTTTGGGAGGTGATTAGCTCATGAGGAGGAGCCCTCATGAATGGGATTCATGCTCTTCTAAAAGAGACCCCATGAGCACCCACACACTTTATTTCATGTGAGGACACTGCAAAATTATGACTGTCTATGAAACAGAAGTGGACCCTCATCATAGACTGAATCTGCTGGCACCTTGCTTTGACTTCCCAGCCTTCCAGATTAGTGAAAAGTAAGCTCTCCCAACTAAGGTATTCTGTTATATAGCAGCTTGAATGACATTTGTATATCATCTATTAACCTGCAGTTGACTCAGGATTTATTAATGCATAATTGTGATATTTTTGTTGGGATAAGTAAAATTTTCCATAGGGCTCTACTTTATTTGAACATAATTCTGTTCCAAAGGAAAATAAAATCTGGGAATCCTGAAAGGAACTCTACAGACACTGTAAAATTTTATAATATTGATATGTAAGTAATCAATTTAGAAAACAGCAAAAGAAGAGATAATTTGTTTTTTTTTTTTTTTTTAAGTAGCAGAATGAAGCTTTCATTCTGAGTGTCTTGGCAAATCAGAAGTCTCTCTGTTCCAACTAAGCAAAGTATGTGTGATAGGCAGAGCAATGGTTCCCTACCCCAATCCAAAGATGTTCACATCCTAATCCCCAGAATTTGTTTCATGGCAAAAGGAATAAAAGAGCAGGTACAATTAAGATTGCAAATCACCAGATCTTGAGAGAGGGTGATTATCCTGTGTGGCCAATGTAATCACAGGGTTCTTAAAGGGGAGGTAGTAGAGGGTCCAAGTGATGCAGTGAGAGAAAGACTCAACAGGCCATTGCCAACTTTGAAGATGAAAGGGAACCACATGTCAAAGAATACAAAGAATACCACAGGTCTAGAAGCTGGGAAAGAAATTGAATTGTCCCTAGAGCTTCCAGAAAGGAACACAACCTTGCCAATACCTTGATTTTAGCCCAGTGAGATCCATTCCAGAACTATAAGATCATAAATTTGCATTAGTTTGAGCCACTAAGTTTGTGGCAGTTTGTTACAACAGCAATAGGAACCTAATACACTGAGTGACACTCCAAACTATTACGTGATATTGCTGTTGAACGTGCGTTCTTTGCCTCAAGATAGAGCCATTTGGTATGAAGTAGGAAATCCCATAGAAAGATCAATTTATAGTTTTTGCTTTTTTATCTTTAGTTTGTAAATTTTAGGGATGGCATTTTTGCCAATTGGGTATGCACAAAACATGGCCTGCCCTTTTTTAAAATCAGTATCTATTGATGTGTATATATATGTGCATTCAGTAAATCTCAAATAACTTTAGGTTATGGATTTTTACAATTTATATTTGATAATGCTGGCTCCCTACTCCATCAGCTTACAGCCAGACACATGGGTTATTAAACCATGTTCACATGCTATTTATCCAATAAATGCACAATCAGCCTTTAGTGTTGTTCTACTCTGAACTTTGCAATAAATAATCAAAACGTACTGTCTCTTCTTAGAGGTTGTTTTCAATGCTGTAACTTCAGGGCCTAGAGTAGTGCCTGCCATGTGATTGTGTCCCTAATATCTTTATGGACTAAGTGAATGGAGCTAACCATTGCAGAGAGCACTGAAGAATTCTGTTGAGGCATTTTTTCTCAAGGTACCACCAGAGTGCTAATGATTATCTGTTCCTTGGCTGTCCACAACCCATTTCCAAAATGTTCAAGCCTGTGCAAATGTCCTCATTTTCACTTTTTGCTGCTATAAGGGCTGCTGAGGTACTTAACATCCTCAGTGTCTAAAAGGTTTCTGTGAAATAGCTCTTTCCGTTTTCATCCATCCTTTTCTGAGCATCCGTACCTGAAACATAGCCATGAATCTGTCTGATATCTGGGCAGATATCGTGCTGTACTCATAACCACTTCCTCTCTGATTTAAAATTATTTTTTCCTTAAAAACAACCTATTCTCTTCCTTATCTTAGTAGATTTTTTTGAGCTTCCCCCACTAGTTCTCTAACATATAACCATACAGAGTGAAATCAGCTTAGAAAATAACTTATGTGCAAGCTAACACACCTATTGCTTTAGTTTCAAATGTATTCATGATTTCCCACAAGTAACCTTTAAACATATTTGTAACATACAAAGCCTTTAACACAGAGACTGATGCTAAATAGACACTTAATAAATGTTAATTTACCTGCTCCTTTCTATTAAGAACCATGAAATCCATTCCTACAGGAAAAAATGCTTAGATTAATGTGAAGAATATAATATTTTGAATATTTAAAGCCATATGCCTGATAAGACAACTATTTAACATGATTTTACAACAGATTTACAGTTAATATGTACTGAACAAAGTATATAAAGAGCAGTGGAGGAATGTCAACACATAATATCCTGAGCTTTTTAGCTCTAGTGTAGAAATCTCCATAATTATGAGATTAGACTTAATGCTAATTTTCTTCAAAAGCTGGTGCAATGAAAAGATAACTTTGGCTCTAAATTAAAATCTCAAATTTGTGTGTGAGCCTAACAATTAAAATAGTTAAAATTTCTCTGATTCATATTTAAACTCTATTTTCTAAGAAGAAGACAACAGATTTGTTTATTTGTTTAAGGGCTTGTTTTTTTTTTTTTTTTTTTTTTTACCTTAAGTCAAAAGCATTATGGTTTTTTAGAAGTGGTCCCAAAATATAAGATGACATGAAAGTTTTGTTTAATTTCAAACTATTGATACCCTTTCATAATTCAAGTCATTTGACTTTAAAACAAGCTCACAGTCAAAAAAAATGTTGACATATATAATATTTGATTTTTATATTGTAGCACGATTGAGCCTACTTTTTGTGAAAATAAAATGCCTATACCCTGGACATCATTATCAAAGGTTGGTGTTTTTTAAACATGATGGCAATTTTCTCACTCTTTTCAATGTCATTTTAAATATGTTTCAAAAGGTGCCTGGAATTAATCACAAAAAGAAAAGAAAACTTAACATTTCAACAAAGAAAATTGGTGGACACAACCTTAACCAAGTGATCAAAGTTATTAACATCATCACTAATAGGAAAAATCACCACCATGTGTCCATGGATGTGATACACTCAGGACACTTTGTCACTTATGTGGTATTCTTGCCCCCAAATTCATAACCCGAATGACGAAATATTACACAAACCCAAATTGGGGGATATTCTGTGACATAACTGCCTGTAATCTTTAAGAGTGTCAAGGTCATGAATGTTGAACTGGGAAACTCTTCCAGAGTGAACAAAACCAGACACATGACAATAAATGCAATGTGAGATGCTGAATCTGATCTTAAATCAGCAGAAAAATACACTTCTAAAGGACATCATTTTCACAAACTGAGGACGTAATATTTAATGTGGAGTAAAGGTTAGACAAAGCATTGTATTAATGTTATATTTCCTAATTTTGATGATTATACTATGGTCAAGTAAAAAAATTTCCTTGGTCTTAGGAAATATATGCGGGAGAACTTAGGGATATAGGACACCACGGTTCCAACTTATGGAACAAAGTTCCAATCAAATAGTATCAAAAATTAAAACACATATATTAAAAAATACAAAGAAATAATAAGGCAATTGGAGTAAAATGTAAACATTTAAGTGAATCTGGATAAAGAGCAGAAACTCTGTACTACTCTTTACAACTTTTCTCTAAATTTGAAACTACATAAATTAAAAAAAAAATTGCCCAAGGGTTAGTGTTAGGGGAAGGGGAAAATAATAGTTACAGAGAGGGAGGAAGCAAACCATAAGAGACACTTAAATACAGAGAACAAACTGAGGGTTGATGGGGGGAGGAGGGGAGAATGTGATGGGCATTGAGGAGGGCACTTGTTGGGATGAGCTTTGGGTGTTGTATGTAAGCGATGAATCATGGGAATCTACCCCCCCCAAACCAAGAGCACATTGTATACGCTGTATGGTAGCCAACTTGACAATAAATTATATTTTTAAGAAAATTACCCAAGGGGCACTTGGGTGGCTCAGTTGGTTAAGGGACTGACTCTTGATTTCAGCTCAGGTCACGGCCTTGCAGTTCATGAGCTGGAGTCCCGCATCAGGCTCTGCACTATTAGTGTAGGATTCTGTGTCTCCCTCTCTCTGTGTGCCCCTCCCCCACATAAGCGCGCGCTCTCTCTCTCTCTCTCTCTCTCTCTTTCTCTCTCTCAAAATAAATAAACATTTTTAAAAAATTACCCCAAACAACAGTGCTTGGGAAGTATACATTATTTATCTTTATAAGGAAATAGAGAGTGTTTTGAACATTTGATAAGCCCACTTCATTTGTTACAAAGTATGTAGTCTGGACTAATTTAAAAATATGTAGTATTATTTTATTTGCTCTCATCAGCAACTGATAACTTGGATGAAAACGTCGTTCGTAATTTTTTTTCTTATTTCAAAGATCAAAGAAATAGCTCATTTTTAAGACAGTTACAAGTCCAGGTGAATTCAGACCAGATGTTTTAAGGATTTAATTCCACTCTACAATCTCTGATACACACGGTAGAGAATGTCTAAGATGGAAGGACCGGCCAGAATTTCCCATTGAAGATTGGCTATTCCTGGGTCAGCCTCCAAGTTAAATGTTTATTTTTCAAACTGTTTTATAGTGAAGTTTGGTTAAAAGACTTGGCACAGTGCTCTTCAGTTTAATTTTAAGCCTGACAGAAATGCTGGCCTCAGTGTGTGCATGTGTGTAATTTAGTTGCTGTGCTACTGGAAGTCTATGGAAGATTAATGAATGGTGAGGCTCAGTGGCAGTTGTGAAGGGATGCAGGATAGAGAAAACCAGCCACCATCTGTTCAGAATGTCTTTTGTAGTGCTTTTAAGGAAAACAGTTATCAGCAGGAGACAGAGGCAAACAATGGCTTTAAATATTAATGTTTCTGTTGCAAATAAATATTGCACTTGTAATTCTATTATTTCAGCAAATAAATAGGCACATATTATATTGTGACCATACTGTATATTCAAATCAATGCTCCAAAAAGCAGGAAAATTACCAACAACTTAATATCTTTACCAATGTTTACTCTCAATTACGATTTTCAGAGATATATATATATAGTAAGCCCACAAACTCTGAAAATCATTTCTTTTCCTTACAATTCACCTTTTTCTGTAGAATCACAGTCACCGTGGTCTCATACAACTTACACAACATGCATTAATTATGTTTGCATAGAGTCGTTATCCCAATCTAGCCTTCACATCTTTTAAAATTGTCCTTTTATAACTGAAATGCTATCAGTTATTTATGCTCACTCAAGAAACTCTAGATCAGTATTTTTCAAACTTTAACAGAAGACAGATCACCTGGGGGTCTTTTTAAAAGGCAGATTTGATTCCTTAAGTCTAGGCTTGAACCTAGCTTTCTGGTGTTGCCCAAGTTGTTGGCGTATGGTTACACTCTGAATTAAGGATAGAAATTTATCTTCATGAACCTTTTACTGCAAATAATGGTGAAGGAGTCATTCGTAAAACACTAAAAATATACAACCCTCCCCGCCAAATTTTGCTGTCTACTTCTCTCAGTCTTTGCAAAGTTTCCCATTGACCCAAGCACCAAATAATAAAACAACAACAACAACAACAACAACAACAACAACAACAACAACAGAAACCCTTTAATGGCTTATATCAATAGAACTAGTATTGAGCCAGTATTGGGTCTTTCATCAACATTTTTGGTTATGTCAAAAAATCATATATTAACAACTTATATATTTTATATTTACTAAAAACATGAATGTTAATCCTTGTGTCTATCTTTAATCCAAGGCTGAGGTATTTTATTTTAGTAAAAGTCTGTTGATTGGATTTCCTTGTCATCTTTCATGCACAGAAGTTACCCATAATTCATCACCTTAGATTTCCAGTTTCCATTTATTTCAAGTGAAGCAATAACTTAAGTGTACCTGCAAAGCACTGTAATGAGACGATTTACGGCAACTTCCAATTTTTTACAATTAGCTCGTCTACACCTAATTCAAGTCCAATTGCTTTAGAAAACTTTTTTTTTGATTAATCCAGAGCACTCAACATAATTTCCATAAAAATAAAAACATATGTTTTCTTTTTCTCTTATTTATTGTTGTTGCTGTTTATATAGTGATTAATTGTTATACCTTCAAGGACAAATACAGCCAAAATATTGAACTCGCTACTTGACATTGACAGCAGAATTGTGTGTGTAAACTATGGAGTGACTGACCCAAAAAGGGTCCACTGTGCCATTAGTATCCATCAGTTTGTTTCACACAGTGAATTGGGAATAGTATTGAATCAGGGAGGTGGAAAACAGTTAAGAAATCTTCTAATCTTAAAGAAAATCCAGTGGTTATCTGCAATACTTAAAATTGTTTTTAAGTATTTCGGGGCACCTGGGTGGCTCAGTTGGTTGGGTGACCAACTTCATCTCAGGCCATGATCTCACAGTTTGTGAGTTCGAGCCCCATGTCGGGCTCTGTGCTGACAGCTCAGAGCCTGGAGCCTATTTCAGATTCTGTGTCTCCCCCTCTCTCTACCCCTCCCCTGCCCATGCTCTGTGTCTCTCTGTCTCTCAATAATAAATAAATGTTAAAAAAATTTAAAAATTTTTTTAAGTATTTCAATTCATAATCTCCAGAAATATTTTTTTGCAATCTCTTTTGCCATTTCTCAGTTCTTTTGTATATTTGGCTGATCTTTCCTTCCACGTTGAGTCATATTTGTTTCCCTATCACTCTGTCATACCTCTTCCACATTGAGTCCACACTGAGTCATATTTGTTTCTCTATCACTCTGTTACACGTCTCAGTTTCTCTCTGTGTGTATATCTACCAAACCATTTTAAATTGTTCCTCTTTCATCCCCCCTCTTTTTTTCCCAAGTTTTACCTCCAATTCTCTTACTTCTGAATCGTAAAATATCCAGGGAGAAATGGCAAAACAGAATTGTGACAGTCTGAAATTATTTCCTTGAAAATGACTTGTTTATGTCTTACAAATATTTGCTAAATTTGTTATTTATTTGATCCATCAATTTGTAAGCCAAGATAGTAGTATATTAATTCATTAAGGCACTTGTGTCCCAAAAGAATGAAGTAATTCCGTTGCTTACTACTAGAGAATGTCATTTATGATAAGAATCATCTGAGTGATACAAAATGAAAGTGTCATTAAATACAGCACAAGTAAATACACATGAGCTCATTATCTAGGACCAAAAAGCCAGCAAAGGTCTTTTTTCTCTTAATAGCAATGTAATTACCTTAATGCTACCAATTGACAATGTGATCACAAAATATGAACAAAAAATATAACTCAGTTATCCACTCCTCTTTAAAAATTTGTGATTTTATAGTTCTTTATGATTTCAATCATAGTAATGAGGGGCCCAATTATTTAAAAACTTAAAATATACTATAGTCAAAAACCATGCTAGCAAAAAATTATATAAAACATTGGTATACTTAAAAAGAAAATACATTTTTAAAATTAACTTAATTACTAGTTGTATAAGAAGTTTGGTTAAAGCTTCTGTATTCAGGTTTTATTCATCATTTTATGATTTAGTGGGAAAATGACTGGGTTGGAATTCTGAAAACTTCAAAACTTGTATTAATTCAGTTGTTTATTGACTATATAACATCAAGTAAATCATTTAATGTCTTGAAGTTTACTTTTTACTCTATTTTACTGTGATTTTAATATGGCTTTTGAAATTATTATTTTCAGAAAGAAACATCTTGTAAAATATTTAAAAGTTAAAATAGGCAAAATGTAAAATATTAATGAATGATTTGTATGTTATGTTGTACTTAAGCAGACATTTAGATTGAAATTAGAGTATGGAAGGCAAATTGTTCTAATCATTTATCTTTTCCTGGTGAATAGCAAGTCATTTTTATAACAATAGATGTTTTATTCAATTTCTCTTTGTTAATGATTTGAAGCAATTAACAGTAAGTAAGCCTCTCCAGGTTCGGAAATTAAACATTTATAGTATTTATCAGCATATAATTGTATTTCCATGAGTTTGGCTGTACACACACACACCTCATACATGAAACAGTCACAGCCACAGCTGCCAACTTATGGGTCTATAAATGGAAAATATTCTCCTTTATTCATTATTGGTTTGATCACTTTAAAGAAAGCATGCATTATTTACAGGGCACCTATATTAGGAAAACCGATTCAATGTGGTATTCAGGTTAATTACTTTATTCTTCTGGGGGTTTTGACCTGATTTCTATTTTGGTAGGCAAAATACAGTGAAAATTGGGATTAAACTGCTCTTGCCTGTAAATGAATTTCCAAAGTAAATAACTAAAGCAAATTTCAAAAACAAAGACTGACTACACTAAAGGAGTTACTATACTCTCATGTAGATACACTAAATAAAATATTAACTAGAAGAAAGCAACCAAAACTTTTTTCCTGATTTAATATATCTTTATGCAGGAGTTTTGTATGCAACTTTATCATATAAACTGCACTGATTGAGACATAGGATTTTAACTGAAATGTAAGGTTAGGGGGTAAGAATGAGTGGTTCTAGTTATTCTTACCTTTCAACAATAAAATCACTGCACAACAGTTGAATAAAATGAATCCGAAAAGTTCTACAAATATAAGCAAGCAGTTAGCGTCGACAAACAGCTTAGCTAACTCATGCTGCTTAAACACATACTACAGAAATATGGCCCTAAGGCAAAACTGGTTTCTGTACTCTCCTGTCCTTTTCAAAGATCAGGTTATCTACGTATGTCCCTCAGATGGCTATACATTTGCCCAAAGTCACACAGTATCAGTGGTACTTGCTCAAAAATTAAAACTGTTTCTAATTTTTTCAAGGTACCCACTAATGTCTTTTAGAACAAGAAGTCACATGTGGTAGGCAGAAATCCTCCCCTCCGCCCCACCACCATGCACATCTTCAAAGATTTTCAATCCTAATGGCCAAAACCTGCGAATAGGTTTCCTTACATGGCAAAATGTGATTAAGGTTAGGGACCACAAGCTGAGAAGATTAACCTGAATTATCCAGGTGAGCCCAAACTAATCACACAAATTCTTACAAGTAGAGAACCTTTTCCAGCTGTGGTCAAAGACTAATCGATGGCAGCAAGAGAAGGATTCGGCTTTGATCATGTCCAGTTGCAGGTCCCAAGATGCAGGGGGCCGTGTACAAGGAACTGAATTCTGCCAACAAGCTAAATGGGCGTGGAAACGGATCCTCCTTTAGAGCCTTCGGAAAAGGATGCAGCAGTGCCAATACCTTGATTTTAACTGGGGTGAGGCTGTGTTGGAATTCTGACCTATAGAAGATAATAAATTCAGTTGCTCTAGGCCACTAAATTGGTGGCAATTTATTAACAGCTAATGAAACCTAATATAATCCAGAATCACATGCCCCACTTAATTGCCATATCTCTTTAGTCTACTTCATTTTGCAAGTTGTTCAGTCTTCGACTGACTTTCATATCCTCGACGCTTTTGAAGATTGCAGGCAGATTAGAAAGCCCTTCGAATGGGTCTGTCTTTAGTGTCTGCATGGCTTGATCTTGGTTATGTGCGTTTGGCAGAATGCCATAGAAGTGATACAATGGTTCTTCTCATTGCGTTTTATCAGATGGAGGATTTTATTTTTTTCCATTACTGATAATATTTACTCTGACCACACAAATAATGTACTGTCTCCCAGGCTTCTCGAACTGTGAAGTTACTATTTTTCCTTTGGCAATTCCTAAGAGTTGTATAGGGAGTACTTTGAATTATGTAATTATCACATCTGTCAGCAAATGTTCTATTTATTTATTTAGCTACTTATTTAAGTGGGGATTCTTGGTTCCTTTTTAATTCAAAAGTTAAAATCATTACCGTTATTATTTATTTAGATTCTACCATATCTCTTCAATGCGTATTCTCGTTGCTGTTCTTGGATTCTGACTTGGGTCATCTAGCTCTGAGGATACACTTAGGCACCAACACCCCAGGCCATGCCCCCTTGTGGACACCCCTCTCACTCTTGTTGGGCTTTGGTGCTTCTCACCAGGCTGATCCTTAATATGGATACCCACCTCACTCTATTCTGCTATGACTTCTCATATTCGCAGTTTTTAAATCTCGGTTAAAATTTCATTCGTTCTTCATGAAAGCCAGTAATTTGAGTTTGAGAATTTATCAGTTATTGTAACATGGTTTCATGATATCATGGTCTCAATTGTGAAGTGTCATAGATAATCACTGGGTTATTAATTATTCAGTTTTGTTAGTAAGGGAAGGTGCTCTTAGATTTATTCATTTATTCTACAGGTCTAGAGCAGAAAATTTAAAGAATTCTGTGATAGAAACATTAAATGCTAAGAAATTTCATATTTTTGCATTCAGAAAAATTCATTAAGAAAATATTCCATGAATTTGTATCCACCTCATTAATTTACTTAAAATGCTAACACACAGCACGTACACAAAAACAGTAGACTCAATGACTTGAAATGAAAGTATTTTAAATGATAAATCAGAAAGCCTGGCTTCAAATATCTATCTTCTAATTTATGTTGGACAAATTAATTACTCTAAATCTGTTTCCCTATTTGTAAATAGAAGAATGATGTATGCTTTGTTCACTTTAAAATCAGGGGGAGGAGATTGAGCTATGGAGTCAGATAATTTTGGATTTAGATTTCTGTTTTGATATCAATAGTTATATGACTTTTGACAAATTGTTTAATTTTTCTGATCTTCCTTTTGACCATGAGTGACATGGAGACAGTAATGGCTACCTCAGATCTGACGTAGGAATGAAATGGGATATAAATGGGATATTGTGTATTAACACCTAGACCAGTGGCTGTTAGGTATTACATTATTGTAGTATTTGACACATAGTAGCATCAACAGTTGAATAAGAGAGAGATTATATGAAAAGCTATGTTGTGATTTAATTGGCCCTCATTTTTAATGATTTCCTGACACTTTGTGTTTCTCCCTTTTGGCATTACCACAAGTGTGATGATTTATTTTCTAGTTACTTTTTACGTCTTTATTTTCTACTGAAATGTAAAGAATAAAGGAACCATTTTTGTGCTCCCACAATACCCTAGTGTTCATGTATAAAGTCTTTTTATAGTTATTTGTGTTTATCTGTATCTCCTTTCACTAAAGAGTGAACTTTTCTCAGGTAGTACCCATATAGATTTTGACTCCTGAATAAGTATCTATGCATGTTAAATGAAGGAATAAAAACATGTATGAATGAAACCACAGGATACTTGTGTTTTTAAAAATCTGTTTGAATATAAGAAAATGCACTTCACTTTATGAAAACTTCAAATGAATTTTGAATATACTAAGATATTAATTTCTCATTAAATGAAACTGAATTCACTTTCATTTATCATAAATAAAAAGAGATGATTGAAATTAATACCATTCAAAAACCAAAATGTATTAAGACTCTAAGTCACAATTTGGAAACAGATTGAGGAATTGTTTCAAATTGAAAGCTATCAGAAAGGAGAAGCTTGAAGAATGAATTTGTGATTTTCATTGATATTTTAATGAATTTCATCTAAAATATTAAAACTCTAAAATCTTAATAATTATGTTATTACTTAGACATGTTTGTATTTTTTTCTTGTTCTTAAATATTTCCCAACCAAGTTGTGAAATTTTTCAGATTTTCCATTTTTCATTAGATTTTTTAAATCTGGAACAAAAGTAAAATATGCCAAATTCTTGAATAGGGACATGCAGCCCTGGCCCAGGAGACTAAATAACCTGATATCCAATGGACAAGGTTGAAGAGAGTGTGGTGTTGGATATCTAAGTAAATATTGTAAATTACTGAAATGTAGTCAGAATGAGAATCCAGACTCATTAATGAATGAAGAGGGTAAATCACTGTATTATATGTGATACAAAAGCAGTACTAAAATAATCTTCCAAACATTTATAGACATAATTTAGCCAGTGGAGACTCTTAAATGGACTTGGGAATCTACCTGATAATTATGGTTAACAAAGCTTGGAGTTTAACTTAAAGATTTAAAGCAACAGGTCCTAGAAGGAAGATAGTGAAAGGTCTCTGAGTGCCTAATACTATAGGATGGAATGTAACCTTTTAGGGACAGTGCTGTGGAGAATTAGAATGGCTCGGGAGTAATTCAAGGCCATCATCCCACTTCACCTCTTCATTTTTCTACATGACTAAAGAGATAAGTATCTTACAGATCATCTAAGCTACCCACTGGTGGTGGTTTCTGGATGTTAATTACCTGAATATTACCACTGTTCCCTAAAGGCTAGTACTAGAAATTCCACTATTGGTTTTATCGTGGCTTGGATAATTCTTATGCAAGATATATTACTGAGAGCATAATAATACTTTTAAGTTGTTGTTAGGCAGTTGAACTTTAAAAGGAGTACCTTTTCTTTTGAGACATAGAGCATACAGGAGTAGGGAGAGGAGCAGAGGGAGAGAGAATCTTAAGCAGCCTCTCCACTCAGCATAGACTCCTATGCGGGGCTGGATTCCACGACCCTGGGATCATGACCTGAGCCAAAATCAAGAGTCAGATGCTCAATCCTGATTGAGCCACCCAGGCACCCTAAAAGGAGTATCTTTTTTTTTTTTTTAATATATGAAATTTATTGTCAAATTGGTTTCCATACAACACCCAGTGCTCATCCCAAAAGGTGCCCTCCTCAATACCCATCACCCACCCTCTCCTC
>NW_024412405.1:37503304-37546271 GCF_014898765.1 Herpailurus yagouaroundi
TAGCTTTGGGTAGTATTGACATTTTGACAATATTTATTCTTCCAATCCATGAGCAGGGAATGTCTTTCCATTTCTTTAAATCTTCATCAATTACCTTCATAAGCTTTCTATAGTTTTCAGCATACAGATCTAAAAGGAGTATCTTTAAAGTACTTTCAAGCCTGAAAATGTTCATGGTGGAGAAAATGAGAGTATTAGGTTTTTAGCGACTTAACTGCAGTTTTTAGTTTCCTCTGAAAAATCTTCCAAATTCTTTTAAAAGATGTAAACCAGTTAATATTTTTTCCCTCCTTAATACCCTTCTATGACTCTTCATTAAATAGGATAAAATCTATACTTCTCAGAATATAGTCATCTGGATTATGGCCACCACTCATCTGTTTCCATTTAGCCATTTTTCACACTATGGAAGTCAGTTTCAGAAAACTGCTTACTGATTTCTCTATGTATTTTATGTAATGTTTTCTCTGCAGGAAATGACCCATTTATTTACACAGCAAGCAAGTACCTATAGAAAAAAACTCTGAGCTCGTATGCTAGCTCCTCTGTAAATTCTTGTCAGCTTAGGCAGGGTTAAGTGATTTCTTCTTTGTGGTTCCCATATGTCTAATGACATTATTGTAGTTATGTTTATATGTTCATCTCTTCCATCAGTTCCTCAAAAAGGGAAGCATATTCTATACCTCTGTGATTCTCTAGTGCCTCGATATAACAGGTGTTTTATAAATCACTAACAAAGAATGACTAAGTGAAAGATAGGAAGGGAAATATTACTGAGATGTCAAACATTCAAAACAGAGATGAACAAGTAGGTTATAAGAATGAAAATTCATTACTTGACAATTTTTTGGGTACAACTAATCTAACTTTCCTTATATAACCACCTTTCCCATGGTCTATATGAAGAGTAGAGTTGAAATGATGCCATTATGTTCAGTGGTTACAGTGAATGTCATCCCTTAAGCGTACAGTGTAACCCTGTCTTTATTACTTTGTCAAAACTTCATCTCTACAGCTCAGTCCACCCCTTAACAATTGAACACTTGTTACTGTTTTCTTAGATATTTTTAAGATCTACCATTTCTAATTTGCTTTTTTTTTTCTTTCCTGCACATGTATAATGCCATCTGTAATGCTTTTATTCAACTTCTTTTGTATCTGGCGCTCAAATGATGTTGACATTAAGGCAGATAATTAATATAATTTTGCATAAACGCCATGGAAGCTTTGAGTTCATGTGTACACAATTTGTTATCTTCTGCAGAATTTGATGGAAATATTTTATTTTTATTTTAACACAGTAGACAGGTAGTTGAACAAAAATGACCTTTTCATATCATAAGGTCTTCAAATCCTCTACTGTGATTCAGTTTTGCATACTACACCTGCTGAGTTTCTAATGCAAACTATCACAGTGTGTGGTCCCTGCTACTGTAAACATGAATTCTTTCTCATTGTGATTTCATATCTTCAGCACTGATTATAATGATTCTTTGTCAGCTCAAAGCTGTCAACATTGTTCTCAAAGGACTGCAATCTTAGCTTAAAAAAAATAGATAGCTAGTCACACGGAATTAAAGGTGGACCAGTGCTCTCAAATATAAAAGACAAAAGGAAAATAAACGTTTCTCTCTTCTCTCACTGACAAGAAAAAGAAATGGACTGTGTGGTTTTGGTTTTGTCAGATCACCTTACTAATGAAATTCAATATTTTTTAATGAAGTACTTGGCATCACTTTTTTTTTCATTTTACTACAGCAATATTCTAAATATAAGCCTCTGATAGTTATTCTTCTGCTTAATCCTCCTTAACACATTTCCCTTTTCATAAAAAGTGATAAACTACACAAACACTCAACTGCCTGATTACCCAAATACCTCTGCTAATTTGCCAAGGTTAGCAGAAATGGGGCGTACAGTATATTGTTGGCTATGCATGGATGAAGGGTGCAGAAACAGCACAAGGCTATATATTTCACACTCCATAAACAAAATGGTGAAACACACACTAGAAAGGTGCAATACTTATCTAATCTAAATTCAGGAAACATCAGTAGCTTTGATCTCTATTAGGTTAAATCACTGTCTCTTCAAGGAATGACCAAATCATTAACCCAACAAACCAGTTGATGAAAACACTCATATGTATGAATACTGAGTAAGCAACATTTCTGATGCAGTGAAAAATAACTCCACATAATTGAGCAGAACAATCATGACTGGAGTAGCTCTAAAGCTTTATCCCCTCTTTGATCTATTTGTTCATTCATACAAAAAGTGTATCGAGTATTTACGAACTGAACAAAGTGCGAGGCAATGAAATAATAAAGATAAATAACAATTTCTGATACCCTGAAGCTCATGAACAGCCAGATATATAGACAAATTAATAAAACAGAGCACAGTTAGTGCTTGTATCAGTAAGGATAATCTAGGTCATAACCAATGTCCCCCAAATCACAGTGGTTTATAACAACTAAGATTGTCATCATGGTTGCACTGTGGTTCTTCCCTATGTCATTTTCACTATAGAACTCAAGCTAAAGGAATGGCCTCCCTGTGAAACATTTCTGACTTCAAATTTTCTGCCTGGAAGAGGCACCCATCAGTTCCACTCATATTTTACTCGCCAGACCAAATAACACAGCCAAGATTGACATCATCCTGCTGAAAAAGTTTAATCCTGCCTTTGCAAGGAGCAGGGAAAAGTTTGAATGTAATTATGCTGCTCTTATGGTACTACAAACGAGGAGTAGACCCAGTGCTTTTGTAAGATAATGTGCAAATCAGTGTTAATTCTGGAAAAATCTGGTGTGAGGAGGGCTTCAGAGAAGAAGTGACAATCGAAGCAGGTCTTGAACAATAAATACATTCTGTCACACGTTACCCTATCTCGTGTCATAAAAGGGGGGAAGGTAATTCTCTATAGAGATTCAGAGGAAGGCTTAGAGATATAAAAGAGAATGGCATACTTGGGTATGAATGAGAAATTCAGGATTGGAAATGTATTTTGCAGAAAGGGAAAGGGAAAGGTAGTGACTTAAGACCAAATAAAGGGTCTTGAAGACTAGACTATGGGAATTGAAGTATATTATAACTGGCTTTGAGGAATAAAAAAAGATATTTAAATGGGAAAGGGATATGGGCTGTAAGCAGATCCTTCTGGTCTCATAGGGTCATGTGACATCATGGACAATTAGACAATAAATTTCAGTTCTGAAATAGGGGAGAAACAGTAAGAATGGGAAAGAATGAACTATTTTTTCCTGGGAAGTTTTAATTTGTTCAAACACCTTAGTTAACATAGCTAGTTGGTCACTGAAATTGAGTTAAAAGAAATTAAATACAGGGAAGAAAAGACATTTATTGAGTGACCCCCCCCAACCAACTTTAAGCTTTATATATTAAAACACTGTATTTTTTAAAGTTATAAATTACTTACTTTAATAAACTGTGAGAAAATATACATAACATGAAATTTACCATTGTAACCATTTTTCAGTACACAGTTCAGTGGCATTAGGTACATACACATTGTGAATCATCACTATCATACATTCATAGAATTTTGTTTTTTTCTTGAAAAACTAAAACTCTGAACCCATTATACAACTCTCCATGATCCCCTCTCCTCAACCCCTGGCAAACATCAGTCTACTTTCTGTACCTGTGAATTTGACTGGGTACCTCATATGAGTGTTTTAATGGTATTGAAAGGAAAAAGAGATAATCACGAATAATTATATGGGGGATAATTTTTTAGTGTATCACTTATAATAAACCAATTCATTAAATGATTATGAAATTTGCTCTCTCAGTGCTCCCACGGCCGTGCGAGCTTAGTGATTCAGTGGAGGGACTCATGTGACTTAGCATAAAATTATACCTATGACTCACATTTATTACAGAAAAAAAAAAGTACAGGAACATCCAGGAAAAAAATACATAGATAAGGGCTGGAGTAATCAGTCAAAGAGGCTTTTTTGTCCTTCCTCCAGAGATGAACATTTTTGTCCACCAGCAAACTGCAGGGATATGTACCAGTATCCTTGCCCCCAAAAAGCCTGCTAAGTCTTCAAATTCAAATTTCTTAAAGAGAACAAATCATATATCTGTCATGTGACCAGCCATGGTGCAGACCCCAATCGGGGCACAACCCTAAATCTTCATGTTTACTCTGAACATGCTAACAACCCGGTCCATCTTGATGCACCTCTTTGGGTATGTAAAGTAATATCATTCCCCAGCAACCGGGAAAATTCCACTTGGTTGGTTCTCAGAGTTTGACCAAGTGTAATCATCATGGCTACCAACATAAGCAAGAACAGAATCAAACAGGGCTTCTGCATTAACCTTTTCCTCGCATGTGCCTATTTTATTTTTTAATGTTTGCAAATACTCAGCATCTATGCAGAAAATTTCAATTTCAGTATAGTCATCTATTTTAAAAAATAGTTGGTTTAAAAAAAAAACAAAAACCTTATAAGTATTATTGATATGTACTCAATCTTTAAAAAATCCTTTGAGGGGTGCCTGGGTGGCTCAGTTGGTTGAGCAACCGACTTTGGCTCAGGTCATGATCTCACAGTTTATTGGTTCAAGCCCCTGTGGCTTACTGCTACCAGTGCAGAGCCCGCTTTGGATCCTCTGTCCCCCTCTCTCTGCCCCTCCCCTGCTAATGCTCTTTCTGTCTCTAAAAAATGAATAACGAGTTTTTAAAAAGTAAAAATAAAAATAAAAAATCATTTGAGTTCCTAGCATTACATACAATGTGCATGTAAGTCAATAGTACTTCTAGTTAATAGAGAAAAACTTGTCTCCTTAACTTGTAGTTATTCCAATCAAAAATCTTATTGTATTGGTCAGTGTTCCCTGAAGAATCTAGAAAATTGTCCAGGGCCAAAGGGCAATTGAAGGACAATTCTGGGTGCTTAAAGTTAGGTAAGGAGCATCAGCATAATATTCCTTGGAGCCCAAATTTCAAAATTATGTCAGGTCTTCCTGTATTACTATACACAGAAATTGCTTCTCTTTTTCTAACCAGCCTGTCTTTTTAGCTTTTCCCTACAGTACCTCAATAAGGTGACATGAATATTCAATTTCAGAAAATTGGCTTGTGATTTACTCATGAATACAGGTTTTTGGTGGAAATCAAACTAGAATCCTAGACTTTTACTTTGTTTCTGTTTTTATAGAAGATTCTAGTTTAATTCTGGCTGGTCAGAAAACATATTTTATACAATTTTAATCTTAAAAAAATTATTCATACTTGTTTTGTGCCCCAGCATGTAGTCCATCCAGAAAAAGTATTTCATGAAGAATTAAAATAATTTGTATCCTACAGTCTTTGGGTGAATCGTTTTAAAAATATCAATTCTTACGATTTATCAGTTTACTTAATAATGTTGTTCTAATCTTTTACATTTTTGCTGATCTTTATCTAGTTGTCTTATAAACTATTTAGAATGAGGAAATTGAATTCACTGAGGATTATTGACAAATTTCCTATTTGTACTTTCAACTCTGTCAGTTTTGCTTCAGCTATTTTGGGGTCAGTTATTAAGTACATAAACATTTTCCTCATGAGCTTACCCCTTTATCACTATGAAATGTCATCCTTTGTCTATAATAACATTTCTTATAGTCCATTTTATTTCATATTAATAGAGCCACTCCAGCTCTTCCATGGATGTTCTTTGCCATATATATAAATGGCCATCGTTTTACTTTCAACTTATTTGTGTTTCTCAATCTATGGTGTGTTCTTCGCAAACACTGTATAGTTGAGTCTTGGTTTTTTAACTGGTCTCACTATCTCTGCTTTTTTAGTTCACCTATATTGTTGAATTTATATCTGCCATTTCAGTATTTGCTTTCAGTTTGTGTGTTGTATCATTGTTGTTCTTCTGCAGCTTTTTTGCTGCCTTATTTTGTAGCATCTATATATTTTTTTATTGTGACAATTTATTCTTCTGTTGACTTTTAAACTATATAATTTTGCCTTATTTTCCTAATGGTTTCTCTTGAGAACACAATCTGCATTTTATGTTATCACAGTTGATTTCAGAATATTAAACTAATTATGATAAAATATAGAGCCTTGACTCCAATGTAGGTTTATTTCCCTCCCCATCCTCTCTGCTATGACTGAAATCCCAAGTCCACTGAAATGTTTTGAGCAAGAGAGAGATGGATTCAGGTATGCATGCCTGGCCTCTCCAAACATGTCTGCAGGAAACCATATTTATGGAAACCTTGCCTGTCTAGAAGATCAAGACTGTCTGAATGAAGGGATATGGTTTTGCTTCAGCTCTGATACTGCTTAAAGCATGTTGTGTTATAGAGTTTGTCCCTCCTATGGTAAGGAGCTTGTGTCCATGGCCTTTTCTAGATCAGTCGGGGTTACTCTGAATCAGCTTATGCTGCATCTCAGGGTAAGATAAAATGTGTCCATCCTTCTGTTCCTCACAGAGCTTAGTGCCCATATCCCAGTGCGCCCAAGCAAATGCTAGTTGCCGTGTTCTACCAGCTTGTGCCTGGCTCTTGCCCCCGAACCATCTTCGTTCGCCAGTTTTTATACACTGTAGGAACTCACTGAAGTAAATGTGACTCTTGCAACAAAATGTTTTTGAGCCTTAAAGATAACCCATCATTAAGACAAATTTTCTTTTCCAGAAAAAAAATATTTCATATGTATAAATATTAGTAATAAAGCACAATTTTTGGAATGACAGTGTGCTACTACAGAAATGTTCGTGTGCTTTCAGTGATGGACATATGAGTCTAAAATGAGTCTAAAATCAGGTCTTCCTCTTTTTATTATCAACAAAGTGAGACTGTGTATGACAGATGTTGCATTGCCTTTTTCAGGAAGTAGGAAGAAGCCAAGTTGTGGGCTATCCTAATATGAGGAGGCAATGCATGTCAGACCCAGGGACCACCAGGACATTGAAGTAGAGGATGAATTAGGATCAGATACCTCAAGTAACAAGCTGTGTTAATAAGGACAAAAAAAAAGAGATCTAAAATTCAGAAGCAAAGTACTGTGATACAAAGGGTTTATCAGAAATGTCAAATAAAAGATAGAAGAGGGAGGCAAATAAACTTGTGAACTTGTGATCCAGAATGTTCCTTAAATGTAAGGTTATTTCTCTTGACTCTCCTAGCCCTATGTATGTTCAAACGGATCCTTCTTTAGGGAGGATTCAGGATTATGAAATGGTACTTAACTTAATACGAGTAGTTTGATTGATCAAGTAGAGCAAATTTAAACTGATTTGTCTTGCCATGTAAATTTCATATTTAGGAATTTGAAGATTGTGCCCGCTAAAGGCAGAAAGCTTCTTCCCTACACACTTCTGTTACTTCCATAAACCAAGGTTATGAATCATGTGGTCCATTGAAGTTGTTGGGAACTCTATACTGACCATATTTTAGTTATTATGGACACTAAATAGATTTTAGAGTAGAATGTTAAAAAAGAAGGGAGTTGTAGAGTTTACCCCCATGAAAATAGAATGATGTGTAGGGCTGAAATAAAGGAAAAGAAGAGAATTCACATGGATTCTCCAATAGAAAGAATACAAAAATTATGCCAACTCTGAACTTCCTTCTTATACCTGCCCCCTCCTTGTTGGAAAATATACTAAGGAAAGATCTTTGAATTCTAGCCAGTAAGGAATAGGAATAAAGTAGGAAAAATATTAGAGCATTTGGTTTTCTTACAGGACGTAGAGCGTCCAATATTCCTGTGAATTCCTTCAAAGTCGGAAGACTTCAAACCTTCTTTCCCTGTGCATGGTGTGATCTTCTGGATGTGCCAGTATGAAGCACATTACTTTATAGGCACAATGGAAAAACACATAGGGTAGTTAAAGTTTTTAATTTGAAAAATAAATTAACATTATATCACATAATTTATGGGAAATGTGCAATATATTTTATTGACTGCATGTAGAACTTGGAAATATGATTTATGTGAATTTGCTATTTCAGCATGATGAATTGATTGTCACATTGAGGATTATGGAATTAGCTGGAAGAACAGATGATTAACCACCACAGCCTTTTGGCTAGTGAAGTTTTACCTTCTGATTTTTGAACATTAATAAATCATACTTCAGCATATGGGACTATTTTGGCAATAGAGCCGCTATCAATTTAATCATCTCAAACCAGAAAGCAATGTGTATGTTGCAAATGCTGCAGACATGAAAAACAGTTACTAAGAACAATTGAGCATTATTCTTATAGTCACATTAATTACAGCTGAAACAAACCTTGAAGAGCTAAGAAAACATAGCACAACTTATCTACTATTTACTAGAGAAAAAAAAAAAGGAATCAATATAGCCATTAATTGCATAAATAGCAATAAATACCTTGGCTGCTGTCCAGGAAGTGTACCAACTGAGAGAATTTTTCGTACTGCTGGTTTCATTACACAGATCATAGTCACAGTAAAGCAGGCAGTGGACTGCTGTTCAATAAACTACATTTAATGTTACTCAATTATGATCATCGTGCTCAGATATAATACTAATAGGAATGTCAACCGCGATTACATTTTCAGATTTATGTAAAATAATTCAAATGCTATTTGCTATCCCTCAGATACAAGGTTCATCCGGTTGTTTATGCAGTTGGTCTATATTGATCGTGCACAGCAAGTAGCGTAGTAGAGGCCCAATGGCAAGTATATATAATATCCCTTGTGCCAGCTGCCAGGGTGCTGTGCCAAGCACCGGGGGCGGCATGCCAAGTCATCAAGCAGACAGCACACCTCTGCAAAGCTGCCTTGTTTTTTTTTTCAATATTTTTTTTGAATTGCTCACATGTGCCATGAATAATTCTTGCCAACATTACCCAGCATGAAACAGAAATGAAGGCAATGAAATGTCTTTCTTAGAGAATTCTTTTCAGAGCTAAATGAATCTAGTGAAGATATCATTCTAGCATCATTATATGTTGTTATGTATGGCTGGGGCTGTGTCATTTAGCAAAGTATTACTCAGTGGGCCAAGCAGCTGGTATATATGATTTTGTATACCACCTGCAAAAAATATGCCAAACCATACAATCAACCACCTGGCCAAGAGAGTAGGGTAGCTAAACACCGCTTTGCTGTTGCACCCACATTTTCAGGAAGTTCGAGAACATAAACAGACACAGGCAGAATGAACATTGTACAAGATAAGGTTTGTTAAAGCTTTTCTGTTCAATAAAGCATATAGTGCCTGCTGTTCAGAGTACTGTTGAACAGATTTGCTTTATTTCTAATGAAGGTGTTTGGGCATTTTCCTGGCACAAATGGAGTAAAATTATGTACTTAAAACAACATTTTCGAACAACAACACAACAAACCACCACTTCAATTGCACTGCAACAGATTGGAAAAAATGAAAATAGATATAAACTGAAACTCGATAATGAATTAGTGTCATTACTATGGATGAATCATTCATTTAGGAAGATCTTGCCTCGTCTTAAATAACCTGTATGCCTAGCAACCTCCACTGGATTTCTTTCTGCCTAAAACATGGGTTTATTATAATAGTCTCCACACCATTACTCGTAGGGAAAATATTTTACAGGTGGCCTCTTTACTTATTTGGCTATAAGTGAATATGAGAGTAATTTGATTGTAAACTCATCTTTGTATCACCAGATTTCCAGTGTCAGCAATGTCAATCTCATCATCTCCCCTTTCCACTGGCTCAGCACTAGCTTGCTTTCTGTGGCGACGCACCTTTTAAAGTTCTAGTCCCTCATTGTTTGACAGATTACTGGAGGAAGAACTAATAACTAGATGAGGGTATTCAATGAGAAACAAAGGGAGTTGTTGCCTACAGACCAAGGTCTCTTGCTCTCATTATCTCTGTGGCTAGGAGTTTAAGCTCATTAGACTCTCCCTTTTGTCTTTTTTTAATATAAAAAGACGATTTGGGACTTGACTTCATCGTAACTCCTTACGTAAAATATTCTGGAATTTTCAACACTTCTAGAAGTTCTGCTACATAATACTAGTTTTCAACTTAGCTGCCTCTTTGTTTTCAGGGGGGTTGGTTATCCCCCACCCCATTTTTTTTCATCTTTCACTTGAAGAGAAGATTCTCACATTAGAGCTTTTAAAATTATTGTAGGTTTGTAAAAATATATGAAGGTATTTTTCCAGTAATTTCAAATGTATGGTTGTTATTTCTGTTTCTTCTAGGAAAATGAAAACAAAGGGGAAAGAAAAATAGAACTTTTAAAATCTATTAAAAATATATTGTGTATATTAAATGCAAAAAATAGAACATAGATGGTATGATTTTTTTAATTCAAAGTGAATTCTAGACAAGATGAACCAAAGCATAAAATTTTCTTACCGTAAGTATATGATAATATATTAAATAATATTTTGAGTTGTTTGTTTACATTTCAACTTTGGCACTGTGGTAGTTAATTTTCTGTGTCAACATGGCTATGTCATGAGCTGCCCAGTTTTTTTTGTTAAACATTATTTCTGGGTATGTCTGTGACTGTGTTTCTGGATGAGATTAACATTTGATTCAGTAGATTTAGAAAAGCAGATTGTCCTCTCCAATGTGGGTGGGAATTTTCACATCTGTTGAAGGGCTGTAAGGACAAAAATATGGAGGAAGAAAGAATTCACTCTCTGCCTCACCATTTGAGCTGACACTTTGGTCTTCCCAGCCCTAGGATTCCTGGCTCTCAGGCCTTCAGACTCATATTGTAACTATACTGCTGACTCTTGAGTCTCTAGCTTCCTAACTGCAGATTGTGGGACTTCTCAGCCTTCATAATTGTGTAGGCTGATTACTTAGAATGAGTAAATATGTACATAATATATATTAATTATAATATAAGAATATTTGTTTTTCATTTGAGATGAAAAATGTGTAAGCTTCAAATTCTCATTCAGTAAATGACTTTTGGGTCTCCTGGTAGAAACTCTTCTCTCTTAAACCTGAAAGCTACATCTCAGCAGACATAACTCAAAGTCAGAAGTTTGGACAACGAAAATTTTGGATGGCTGTCATTAGGAATTATAGTGAGAAATATCCCTTGATTCCTAGACCCATGTATTCTACTTATGGGAGAAACAGCTCCAAATATTCACTGCTGGTTAGAACATATACCTCATGCTATAGGACACTACCACAATCTCTGAAATCATTAGCTCCCATTAGGAAGAATGACTCTTGAAAAGGCTATTCTGCCATTGCATGAGCCCTCTGGTTTCTAGTGATAGGGTGCCTTGTAATACCAGTGAATCCCATGAATATTAGCCCATTGAATCATTTCTTTTGCTCAAAAATAAAATGTTTGATCAGAATTTGTGAGGTATGAGAAACATGGTATAAAATTATTCATCCTCTAAGTCTGTGATTGGTGCTACAGGCTGTTGCATGGTTGATAGTCAGTGATGGCAATTCAATATATACAAGAGCTACTTCCTCTTTCCAGTGAAAGCAAATTGCCTCTACTGTCTTCTGTTCATTGGAACAGATAAAAAATGCATTTGAAGTAGCAGTATAAGCATTTCAGTTGCCAGGGCCTCAATTGCTTTTCTCCATTCCATCTCTGAAATGGAAGCTGCATTTGGAGTTACTCTCTGATTATGATAACTACTGTCATTCTCCAAGGCCCAACTATTTACCCCAAAGGTCAAATGGATGAGTTATTGAAGAAGCAATATCAAATACTCCCAGTGAATCTTTCGGATCTTGGATGGTAGCACTAATGTCTGCTATTCTTTCAAGAATACAGTACCACTTTGTTTATTTTTGTATGGAGGGAGATTTCCATAGGCAGTTTCTACTTATATGTTCTTACCATGAAGCACTATTCTGGAAAGGCAGTGGTTAAGTTCTGCCTGGTGCTGTGTATCTATTTCAACTGAACAACACAGGAACTGTACAAATAATCACAGAATAAATCCACAGGAAAGCACTGAATGCACTGTGAGACAGACTGACATAAACTCCATTGATCATAGGATCTGATGGTTATAGGAGTCCCACAGTGGTGTTTTGGTTCTCTAGAAATTAATATCATCAAAGACCAAACTTCTGATATGCCCGAGAAATATTGATATTTCCAATTTTCTGGTACATGGTTATTCTTCTAAATACTTGTATGCTTCTGTGGGGGAGGTCTACAACTTGGGTCTCTAGGAATTGGGTAAAGGACTACGATTCCTCAAAAGGGAGACTTTAAGTCAGGCCTCTGTTCTGTAGACTTGTAGGTATTTTGGACATTTTGGGACTGCCCATCTCTTAGTCCAAAGAGGCCTATAAGCAATTAGTTACTGCCAAAGATGAATGAACTTCACCAAGTTCTGAATGCCACACTTACTCACTTGTCTATTTTGATAGCCATGTCTACCTTACCTCTTTTAATTATTGACTTTGCTTGTCCTCTAGATCCTAGGATCCTATATCTACATTCGAATGAGGTAGTCCATTTCAATGGAATTTATGGACATTATGTCTCACAATCATTCCTGACCTATGAAGTATAGACACACCCCCTTAAACAATGTACTTTCCATTGCCATAATGAAGGGTGTACTTTCTTTGCTATTCTTTGAGGCATATAATAAATTTAATCCAGTGTCCCCATCTCTTAAAGTCTTTGGATTCCTTTGGCTATCTGAATTCCATTGCCATCTGTCACCACTAAATCCAGCTTTTAGTCAAACAAAATGAGAAAAACAACTGAGCCTCACTCATTTGCTCAAACCAACTTCAATGTAAAATTGTGTTATTCAACACTGGACTGGCTACATGAGTCTACTAGGCACTAGAAATGTTGCTAATATGACAGAGGGATTAATGTCTAATTTTTTTTAATTTTAATTAATTTCAATTTATGTGTCAAAACACAGACTATAAAATAATTTTCTCTGTAAAACAACTTCATTGTTTAGGGAGGATTACATTTTACTTTAACTGTTCCATTCTGTAGGATATTGTTGAATGATAATGTACCTCTTTGGCACTTAGGTCCTAGTGTTATGCAGAAACCCATCACTTATCAAGTTAGTATCAACTAATTTAGTTGAATATTTTTTTACACAATAATGTAACATTGAATATGTTCATTTAAATATTTTATACAGGCAGGTGATATCTAGGTAAAAATAGTTGTTAATCTACCATTATAGTGTTTATAATATATAAAATTTATTGTAATTTAATTGCTATGTAAATAACTATTTTTCTAAATAATTTCTATGGACAAATTTATAAATTTGAAATAGAGACATGTTATTGGTACAGAATTAAGTGGGGATGCGGAAACTAGTAACACAAACAGAACAGTAAAGGAAAAAAGATACTGGAGAAAAATACATTGCAAATTTTGCCACAAATGGCAATTACTGTTTGACATGACAGAACAAAATGAGAAAGCTGTGTGTCTTGTAAAAAAAACAAAAAACAGCAATCAACAGAATAATGTGAACAATACCAGGAGATATATTTAGCAAAGGCATAGTTCATTTGATAAGAAGATTTTTTTTCTTTATCTCAACACCCAAAAAATAACTAATAAATTCATTCTCCTGAAATCAGAATTAAATGTTCAACAAAAATATTTTTAAAGCTTTTTAAAAGAATCTGAACTTGAAAATTTATTCACCTATAAGATGATTTGTATACTTGCACCATGGAATATATTTTTAGGTGGAGAAATGGTAAGAAATTATTTTGTATAAATTCTGAAGACTTTGTAGATGTTAATTAGGGACTTAAGAAAAAAGACTATCCATAGAATCAAAGACTTCTAAAATTATGAAAAATCAATGGAATAAAAATTAGAAAAATTGGAAATGACTTTTAATTTAAGAAGACTCATGAAGTAGATAAAAATACTCTTAATTAATATTTTGGGTATTTTGTATCAACAAAGCTCCAGATTTATAAACAAATTCCCATTTGTGGAATAAAAAGTAAAATTTGTGAATACACATATACACATATGAATATATTATACATATATGTATATTTGAATATTTTTATTTTTCAAAGAATTTTAGCTATATGTGAAAAAACAGTTTTACATCAGACACTACGTATGTTTGGTCAAAATCTATATTTATTGTAATTCTGTACAAGAGACTGATATTCTCCTTTTATTCCATTCTGCTGCATGTTACATATTAGAAATATCTGTACTCAGTTTTCTAGTGCCACCTTTGTGAAAGGTGCAAATGTATGTAATTGTCAAAATGATTAATTTGCATATATATACATGCAAATGCTCTGAATCAGTATTAGTTTATGGAATTAAAAAAAATACATGATGAATTTAACAATCTTGTGTTCTTTACCCACTCTCATTCGTTGAGTCATGGAAGATTTATTTACAAAGATTTATCGTACTGTTCTTTCCAATTCAAGATTTTCTTGGAACAAAAGTAACACTTACTAAATATGCAATAATAAAAAAATGGCAGTGTGATTTACATTTTCACTCATGAAATCATACTGCTCATGAACAAGCTAAATTTGGAGCTTCAAGGAAAGGAAGAGCTTCTATGTGTCTTAGCTAGACAGGTACACAAATTTATGTTGAAATTGAAACTTTTCATTATACAAATCAATAATAATGTTATATTGACACAAAAAGTATTGAATTTATCTAACTTGGGTAGCAATACTTTTGAAAATTATATGCTTTTTCTTCTAGGTCAAAATAATTCTTGTAGTATTGATGAGCCAGTTTTGTTAAAGTTGATGTAAATATTTATGGAAAATTATATTTTGGTATTTGAAATTTTCGAAGTCTGTTTGATACATCTTGGAGATGTAAATCTACTTTCTCAACTGTAAGTGTTTTTACATGTAAATAAATCAAGTGTTTCTGATGCAAGCTTAGCATCTGAACTAAGCCATGCTGTAAGTGTAAAGTCATGCTGGATTTTGAAGAGGTAGTAAAAACAGAGTAAAATACATCGTTAATATTTATATAGATTTTGTTTGGAAATAACAATATTTTGGATATATCAGATAAAAATACATTAGTAAAATTTATTTCATCTATTATTTTTTACTTTCTATGTGACAACTAAAATTGCAATTACATATATAATTCCTATTACATTTCTAATGGACAGTACAGGGTCTGATATATACATATACACACACACACACACACACACACACACACACACATATATATATTCATGTGAATAATTTTAATCCATGCAAAGACATGTTCTTTTTAAAATTTATTTATTTTTATTTTTGATCTTGTGTTTCAGAAATTACTCCCACACAATATTTTTAGTTTTTTTGGCCAATATAACTAACCACAGTCTTGCATTTCTCGTGGTATATAAGTGTCTGGTCCCCTAGACACCACATGCTGGAAAATGTAAAGGGCTGATAGACACTGGCAGGTGGTGGGTGTGGACATGAGCTAATACCCCTCCAGGCTCTGTAAGCAAGGCTTGCTTCTGCTGGTAAGTTAGGCTCAGTGGGAGTGGAAGTTTGAGGGTAATTTGAATGAAATAAATCCTTTCAAATATCATTATTCTCAGTATCGGTCTTCCATTCTTTCCCAGTGTGTGCTCCAATGAGTACATAAGATATGAGAATTTAATGTATTTTGTATTTTCTCAACCCAGAACATCTGGCTCTGATTTTCTTTTAGGGCAATCATATAAAGTTTCTTTTTTCTTTTCTTTCCTTTTCTTTTTCTTTCTTTCTCTTTCTTTCTCTTTCTTTCTTTCTTTCTTTCTTTCTTTCTTTCTTTCTTTCTCTTTCTCTTTCTTTCTCTCCCTTTCTTTCTTTCTTTCTTTCTTTCTTTCTTCCTTTCTTCCTTTCTTTCCTTCCTTCCTTCCTTCCTCTTTCTTTCTTTCTTTCTTTCTTTCTTTCTTTCTTTCTTTCTTTCTTTCTTTCTTTCTTTCTTTCTTTCTTTCTTTCTTTCTTTCTTTCTTTCCTGTGTCTTTATTCAAGAAACTTAAGACTTAAAGCCTATCATGTTATAGCAGCTTAAACTCTCCAGTGCATGAAATAGTCATTCACTTATGTTCCTATATTCCTTATTCTCTTAGTAGCCTCCATTTTGTCTGCTTAAGGGGCATCAACAGGGACAACTTAGGTAACTCATTTGCAATTTGCCATGTACAAATTACTGGTATTCTTTTCAGAAATAAATTAATATACTGCTGTCAAGAGCAACCCAACATAAAGTCCAGATACCAATCACTGGAACTGTGTTATCAGTTAGTATATGTGTGAGTTTCAGTGACAGATGGAGCCTACTCTAGATAATTTTTACAAGAAAGAAATTTAATAGATGGAATTGTTTAAAACTGTTGGTTGATATTGTATAGAATCCAGGAATGGCTGTCACAACGATGACTTTGAACTGACCTCCCAAGAGAGCTACAAGCTCTACCATTTCTGAACTCTGGGGAATTGAAAACTATCACCACGACTTCAGGCTTCTGGATTACATTGTCATTGTCATGACCTCAGCCAGAAAGTAAATATTTGCCTGATGATTTGTGAGCATCTGCAGTATTTGTTTACAGAGTAGTCTACACTTACCCATGGTTTCCCTTTACATAGTTTCAGTTACCCATGATAACTGCAGTGTGGAAGCCAATGATCCTCCTCTGACATATGGGTAGAAGGTCAATGGTAACCTAATGCTAGCTATGTCACAGTGCCTACATCATTCACCTCACTTCATCTCATGTGACATATATGCATTTTATCATCTCACATCCTCACAAGAAGAAAAGGGTGAGTGCAGTACAATAAGATATTTTGGGAGAGATTGACCACATTCACATAACTTTTATTATAGTATGTTATTGTCATTATTCTATTTTATTATTAATTATTGTTCATCTTTATTATAAAGGAAGTCTGTAAATAATATCAAACGCATTTATTTCAACAGGAAAATATTACAGTTCTAAACTTTTATGTACCTATATAGCTCTCTCAGTGGATTAAGGGGACAAAAACTTCTATAAGTGTCCAGATAAGTTGAACAACATAATTAACAAGCTTTATTTACATGTATAATCCTGAAAAGTAATAAATAATAAGGGGGATATTTTAAGTTATTTTAAGGTTTATGTAAGAGGGAGACATTATCTCTATCTTCCAACATTATTTGCTGTACAAAAATTCTGGGGGTGTCTGGGTGGCTCGGTCGATTAAGCGTTCGACTTCGGCTCAGGTCATGATCTTACACTTGGTGGGTGTGTGCCCACCAACTGTAAGTTCTGTGCTTACAGCTCAGAGCTGTACTGACAGCTCAGAGCTTGGAACCTGCTTCAGATTCTGTCTCCCTGTTTCCCTGCCCCTCCCCCACTCACACTCTGTTTCTCTTTCTCTCTCTCAAAAATAAATAAACAAAAAAAAATTCTGTAAAATAAAATCCTGGACAAAGGGCACTTAGTACCTTGCTTGCGTGATATAAAAAAATCCAAAAGATCAGTGGATCTTGTCTCCCACTAATGATTCCACTGAAAGATGACAGTTTCAGATAACTTACTAATTGTATTAAAATCATATCATCAAATGTAATTTATGTTGCCTCTTAAATCCTGAAAGTCTTACCACAAGTTTGACCTTGTCTTTGTTCTAAGAGGTATACAAATGCACTAACTTGTCTTTCACCTTTGAGGGTATAGCGGATTGTATTATTTATTTAGAATTCTCTCTTTACCTTCACCCATGCCATAGTTCACACAGGAAAAGTATAATTCCCAGCCTCATTGACTTTTGGCCATATAACTTACTTTGTTCAGTGGAAGCTGAGCTGGCTTTAAATGTGCTTGTATGGACTTGCCTGATTGGGCATGCACTCTTACTACCCTACACTGCACCATAAGAAATAAAAACACTAAATAATGACTGCTTCTTCAGCTTTGGTCCTGAAATGAAAGATTAAAGAGCTGGTGTGAGCTCAATCTATAGCCTGAAACAGACACTACACCTACTCCACATATATATGTGCAGAAAAGCAAATGCATGTATTGTAAGCCATTAAGATTTTATAACTGATTTTGTATAGAATTATTCCAACACAAGTTGACTAATACAGGGGCGGGGGGAAGTTTATGCCCCAGACCACTGGACACATAAAAAATGTACTTAGGTGTAAATGCCTGAGTTTTCATGGGAATGGTTTCTGAATTACTCTGAATAAGGAATTTTTCAGAAGATTTCTCTCAAACTGAGCATGATTCAAGTGTTCCATTCTGGTTCTTTCCTCAAGATGCTGTGTGACATTTCTCTTCACCTCAGCCATATGTGTATTGCATGTGAACAAACCTCTGTGTCTACAGGGTAGCTCACTAAGCAGGGAAATTACACTCCAACCTCAAGACCTCCAAGTTGAAAGGGGAACTCACTAGTAATGTCCATTAAAGTAAAACTTTTTTACTGTTAATCCAGTTCCTGGGTGATTGTTTGAAGTTCTACGATGGAAATCTTCTAATCCTCCAACTTATAGTAGAAACTTTTTTGTTTCCAAAGTATTTTCATATGCTTTTATTATTTTACTACAAAAATATTATAAAATAATCAAGAAAATATTTGTAATATCTCCATTTTTAAAGAACAATAAGGAATCAGACCATACATAAACTGATAAGTAACATACTAAGATTTTGCCCAGTGCAAGTTGGGAGAATGCTCCTTAAATAATGAGGAAATAGTTTCTTAATAAAACACTCTGTTGATGAATAAAACTTTAATTTTCAAATGACAGCTTAAGAAAAATATCTCTGAATGAAAAATTTTGCATATTTTTGGTTCTATAAGACTTCAATTTTGTGAGATATCCTTGTTGTTAAAGTATCTTTTGTGGTAGGATGGAGTCTACAAATATTTATTTTATATCTGTGTACTTGTACATACACAGATAATCTTTAGAAGTTTCAAAACTTTTAATAAATGTTTATTATGTATGACCTAAAGAGCTCAGATAAAGTAAGAATAAGTGACTTGTAAATAACTAATGTCAGTAAAGACCCACCTGCTATTACTTAATCATACTCGTATTCTACAGCAAAACAGCCATATAAGGGTCATTACTGAGAAGAATGTCAAATTGGCCGATTTAATGTTACTTAGGGCTTACTTTATCTATATAACTGTCTCAGATAAGAATTGCAAGCTAATAATAATTGCATTAGTGTCAGAAGTGTAGGGGACACCTATGGTTTATTTAGTAGGGAGAGATAGTTTTAATGTTCTAAATTGAGTTTTACTCTCTAAGATAGTTAAAATAACGTATGTAAAATATTCAAGCATCCATTAATGGTTGATATCTGAGAAATACAATATTGTTTGAAATATTTTAGAGTCTTCCAGTACCGCAGTCCAAACTGCTTATTAAAAGGCATGGGGTTGCTTAAATATACTATTGATACATCTAAATAAAATTGCTGTAATTTCATGAAGTAAAACAAGTTATTTTTTTAAAAAAGTAAAACTTTTTTTAAGTTACAGGTCATCAGAACCTTCATAGATTTAAAGAGTTTTCTTCTCTTGGTATCAGGTTGCATTCTCTAAATTCATATATATAGTGGAAAAATCTACAAAAGTAAATTTGTAATAGCAAGCTTTGAAATAATATATTCCATATATGACCATGGTTCTCAGCTAATACACACACACACACACACACACACACACACGCACGCACGCACACAAAATCCATATTTGACACTGAGCCATCAGAAACAATTATAAAACAGTAAAAATTACAGAAAACTCAGAACAAGCTCAAAGCTATTTTTGGAAGTAGAGCTTTTCCACCTAAGTTCCTAATTTTCAAAGATGTTGATTCCCTGGCATATATGCATCACTCTTGTGAACTAAGTAATAAGCACCTTAAAAATATCTGCCATCATCACAACAGTGGTAAGTTTGTTTTATTTTAAAACATTTATATATTGAAAACATTGAAAATAGTTTGTTACTACATTTATATTCATAGAAACACAAATGAACATAGAATAGCAGCAAAATATAGATGGATAATATGCAAAAAGGAGACCGTTAGATGAGCGTGATTAATTCATTGTTAGCATGAATCTATGCTAACTAATGTAGCGTGGCAGCAGGTAGGTGTATCTAGAGAGGAGTTGTGGAGCACCTGTGGAGAGAGTTTCTCTTTTCTATTCAGAATGAAAAATTTGGGAATTGATGACAACGGCAAACTTTGCTCCCATTGCTACATCAGCAAATATGGCCGTAGTTAGAAAGATGAAACGTCAAGATGTCCAAAGGGGCCCATTTTAGGTTTATATCTTTTGTTTGAAGTTCAGCTTGTCAAATATTCCAGAACAACTGGTCAAACTGTCTGGAGTATGCCTGGCCGGGAACCACCAAATAACAGGAAAACATAGGGATACTGTGCTTTACAATTCACAAAATTCACAAAGCATTTTACCACACACGATCTCATTCATAACAATGCAGATATATTGGTAGGTTAAACATTATATTCTGCAAGTTCAAAGGTAAATGCTGAAATGAGAGAATTTAAGTGATTCATACATGGACACACAAATTGTAGTAGCAGATCCAGGACCTAGACCAAAGTTCTCTAATTCTAATTACAGACTCCTTTCTATTACCTCTGCTACCATAAGAAGGTTGAAAACGTGCATTTCATTAAGATTTAATGTATGTCATAATTTTATTAAATGTTAAATATGTGAAAATTCTTCTAAATGAATTCAGCCTGGCTAGGAACTTAGTTGCTCTTGAGGCAATCAACATCAGGAAATATCATTTTTTCAAGGTATTATTGGGTTAAAATTCATATACCATAGGCCTCTTACTTGGGTGATAATTGTGTTAGTGGTATGATAAACCTTTATAAGGGTAGCACAACTTGCAGCATTTTAACATTCTCAGGGAAATGTTCTAAAAGCAAAAATGAATGGGACGAAAGAGAAAGATCTAGGTGTTTCTCTGTAAGTGTGTACATGTGAGTATTTTTTTCCACATATATTATACTTGACATGCCAAATTCCAGTTCAATCTTGGAAATGCAATAAAACAATGATCATTATAGAAAGCTCTACTCCTACATTCAAGAAACTTATAGTCTAGGACGAGAGACTGATACTAATCAAATAATAATTTTCTTTTCATGTATTCATTCATTCATTCATTCATTCATTCATTCAGCTAATACTTACGAAACACAAGTGAGAAATTATTCTGTGTACTGGTAATGTAAACATCACAGCTATGAAGTGATGCAACTGGGATGCCACATTTCCTGCAACTGAGGGACACAACTTGATGTATCTGAATGTAGAGGTCTTGTGAACAATTAACCATCTCACCACCCTTCTTCATCTACCAAGAAAATGACAACTGAAGCTGGAAATTTATTTGAAGTTTATTATTTGGTTCAGAAATACATACAATTTTACATTATTTAATAATATATTTATATTTTATGCCATATGATAATAATACATTACGATATATTGTAATAATATGAAGGTATTAGTTTTCATCACCCTTGCCCCCAGTTTAAGTAAAATTGATTCTTGAAAGCAGATGTCCTTCTGAGACTTGTTAGGGAAATGGTAAGCAATTATTTCAGCTGCAGCATTATTTTTAAATATGTTTTAAAAAGTACAGGAACCGTGGCACTGCTGTGGCTCAGTCAGTTCAGCCTCCAACTTTGGCTCAGGTCATGATCTCACGGTTCATGAGTTTGAGTCCCACGTAGGGCTCTGTGCTGACAGCTAAGAGGCTGGAGCCTGCTTGGAATTCTGTGTCTCCCCCTCTCTCTAACCCCTCCTCCACTCATGCTCTGTCTCTGTCTCTCAAAAGTAAATAAATGTCAAAAAATGAATAGAAATTAAAAAGTACAGGAATTAAGACTGGAGATAGAGAATATGAAACTGTTCTGTAGACCCATAAATGTAAAGGCAAAATGATGTTGTATTTGGAGAAGACTTATTGCAATCTTTTTCATACTATTAGAACTATTAACACCTACCTTGTAGAAGAGTGACAAGATGATCTATGTATAGGCTCCTCTCAGAGTATAGAACACATGGTAGGATATCAATAAATATTAAAATATATATAGTCTTGAGTACTTTTGCAATAGCTCAGTTTAGAAGTGATGAGGGGTTCATCACTTATTCTTAATATAAAACTTATGCAAAGTGTGCAACAAATAAAACCTATAGAAAACAGATGTTTCCATCACAATCTGTTGCTTTTCCGAATAATATTTTGAAAACACATTCCTTCAGCCATTATACAGTTCTTAAAATACAAAAGATATTAAATGTTTATTTATTTTTGAGAGAGAGTAATGGGGGGAGGGGCAGAGAGAGGGAGATAGGATCCAAAGTGGGTTCTGCCCTGACAGCAGAGAGCCCAATGTGGAGCTTGAACTCATGGACCATGAGATTATGACCTAAGCCAAAGTCTGACACTTAACTGACTGAGCCACCCAGGTACCCCCAAAAGAAATTAAATCTGTAAGAATGCCTAGTAGATGGGATTCTGTTCACAGGACTTGGTACTTGGTGGTTTATGCTTCAGTACATGTCACACCATCCACCTCCATTCATGCCACCTTGCCCATAGTAACCTCCACTGCCTGACTATCATGGCCATAACCACTCAAACCACCCGGAGTACCAATCCTTCGCTGTAACTGTCCCCCATTTCCATCCTTCCAATGGATCCATAATCTCTCTCATTATCCATTCCATCTCTGCTACAGCACCCATTCCAGAACCTCCCATGCCAGACTAGAATTCAAGAAGAGTTTAATGTATTGGTATTGCATCGATTCTTACCGTTAGACATGGTAGCTACTGCATCCTTATATGTTACAAACTCTACATCTGCTTCGCCTGTTGCTCTGTCACCAGCTCCAATATCAGTATCAACTCATATTGGATTTAGTCATGGGGAAAATTAGCGATGTTATTTTCAGTTGAATTAAAAGGTAATCCTCCCATATGTACAAAATGACCACCGAAAAAACCTGAACTTGCATCACCAGCTCCCCCTAGCCATGCCCATCAATATCAACTCTCAATCTGTCATCAAAGCCATCATTTCCATAGCCATAATTATTATAGCCATAATAGTTACCAAAGCCTCCACAACTAGGGACACTGGGGGAGAAAAAGACAGGACAGATGTCAGAGATGGAGCAAATATATTATTAACAGAATTCTATTTAGTTAAAAAATACATAGAGCCTAATGTGTGTCAAGCATTGTGCTGAATGCTTTGAAATACAGCCGAGCCCTAATTTGATATAAAACACAAGAAAAAGATAATCCCATAGTTTGGAAACAGTATGACTATGAGAAAGATATTTAAATGAATAAGAATAAAGATGTCAGAAAGTTGGATCTTGATTGCTGGTACAGGTGAAGGAAGACACATCATTTGATTCAACTCTTAATAGGAAACTTGTTTTTGTTTCTAAATAACAAAGTAAAATGCTGCAGTTCTTATTATTTTTGGGAACTATTTGGAAAAATCTTTTCCATCAATGCCTCCCCTCCCTCCAGTTACAGTATGATAACTTTGATGAATACTTGACTTAGAATAAATGACCTCCTTTCATCTCACTGGTAGTTTTACATAGCTAGAAAAAGCTGCCAAAACTTAAAAATGGGAAGTATGAAAATGTGGCTCAAACATCATTATTTCATATAGTATATGTATATACACATATACATATTTACTAATTTCCCTTCTAACATTTTTAGAATATCGATACTTTACTCTTCATTTGATTTAATATAAGGCTCCAGATTTTATCTTCAATCTGAAATTTTCCTTTCAAAGAGAGATAAGAATTTACATTTTTTAAAGTTTGTTTGTTTATTTAGAGAATGAGCAGGGAAGGGGCAGCGGAGAGGGACGCAGAGGATCCAAAACAGTCTCTGTGCTGACAGCAGAGAGCCTGACATGGGCTCAAACTCACAAACTTTGAGATCATGACCTGAGCTGAAGTCCGACACTTTGACTGACTGAGCTACCCAGGCACCCTGAGTGAGATAAGGATATGAATGACTTTCCTTTTTGCCAGTCTAGGTGCCCCGATGAATATTGGTTTATAGGTATTCAAGTACTGAAACCTCTCAGAATCGATTGATTTCTCAAAGTTTCTTTCATATAGGAAATCTTTTCCTCTTACCTCTAAAAAGTTATTATTATCAATATTATGGAGACCGACAGAGAGATGAAAGGTATGGGACATTTTCTAAAATAAGGTTTCTGTGGAGTGTGTGTGTGTGTGTGTGTGTGCATGCACGTGTGGTGTGTACACACATGCGTGTGCTCATCCATACCCATTGGTGGTGGTAAAATATTTTCTTTCCCCTTTACAAATAAAAATGTCTTATTCTAAAGAAGATACATAAACTATCAAATGCAATGTGATGTTTTTGTTAAATAATAAGCAACGGAAGCATACAGAAATAAATATTTCTCATGGAGGTAAAATATATACAACTATAAAATCATAAATATACTGGAGAATTATAATATGAATTTGTAAATTGTATGCAAATAGCTTGAAACCAGATCTATAAAGACATAAATAAAGCAACAAGACTGAAAGGTTTATATGTTGGCTTGTTTATAGAGTAGCACAAACATTTTTCTTTTTTAATTGGCAATTAATTTTCGGCAGCCATCTAGGTACTTTCATGTCAAATTACTTTTCCTACACTAAACAAGATTAGGCATCCAAGCAGCAAAGCATTTACGTGAAAAGTGAGAAACTGACTGTCAAGTAGATATTTTCCACCTATAACCAATTAAAATGTTTCTTTTTTGATGAATGGGTGTTGTAATTTCACATTTTGTATTTTTACCTAAGCACATACCTGTGTAACATCCCAGTTCACAAAGGCTAAAAAAGATGGGTACTGAGATTTCTTTTATTCCTTTTATTCAATACACCTTCAGAATGAAGCAAGCATTTTTGTGCTGTTTCAAAGACAGAGCTTTCTTATGCTACTGCACACAAAAATATAGCAACAGTTCATGTACGTATATATGTTTAGGGGCATATATGTGTGTATGTGTGTATAAGTGTATCAACACACGTGTTTTTATAAACCTCAAAAAATATTTTAATCAAATGATTTTTAGTCTCTTGGTTCCTTGTAGATTATCATTTCACATTAAAATGTAGAGATGTCTGTATTTAAAAATTAAACCATTGACACATCAGGTAAAAAAGTAATGTATTATTGATAATCTTCAAGTGAATGACATAAAAAGGAAAATATTGATTTTTTGGAAGATGTCTCATTTTTCTTACTTCACAGAAGACTGATGCAGGTTCATGAGCCTATCAATATTATTTGAATTAATGCATATTCCCTGCTATTGATTGCCTTAACAATGATTGTCATAACTGATTTATGGGCACTTATGCCTGTTAAATATTTTAAGAGGTAAATATCAGATTTGTATATATAAGTAGATTGACTTGAATAAACAACAAGGTTGGATGTTAACATTATACCTTTTGATTTAATCCATATTATAATACATTATGCAAGATGTATTTTTAAGATAGCAGCAAAAATTCCAACTAAAGTTGATATTAGATCACATTGTTTACTAGAGTTAAGTGTAGAATTCTCTGTAAGGCTAACAAAGTATTTTCAGTTTTGAGGTAGAAATTCTCATGTCATTTGGAAATGTAGCTAATGTATCTATGAGAGAAACTAGGTCTATCAAGCCAAAATATAAAATTTGAGTATCATTGTAATATACTTAAAATTGATTTGTTCTTACTGCTTAGAATAGATCAAGATATAAGATTATATTTCAGCTTTATATGCTGACTGATACCCAATACTTTCCAAATAAATGAGACAAGTTGTGATGGTGTGAGAGGCAAAAAGAAGGTATATATGTATATATCATCTTATAATTAGTATGAGTATCTTTGGCTTCAAATGTGAGATATGATTACTACAGTCACTTACCAAGGACCTGCTTTTTTAAAGATGAGTTTATTGAGGTATCACATATGCATCTTAAATTCATTTGGTTTAAGAGTATAATTAAATGGTTTTTCAAATTGACAGACAAGTATAAAAATTACCACAATCTAATTGTAGAAAATTTTTGTTACCTCAAACAGATACATGGTGCTCACTACGGTCACTTCCTGTTCCTAAACCCAGTCCCAGACAACCACTGATCTACTTACTGTTTCTAAAGATTTACTGTTTCTGGACACTTCACGTAAATAAAATCACCCAAAATGTGGTCTTTTGCATCTGGCTTCTTTCATGTAGCATAACAGTTTAGAGGTTGATCCATGATGTAGTATGTGTCAGCCTTTCATTCATTTTTATTGCCAAATGCAATTCCATTGTATGGATAACCACAACTCTATACATTCACCAGTTGATGGATGCGTTTTTTTTACTTTTTGGCTATTAAAAATATTTTTGCTATGATCATTCATGCAGAAATCTTACTGTGGACATATGTTTTCATTTCTCTTGCATATTCTAAACATGGGATTGCTTGATTATGTGGTAAATTTGTACTTAACTCTTTAAGAAACTGCTAAACTGTCTTCTAAATTGGCTAAGCCATTTAACATTCCTACCTACAATGCATGATAGTTCCAGTTTTGCTACATCCTTGACAATATGTTTTACATTTTCTTTTGATTGTAGCTATCCTAGTAGATGTGAAGTGGTAAATCATTGTGGTTTTGATTTGCATTTCCCTAATGGCTAATGATGTACATCTTTTCCTAAGTTTATTAACCATTGTATATCTTTGTCAAGAAATGAATATTCAAATTCTTTGTCCATTTTAAACTAGATTATCTGTCTCTTTTTTGGTTTTGGTATTATATGTAAGAAATCATTATCTAATCCAAGGTCATAAGGAGTTGTTATTATATTTTCCTATTCCTAAGGGTTTTATAATGTTAGCTTTTACATTTAAATCAATGATTCATTTTGAATGATTTTTTTTTATGTTGTGAGGTAGGAATCCAAATTCATTCTTCTGCATGTGGATATTGTCTCAGCACCATTTGTTGAAAAGATTATATTCCCCCCCATTGAATTGCCTTTTTTTCCCCCATATGCATATCACAGTTTCCTTCTCCTCCTCCTCCTCCTCCTCCTCCTTCTCCTTTTTCTTCTTTTCTTTTTTTGCATGTCTCTTAACTTTTTCTTGAAAGTTGTGCATTTTAGGTAGTATAACAAATCAGAATCTTAACTCTACCTACCCCCTTAGGGTTGATGCTATCATTTATTTGTTTAGTGAATTGGCAAAAATAATTCTATGATGTTTATTGCCATTACAATATGCAGTTGTTTTCTTGTGTTTATCTTTTTACCTGACTAGTAATTGGCCCAGGTCAGCATAAGCTTGTTATTGGTCAACAGGTGTGCTTAAGTTCCCTTGGCTTGCTGGATATTTAGTTTTGCAATTAAATGCATGTGTGTTTGGAGGTTGCTATCATAGTTCAGAGTTTACATTTTTTCCCTCTATCCTCCACCCCTTTTGCTTAGAACTGATAGCATGGATTTTCCTGTATGATTCTATTTTAGAGGATGCAACCTTGGGCATGTACATAGTCTTCCAGACTGCTACAATGGACGTGATTTTATTGTTAAACCTGGCTTCTTAGTAATTATTTCTGAGTCACAGTAGCTTATTGTTTGGCCAATGTTTGCTTAGAGATTGTGCTTAAGCTCCTAGTTCCAGTGAAGCTTTTACTCTTTACTATGGATCTGTGTGTGACTTGGGGAATGTTTTTGTTCCTGTCCCATCTCCTGCTCTAATTGTTCCTCAGTTCATTCAGCTTGTGCACAGCTTTTCTGTATCCAAGGGCTAAATGTGATCCTAGTAGTTCTTCATGGATATCTATTTGCTTGGTTCTCTCTGTTAAAATATGTGATTGCTCTGCTTTTTTTTTTTTTTTTTCCTACTGGTAGAGCTATGTGTACCTTTTGTTGCTCTCTGCCAAGATCACCATTGTTTATGACATCTCCCCTTTGTCCCGTAGGCATGGAATTCTTTATGCTCTTTTCCAAACAAAGTCAATTTTCTCAGATAGAACTGTGAAACTCTTTGCTCCTGTGCTGTGTCTTTCCCATTGGGTATAAGCTTTTCATTAACTCACAAGATCTAGGACAGGAACAATGATGCATTTCGACTGGAGTCACACCTTTGCTCTATGACCAAGAACTGTGCAAAGCTGGAGAGTGTTCCTATATTACTGGCTGGAACCAGTTCTTGGAACCTCCACCCTAGAAGCAAGATGGGTTGGGGATCAGGGTTTGGTATTTTGGTCTTGTAATGTCTGGAATAGAGATTTTGCCCTGTGAGTGGGGACTGGGTGTTAGAAGGGAGTCTTGGCCCTCAGGGCTGTGTTGGCCCAAAACATTACTTCAGCCACATGGAGTTGGGGACAATGAGAAATACCAGCTGCCTGCCCATCTCATGTTAATACAGTTGCTTAGATTGGGAACTAGAAGGGGAAGAAGCCCCATAAGATGAAGCTTTTTGAGTGGAATGCAAAGAGTTGTAGCTTAAATGCCAGAGATTCTTAATGTTCTTATTAAAATGTAGTAGATGTTGTGCTCGCTTCGGCAGCACATATACTAAAATGTAGTAGATGTTATTGAATGAATGTTTGGTCACCTGTTATATGCTTTCAGAAAAATTTACTTAAAATTGAGTAAAAAGACTTAAAATGTTGATTTTTTGAAAAATAATTTTCTGCAGGGGCACCTGGGTGGCTCAGTTGGTTAAGCGTGTGACTTCAGTTCGGGTCATGATCTTGCAGTCTGTGGGTTAGAGCCCTGCATCAGGCTCTGTGCTGACAGCGTGGGAGCCTGGAGCCTACTTCAGATTCTGTGTCTCCCTCTCTCTCTGCCCCTACCCTGCTCACACTCTGTCTGTGTGTCTGTCTCTCTCTCAAAACCAAATAAACTTAAAAAAAAAATAAAAAATAAATAAAATAATTTTCTGCATATAAATGGTTGTTTGGTTGCAAAGGGTTTGCTGAGCTTCTGACTCTGCCTTTTCAAAAGAAATCAGTTTCTTAAGGAACTTACTTTTAAAGATAAATATTTTGTTTCTATTTTCAAAAAAATATTCAAAAAATATTAAAAAATAAACATTTTAGGGACTCAAATATATGATAAGCTTTTGTAAATATTACTAAACTCAAATGTTTCTGTCAAAATGAATATTTTGACTAAAAATGCAAAATGGCAACCCTTTACAACATATAATACCATTATCATTCATGTTTTTTTTTTCCTTCTGAACAGTCTTTATTTAATTGTTCGTGATAAAGTACTATTTGATATCACCAACACCAAAGTCATTGTTAGCATAAATTTTAATTGATAATTTATAGTCTAATTGCTAATCCCATTCTGCCCTAATTTATAATTCTACCTATGTCATAAATATGAATGGATAGTTTCTAACATATACTATCAAGCATTGGTTCAAGGACTTCCTTTAATTACTTCCATTATTACTGATCCTGTGGTGTAGGTGGGAGAAATTTGGGTAACCCTTTGGATGCTACCACTGTTTTATGTGTCAAAATTGGATTAGAAACTATGCATAATGCAAATAACCATGTAATTATTTTGAATTTACAATGTATTTACTATGTAATTGCATAGTAAGTACCATATAATTACAAGATGATTACATGATTATTTCTGCCTTTTACACAGCTTTAAAAGCAAAAGATTTTGTTGCAATTATTATTGGCATTTATTGGTAAGTGTTACATAGTAGGGAACAAAATATTTATCATGTAATCAACGAAGCAAGCAACTGTTATTGTGTCTTTTCAGTTGCGAAATTATATTTTAAAGTTATTGAAGTGAACCTGAAACTGCTCTAAAAAATAAAGTTTATTAATTAAAAAAAAGTTATTGCACTCAAAGAGTTAGCCATAAGTACAAGGCATAACTTGATATATCTAAGATAGCTGATTATTCTGGATATCGTTCTGTTTACTACAGTTGTGTATTTTTAATTGAAGATCTGAGATTGAGGTTGATTTTTTAAAATATTCCAAGAAAATTTTAATGGGCCAGAGGAGAAACTCCAGAACTAAAGTAAAAATGATACTTACAAATATCCATACTTATAAGAATAAACCATATCATTACTTTTTTTGTTTACCAATACTTTAATTTCCCCAGATTTATTGAGAAATCATTGACATACATCACTGTATAAGTTTAAGGCATACAGCATGATGGTTTGATTTATATTTATTGTGTAATGCTAACCACAATGGGTTCATCCAACATCCGTCTTCTCATATCGTACAATAAAAAGAAAAGAGAAAAAATTTCCTTGTGATGAGAACTCAGGATTTACTCTCTTATCAAGTTTGCTATATATCACACAACTGTGTTAGGTATGGTCATCGTGCTGTACGTCATATCCCTACTATGTATTTATCTTGTATCTGGCAGTTTATATCTTGACCACCTTCTTACAATTCCCCCTTACCCCACCCTTTTCCTTTGGTAACCACAAGTGTGATCTCTTTTACTATGAGTTTGAGGGTCTTTGTTTTGTTTTGTTTTGTTTTGTTTTGGGGGATTTTTTTAGATTCCGCATATAACTGAGATCATACAAGTTGTTGCAATGATAGGATTTTCTCATTTTTTATGGCTGAGTAATACCCCTTCATATATATACCACAACTTCTTCATTCATCCACTAAGGGACACTTAGTCTGTTTCTGTATCTTGGCTGTGGCAAATAATGGACATGGGGGTACAGATATCTTTTTGAGTTGGTGTTTTGAATTAGTGTTTTTAAGTTAGTGTTCTTCATGTGTTTGTGAATTTTCCAGTTTTCTTCTTGCTGTTGATTTCTAGTTTCATGCCATTGTGGTCAGAGAAGATACTTGGTATGATTTGGATAGGCCAGGCTGTGCACCAGATCCCCTGGCCAGGTGAGCCCCTGGTTTGCTCTGCAAATGAGGGAAGCCACAGGCTATTCTCTCTGTTTAAGTGTCACTCTATTTAGGGCTTTTGAATAGGCCATGGGAGCTTCTCATGTGCCCTGGTGAGGTCCCTTGGCTGTACACATTAAAGTCTGTATTCTGTGATGAGTGGGGCTATGAATTAGATTCTCTGCCTGGGCTCAGGGGGAGAAGTAGCTCTAAAGCTGGGAAAACTCTTTGTTTGCTGCTTTAACTCAAGCTGACCCATACCCCAAGTTTCTGGCTGAACAAGGTCACTACCTTTGCTTTGCACGCTATAGCCTCTGCCTGCCCTCCTCAGGGCTCACTGCACCATGCAGAGAGACACTGCTGGGCCACACAGATCCCAGGAGTTGCTGCCAGCCCTTCTGGTCAAATGGGCTGGAAAGACACATTCCATGCTGGGCGGGGCTATATTTCAGCAACTTTGCCTGGGCAGGAAGGGGAGAGGCTGTTCCAGGTTACTCTTATTTTCCAAAACAGGCTTTCTGTGTGGGAGATGCTGGAACCTACCCTCAGCCTTGGCTCTGAATTAATCCTCCTGACTGTGTATAACATGGGGCTTTCTCATGTCTGATATTGGCTTTGCTTCAGAGGTAACTGCTCTGACTACCCACCTCTTGGCTGGAGCACCCCAGGACCATGTAGTTTCTAGTACTTATCACTAGTCCTTCTGGTCAGATGGGGCCAGAAGACATTCTCCACAGAGGGTAAGGCTGTGGTTCTGCTCCTTGCCTGGGAGTAGACAAACCTAGTTCTAGGGACCAGCAAAACTCCTCGTTTGAAGATTCAAATATGGCAGATCTGCACCTGACCAAATCCTGTGGTCACAGTGTGCCACCAACTTGCTTCTGTGGATGAGCAAAGCCAAGATCCATATGCTGGTTGTTGCAAGCAACAAATTAGGTAGGTTGTTACCTACCCCCTTTATTTGTCACAGTCAGATTCCCAGTGGTTTAGTTCCATAGATTTCCCTGCAATTCCTGTGATACGAGATCAGAGGAAGGGCTGGGGTGGGTGTTGTCTCCATAGGTTCTTTTTCCCCACTGGAGGAACCAGAGACTCTGAGGAGTCTTCTCTGCATGGTGCTGCACTGACCTGAGGGAGGGGCACTGTGGCCCATGGGTAGCCATGTCCATTACCCTTCTAATGTTGTCTGTCTTGGTAACCATGGTACAGGGGGTGCTTCAGCTTCACTCCATGTTCTGGGATTCTCTCAGTGGCATCTTGTTGTGGAATAGTTGTTGGATGTTCTTGTGAGGAGACAACCTATTTTGCCATCTTAATGAGGTTACTCACCCATACCTTTTTTAACTTTATAAAAATAAGCATTTTATTTTAGAGCAATATTAGAGTTACAGGAAATAATACAGTTGGTACAGAGTTTCCACATGCCCTACACACCCAATTTCTGTTATTATTAACATCTTGCATTGATATGGTATACCTCTTGGTTGTGACAGTTTCTCAGACTTTCCTAGTTTCTGATGACCTTGACGAATATTTGACTTTTGAAGAATATTGGTAAAGTATTTATAGAATATCTCTCAATTGGGTTTTGCTGAATGCTTTTCTTGGGATTGGACTGTGATTATGTGTTTTGGGGAGGTAGAGCACAAGGACAATGAAGATTATATTAGCACACTGAGGTGCTAATAAGATCAGATTATATTAAGAATACATAAAATAAGTATGATTTATAGCTATTATTATTAACCTTGATTGCCTGGGTAATGCAGTATTTCTCTGAGTTCTTAACTGTGAAGTCATTCTTTCTTCCCTCTTTCTATGCTATACTCTTGAAAGGATGTCAATGTTTGCATCCCACACTTAAGAATAAGGAAGTTATAGTCAATCTCCTTGAGGGCAGAATATCTGCATAAATTATTTGGAATTCTTCTGTACAGTAGGTGTATCTATTTTCCCCGCTTATTTACTCAATCACTTATTTGTACCATTATGACCTCATGGACAGGTATTTTTTACTTTAAGTTCTAATCTAAAACTATATGATGTTGCTCAAATTGTTTCATTTTTGGCCATTTGATGCTTTTTCTGTTGGCTCCTATGTCCCTTAGACATCCTGGGTATTGTGAAATTTTTTTGAGCAATTATTATAAAGCACTATGTGCACTTGAGTGAAGGTTTTTGTGTGGACATGTTATCAGATCTGCTGAGTAAATATCTAGAAGTGTGATTGCTGGAGTGTGTGGTAAGACTTTGATTAGTTTTATAGGAAACTGAGAATCTGTCTTCCGAAGTGGTTCTACCATTGTGTTCTCACCAGTAATAAAAGAGAGTTCCTTCTGCTTCATATGGTTGTCAACAATTGAAACTGCAGATTTTTGGATTTAGTCATTGAAATAGGTATACAGTAGTATCTCATTGTTGCCTTAATTTGCAATTATATGATAAACCATATTTAACATATTTTCAAATACTTACTTGCCATCTACATATCTTCTTTGGTGAGGCACCTGTTAGATCTATTGCCTATTTTTCAATTGAATTGTTTACTTTTTTATCGTTGAGTTTCAGAGTTCATTATATAATTTATATATATATCATTCTTTATAAAATATGTGATTTTGAAATATTTTTTCATAGTCTGTGATTATATTGTGTTTCTCTTAATAGTCTCTTTTGATGAGAAGAAGCATTTAATGTAAACAAAGTTTATTGATCAATATTTTGTTTCATGGATTGCGCTTTCTGTGTTGTGTCTGTTTTAGTTGACTAGGGATGTTGTTATAATATACCACAACCTGAGCAGCTTAAACAACAGAAATATATCCTCTCATAGTTCTGGAGGCTGGAATTCCAAGATTAAGGTGTCATTAGGGCCATGCTTTCCCTGAAAGTGTCAGGGAGGCGTCTGTCCAAAGTTTTTATCCTAGCTGCAGGTGTTCTTTGGTTTGTGGCAGCTTAATTCCAATTTTTATTTCAAGCATTCCCTCTGTGTCCAGACTCTCTCTTTATATAAGGACACCAATCATATCAGATTAGAGGCCTCTCTTATCACAGTAAGATCTCGTCTTGTCTTAACTAATTGCATTTCTGCCATCCTATTTCCAAATAAGGCCATATTAGGAGGTACTGAGAGTTGGGACTTCAACATACATATTTTAGGGGACCCAGTTTAACCCATAATAGCCACTAAAACTCACCACCAAACTCAGGGTCACATAGATGTTCTCCTATGCTCTCTTTCAGATGTTCAGTAGAATTGCATTTTACATTTAGGTCTGTGATCCATTTTGGGTAATTTTTTTGAAAGTTGTAAGATTAGCGTCTAGGTTTATTTATTTATTTATTTTTTGCATATGGAGTTGTAGTTGTTATATTACCACTTGGTGAAAATATTAGGCTTCCTTCATTGAATTGCCTTTGATCCTTTGCCAAATACTAATTGACTATACTTGTATGAGCATTTTTCTGGGTGCTCTCTTCTGTTCCATTGATCTATATATCTACTGTTTCACCAATACCATGCGGTCTTAACTACTACACCTTTGAAATAAGTTTTGAAATCAACTTGTGTAAGTCCTCTAACTTTTTTTGCCCTTCAGTATTGTGTTAGCTATTCTACTTCTTTTGTTTTTCAATATGAACTGTAGAATGAGATAAATTTTCTCAAAAACATGACAGCATTTCTTGAAAATTCGAGCAATCATAGCTAAAAGAACAAAATATTGGCCTTTGTCTCTATCTATGGCTAACATAGCTTCTTGTCAGAGCGACTCAGTTATTGGACATAGAAACTTCTGCCTTCTAAGAGAACAAGGCAGGAGTGACTTCCGTAGCCCTCAGTTAATGCCTCAGATATGAAAGCATGGAGAGGAAATTCGTGTGCGACTTTATAGTGCAGATCTGCTTCTGCTGACATAGGCTGCATTGTTAATTGAAATATTACCCTTTTCTGTTGCTGATACATGCTACTAGCTCACACCTAGAGAAGCTTGAAAACCTAGGCAGTGCATTTCAATATTACTGAACATACAAATCACCAAAGGATATTATTGAAATTTACATTGTGATTCAATGTCTGGTTTGGGCCATGATTTTGTGTATGTAACAAGCTCTTAAGTGATGTTGCTGGTTCTACTGACTACACTTTGAGCAGCAGAGAGCTAGAGAGGTTTTTCCTCAAACTTTGGCATGCACAAAATGACTTAGGCTGTTTGTTAACATACAGATTATTGGGCTTCATCTACAGAATTTCTGATCCAGTGGAATTGCCAATCCAGTGGAAGGCTCTTCTGGTAGGCAGGTTACTATCACTGGTTCTGCTGCCAGTATTAGTCTGGCCCAATATCTAATCAATGTCAGGCTTTCCTCTGAGAAGGGCATGGGGTACAGCTAGAACAGTGTGGTTTCACTTATAACCCCTTTCTGCTGTTTTCCCACGATCCAACTGTGTAATTTCTGGTCAGTGATTCCAGGTTTTAAATAATTTGTAAGTGTTCAGTTTCTACACAACTTATCATCCACTAAGAATTTAAAAATCACATTCTCTGTTCAGCTGTTAATGCTGGGATCCATATTTAGTTTTATAAGCTACTCCCTGTTTTTAGTTTTGTTTTGGGTTTTTGGCTCATGAATTTTATTTCTGTTTGTCGATAAGAAATGTAAGAGTGGAATGTTAATAAGTTTCAGTTTAGTTCTGTAATGTCAAGAATTTAAAAATTAAAAAAATGGATTGGTTTAAAAAAAATCTAAAATGACCTAAAAACCACATGTGAAAAGATTGATCCCGAATTCTAACCTACAACTACTCCAAAATGGGGAAGTACCAGGATCCCAGCCCATTTGACAGGTTAGAGAAAAAAAATTTTTTTTTTTCTCCCTACACCTCACTGCTTATTGACTCAGCTATTGGCTACATGATGGAAAGGCTGATCTGCATGTATTTTGAGGGAATTCACACTTACTGGCAGTGCCGATGGTTGTAATTAAAATGGTCCAGCTACTAACAAAGATGATTTTATGTTAGCTTTTTTACCTACATAGACTGTAATATCATTACTATAAATAGCATTATTTTAACTAATATATAAATAAAATTTCATCCATAATGAAAATATGAGGCCGAAATCGTCACTTATACATTCTGTTGTAACTACATATTTCTAAGAATACTAAAAAATATAGACAAAGATAGGTAAGTAAAGTTGACTGGCTATTTAAGGGGTCTCAGTTGTTCAAAGGAGAAAAACCAAGCCACAAAATCAGAATAGTTTACTCACATGACATTAATATAATTGAAGAAACCAGACAGAATTTATCATTTTTTGATACAAATTTCTGTGATGATTCAAAAAACTATTGCGGGGTGCCTGGGTGGCTCAGTCAGTTAAGTGTCTGACTTCAACTCAGGTCATGGTCTCACAGTTAGTGGGTTCAAGCCTGTGTCTGGGTCTGCGCTGACACCTCAGAGACTGGAGCCTGCTTCGGATTCTGTGTGTCCCTCTCTCTTTGCCCCTCCCCTGCCTGTGTGCTCTTTCTCTCTCAAAAATAAATAAATAAACATTAAAAATGTACTTAAAACTGTAATGTGCGATGTGACAATTAGATAACATTTTCTGGAAATAATAATAACAAGCCCACAGAATGACTTGTGAAATGTAAATAAATCAAGAGGAAAAAAACAACAACAGAATAAAATAGACTCCATCTTGTGGGAAATGGCTGTAATCTTCCCCAGCTGCTAATGGCTACTCAAACAGTTGCTGAGTCTTAATGCCTGAACTCTTCTCTTTCTCCCACATTTTGCACTTAATTATTCAGCAAATCCACTTGGTCCTGCCTTCCATTTACATACTGAACTTAATCACCCCCACCATCCCTGCTGCTAATACACTAGTCCAGACAACATTTTTCTTTTACTTGGGTATTAACATACCTGCTTAAATGCCCCCTTTGTTTTCCTTATGTGCCCAGCAGAGTATCCTCAACATTGGCTCAGAGTGATCCATATCAGGCAGATCATATCAGGCAGATCAAATCACTGCTCTTTTCAAAGTTCTTTAGTGGCTTTTTACCACTTGATATAAACTCATTTCTTACTCATCCTCCAAAGCAGCCCACACCCTGGCCCCTGGTAGTAATCTTCCCACCACCCCTTCACCCTTATCCCCTTGCTCATTCCAGTCTTCACATCTGCTGGTCATGCCCCTGGCTCAAGGTCTTTGTTGTTTCCTTTGCCTGCTTCTCCAGAAATCTGAAAGCGTTGCTCCCCCACCTACTTCAGCCTTTGATCAAATGTCATCTTCACAATCAGACCTTTCTTGACTGCCCTAAAGTAGTAACTGCTTCTCTTCTCCCACTTCCTCTTCTTCTTCCCTACTTTATATTTCTCCAGAGCACTTATTATTATCTGACATAAAACATATTTTTCTGATTTGTTGTTTGTAGTATCCTATAACATAAGCTGTAAGAAAGTATTTTTTGGGGATGGGGTGGAGACTTTATCATTCATTGCTGTATACCTCATACTTAACAAAGTGCTTAATAATTTAAAACAAAAATACAAACAATTGAAAATTAACAGTGAGAATTTAAAAAAAAATGTGAAAGACAAATCCAGAGGATCTTATAACTGAATAATAGAAGTTCAATGGAAAAGAAAACAAGGTAGGTGAAGAAAAAATAGTCAAATTAGAGAATGCCTTCCTAAAATAATTTTTAGGTTACAAGTGCACAGAAAATGACTGGGTAGAATAAATAAGTGTATAGACTGTAGCAATAAAGATAAGTCTGGAAACTTGTCAGACATAACAGGTTACCAGCCAAGAATGAGAACCAGGCTGCCATTTTTTCAAAACTAAAATTTAAAAACATGTAACAGCGCTTATTTGGGGCGCCTGGGTGGCACAGTCGGTTAAGCGTCCGACTTCAGCCAGGTCAGGATCTCGCGGTCCGTGAGTTCGAGCCCCGCGTCAGGCTCTGGGCTGATGGCTTGGAGCCTGGAGCCTGTTTCCGATTCTGTGTCTCCCTCTCTCTCTGCCCCTCCCCCGTTCATGCTCTGTCTCTCTCTGTCCCAAAAATAAATAAAAAACGTTGAAAAAAATATATAAATAAATAAATAAATAAATAAATAAATAAAAACATGGTACAGCGCTTATGAACTTATACTAGAAACAGTGGTGTTTGTGAGGGAAACAAAAAGCAACTCATGGACCCCCTGTTTGTGATGGAGATTGTTAGCTTCTACTATAGTATTAGGTTTGTATCTGGCCCAATGTCTGCTCAGCCACAACATACTTCCCCATCACTGAGGTTAGCTGAGGCCACATAACTACGTTTTTGTTTTTGTTTTTGTAAGTTTATTTATTTATTTTGAGAGTTAAAGAGAGAGTGTGAGTGGAGGAGGGGCAGAGAGAGAGAGGGAGTGAGAGAATCCAAAGTAGGCATCATGCTGTCAGCACAGAGCCTGATTTAGGGCTTGAACTCAAGAACTTGGAAAACATGACCTGAGTTGAAATCAAGAGTTGGATGCAGGGGAACCTGGGTGGCTCAGTTGGTTAAGCATCCGACTTCAGCTCAGGTCATGATCTCCCTGTTTCAGAATTCAAGCACCGCCTAGGGCTCTATGCTGACAGTTCAGAGCCTGGAGCCTGTTTCAGATTCTGTGTCTCCCTCTCTCTCTGCCCCTCTCTCTCCCACTCATGCTCTGTCTCTCGGAAGAAAGAAAGGAAAGAAAGAAAGAAACACTAAAACAACCAGACCAAAAAAGAGTCAGGTGCTTAACTGACTGAGCCATCTAGGTGCCCGTGTTTAAGTTCTTGACAGTGAGTTAGGAACAGATGTGATTATATACTGGCCTGTGGCCTGAGACATTTGGATGTGCTTTGTTCACCATACCTCTTTCCTTCCCCAGTTTCTACTACCTAGAAAACTCAGTGCCCAGGTGAGTTTAAAAGAAACCTAGGTCTCTCATCAACTCTGAGGAGCAGAGTTGCTTTATACATCCAGATTGTTCACATCAGTGCAAGAAAGAAGAAACCTTCCCCCAGATGAAGAATTCTTATTTCTTAGCTCAGTGGGCAGATGTAGTGCCAGGCAAAGTGGAGGAATAAATTACAGTAAAAGCTTGGATTGGAAATAACTTGTTCTGTGAGTGTTCCACAAAATGAACAAACATTACTAATAAATTTTAACTTGATATACGAGTGATGGCTTGCAATAGAGTAGTACATGATGCCGAATGTCACATAATCACATCTGAGACAATGGTTCCTCTCTCTCTCTCTCTCTCTCTCTCTCTCTCTCTCGCTTGCTATGGGATTATGGTTGATCATCTCCCATGCTCGGATGCTTGGTCTCAGCCCTCGGTGTTTGGCAGAAATCATTGATTTTTCAGAATGTTTGAAGGTGCCCACAACTGGCACTAGTGGGTTTTTTTTGGCATTTCAAAGCACCTATGGACATTCCTTTGCTTTTCCATTCAAGAGTAAGCTTAGGAATGCTTTGGTTCATCCTAGGTCTGGCTTCAGATATAGATCCTTTCCTCTGCCTTATTGCCAGTTACATTAAATACTGTGTATGACAAGAGTTTATTAATACTGTACTGTAGTCAGTATCCGTGTGAGCATATACAATGGCAGAAGATTCCATTCAGCCAATAGATAGCAGTGATTCTGTTAGTGATAGTGAAAGTCGCCCTACACAGTAACCCTCCTCTCTTGTCTCCCTCACACCAGCCCTGAAAGTTTTCAAAGGAAAGTGCCGGTTAATTTATTTTTCTTTATATTTTATATTTTCTTTATTATTTTGTATTATATTACAGTGTTGTAATCATTTTTATATGAATATTTTTGGGTGGTGGAATGAATCATCCAAGTTTCCATTATCTTATGGGGAAAATCATTTTAATATACAAGTGCTTTGGATTACAAGCATGTTTCCAGGGCAAATTGTGCTTGTAAACTAAGGTTTTAATGTACACACATGGATGTATATTTAGGTATATTTCTGAAATTGAAGGAGAGAGAAATAAAAGTTTTAATTTTTTAGCCACTGAATTTTGAGTCTTTCCATTATAAAGTACAGCCTTCATCCAAAACAATTCACTACTACCCATTTGCCTTTTCTCTAAAGATTATTTAATTAAATATTTTATAGGAGGAAAGAGTCACTTTTACTTCTTAATATATCACTGTAATGTTGAAATGATGTGTGAGTTATTTTTACTGTTTTTTTCCTAATAAAAATATGGATTGTAGAAGAAACTAAAAAATCCATAATTCAGTATAGGTTGATGTGTCAAATAATTTAGCTGAATTGGTTATTAAGAAAAGAGTCTATATCTATATCTATATATATATTTCTCATCATATAAGGCTTAATTCAAATATTTCCTTCTCCCATACAATTCTGTTCATATTTCATTATAACTTGTGTAGCACATGATTTTATGAGAATCTAAATGTTATCTTCTCCTTCAAAATTGTGAAAACCTTAAAGACAAGAAATTCATCCTCTGCTGTTATTTATGAAGAAATACTATTCATACTGTTATCAAATAAGAGATGGACTTGATCAGACACCATAAAAATAAAGTGAAACCAGTAAGGTAAAGTGTAGATGGAAAATGCAAATTCTTATATTTGGGTTCAAAATAGCAATTTTATAAGGGGAAGATGAGAAAGGCCCAGCTTAACCACAGTTCATATAAAATGGCTTATGAGATTTTGTTAACTACATAGTCTGTGAGTCAACAATGTAACATGGCTGCCAAAATAAGCAATAAGCACAATGAAAATGTTTCACTTTGCCAGGCTCAATAAACATTATTTTGCTGTTCTGATGGCCTCTAATTAGGATAATTAAGAACTGAAGTGTCAACATTGGCCCCATCTACTAATTTCCTGATTGTTCATGGACTTTCGCCACTCCACATTTTGTTGCTCTGCATTCAACCACTCTGCTCTTTTTGTACCGCCTAAGAAAGGCCCATCACTCACTCTTAGCTGCTCTGATGCTCGTGTTAGACAATTTTCATGAATGTCTACAGAGATGATGTGCTAAGGTATGCAGTCACAGAACTAGCAAGAGGTATTAGGCAATTGCTTTAATATCAGTTGTATCTTCGGCCAAACAGTTTTAAGACTTTCTGATCGACACTAAATTTGATATTATAAATAGGAAGTATTCATTAAGACAGTCTGCAGTAAGGTTGTTACACAGAGTTTCATGGAAAGATAAAAACTGAAAAATCTTGGAGAAATTCCTTAAAATTACATTTTGAAAGGCAAATGAGAGAGATGTGCCAGCCTGTGGTATTCAGGCACAGGAAATTTGCACACTTACATAGGTACATCAAGAGTGACAGTATGGCTAATGTCCAGTCACTGGTTATTCAGATTGCATAATGGCATTCAATTGATAAATAACTTTGCTATTTTAAGAAGAGTATTTCATTATGGTATTAACACAATCCTTTATTATAAAGATAGAGGATAACTCCTTCAACTTTCTTTGTCCTCAAATTATAGGTAAATGTCTTATCTCAAATCAGGGTGAAGAATGTCTCATCTGCCTGAGGTTCAATTTGTGTATGTTTCTCTCACCCAAGTCCATACACTACTTGTTTTCCCGTCATTAAAAACACAAGTCCTTTATTTTCCCTTATCTATTGCCACCATTCCAGATGTAAATATCTTAGATCAAGTTTCTGAAAAGCAAAGTCTGACACAGAGGTCTGAGTGCACATAAGTTATTAATGAAGGACTTTTCAAGAAAAACTAAAGGGAATAGAAGAAGATAGGAAAGGGAAAAATGCAACACAAAAAATGTGAGTTCAGGTCAAGCCTAGTCTTCAGCTGGCTTACATAAACTGCTCTGCTGCCTTGTTCACATTCAAGGCAAGATGATTGGCATTTAAAACCCTATATCAGGATATCATGGGCTGTGGGCTTCCCTCAGAGTTTGGGCCGATGTGTATACTTCCTGGGTAAGGTGGCTCTAATTGTCAGCCAGTGACAATTTCCGTAGAAAGAGTGGCATCTGCTCCTAGTAGCAGCCGACGTTCACAGCAGTTCAGAAATGGACTGTGACCACAGAACCTGGAAAGGGAATCTGGAGTGGCTGGGTGGGGGCATCATCCAGACATAGCTTTTCAAGAATTCTCCGACCAAAATTCCAGATGTAATTTACAAGAGGACAGTTACTTGGAGAGCTGCAGCCCACCAACACGGATGCTGCAGTTAGCACCAAAGCTGTAACTACCCCCGGAACTTCCCTTCATTCTTGTATAGCATTTCTGCTGGACTGGAGGCTTGCAAGGTACAATGAGCTAGTCCCAAACATTGGAGAATGTTGGCGTCTGGGTCTCAGGTCGCCATGCACTTATCAGATGTGGATGTTGTACGTGCTCATTTACAGTAAAAACTAGGCATGTGGGTACCGCTGGTTGTCTCAATGGATCATTTGAATATCAAATATTTTTCTTCCTTCCCTAATTACAAAACAGAAGTCCTGCCTTTTGATAATAATTAGGGTCAGAGATCCCTGCCAAACTGTGTATTTGTGTAAAGAGTCCAAAGCGGCCCTATAGCAGTCCTAGATTTAGTCTCACTGTGTCTCCTGTTAGGAGGATCCACCCTTTGAGAATGAGCACTTCTGAACTCATAGATCCTAGAGTTTTAGGGATGAGATCAATGAGTTCCTCAAGTGGGTACCTGGAAGGATTTGTAAGTGGGGACTGGTAAGGGCTGAATTATACCCCTTCAAATCCATACGTTGAAGTTCTAACCTCTAGTACCTCAGAATGTGGCATTACTGTGCATAGAGCCTTTAAAGAAACAATTAAGTTAAAATGAAGCTGTTAGGATGGGCCCTAACGCAATATGGCTACCATTTTTATTTTTATTTTATTTTATTTTATTTTTTTATATATGAAATTTATTGTCAAATTGGTTTCCATACAACACCCAGTGCTCAT
>NW_024412405.1:37546371-37559978 GCF_014898765.1 Herpailurus yagouaroundi
TCTTATGCTTTGGCTGTCTCCCACTCTAGCCTCTTTTTTTTTTTTTTTTCCTTCCCCTCCCCCATGGGTTCCTGTTAAGTTTCTCAGGATCCACATAAGAGTGAAACCATATGGTATCTGTCTTTCTCTGTGTGGCTTATTTCACTTAGCATCACACTCTCCAGTTCCATCCACGTTGCTACAAAAGGCCATACTTCATTTTTTCTCATTGCCATGTAGTATTCCATTGTGTATATAAACCACAATTTCTTTATCCATTCATCAGTTGATGGACATTTAGGCTCTTTCCATTATTTGGCTATTGTTGAGAGTGCTGCTATGAACATTGGGGTACAAGTGTCCCTATGCATCAGTACTCCTGTATCCCTTGGATAAATTCCTAGCAGTGCTATTGCTGGGTCATAGGGTAGGTCTATTTTTAATTTTCTGAGGAACCTCCACACTGCTTTCCAGAGCGGCTGCACCAATTTGCATTCCCACCAACAGTGCAAGAGGGTCCCTGTTTCTCCACATCCTCTCCAGCATCTATAGTCTCCTGATTTGTTCATTTTGGCCACTCTGACTGGCGTGAGGTGATACCTGAGTGTGGTTTTGATTTGTATTTCCCTGATAAGGAGCAACATTGAACATCTTTTCATGTGCCTGTTGGCCATCCGGATGTCTTCTTTAGAGAAGTGTCTATTCATGTTTTCTGCCCATTTCTTCACTGGGTTATTTGTTTTTCGGGTGTGGAGTTTGGTGAGCTCTTTATAGATTTTGGATACTAGCCCTTTGTCTGATATGTCATTTGCAAATATCTTTTCCCATTCCGTTGGTTGCCTTTTAGTTTTGTTGGTTGTTTCCTTTGCTGTGCAGAAGCTTTTTATCTTCGTAAGGTCCCCGTAATTCACTTTTGCTTTTAATTCCCTTGCCTTTGGGGATGTGTCGAGTAAGAAATTGCTACGGCTGAGGTCAGAGAGGTCTTTTCCTGCTTTCTCCTCTAAGGTTTGGATGGTTTCCTGTCTCACATTCAGGTCCTTTATCCATTTTGAGTTTATTTTTGTGACTGGTGTGAGGAAGTGGTCTAGTTTCAACCTTCTGCATGTTGCTGTCCAGTTCTCCCAGCACCATTTGTTAAAGAGACTGTCTTTTTTCCATTGGATGTTCTTTCCTGCTTTGTCAAAGATGAGTTGGCCATACGTTTGTGGGTCTAGTTCTGGGGTTTCTATTCTATTCCATTGGTCTATGTGTCTGTTTTTGTGCCAATACCATTCTGTCTTGATGATTGGCTACCATTTTTATAAGAAGAGGAATTTTGGACACAAAAAGAGTTATGACGAACACATGTGACCAGAGAAAAACTATGTGAGGGCACAGCAAGAAGGTGGTCATTTGTAAGCCAAGGAGAAAGATCTCAGAAGAAACTAAACCTGCCAACACCATGATCTTGGACTTCTAGCCTTTACAACTGTGAGAAATAAATTTGTGTGTGTGTGTGTGTGTGTGTGTGTGTGTGTGTGTTTTATATCAGCCCTATCATAAGGCCACAGCTGCTTTTACTTCTTGTTTTTTAGACCAACATACTCTATTTACTAGAGATATAGTACTACATAATGACTATTTTTAAAGGAGCACACCCCATACTAAAGATTAGCACCCCTTCTTTGCAAGGATATGGTTTCTCCATACTACTCCTTTAGGCAAGTATCTTTGGGATGCTGTGGTAGGTAGTGACACCAGTGGATCCCATAGTTTTTTGAGTGTACTGTCATACTAACCTCACTGTAAAACAGGTCCCTTTATGTAAGGTGATATTGCGTGATATCCCATGTCAATGAATAATGGCACTTATAGAATGGTGGAATAAGGAGATTTGCAAAATCTTTCCAACAATAATAAACTGGACACATTTCTCAAAAACAATCATTGTGGTTCTCTGAAATTAAAAAAAAAATGTGAAATTGTTTTTCTAAGAAAAATTACTGAATCTTTTGTAAGAACAGTGGGAGACTATGGGGTTTTAGCCTAATATAGATCCTATCTCTCTGCTCACACACACTCCAATCCTGCCCCGTCAGAGACAGTTCAGAACATGCAAAGCTCCATGACCAAAGTCATTACTGAAAACAATACTGATTTTGATGGCGACCAACCTTATAGCCACCTGAAGTTGTGATACTGGTTATGGCAAGCAACAGATGAGCAGATACGTCAGGAGTTTATCTAGAAGATCTGAGGAATAAGACATAGTTTTTCTGATAAGCTACCACATATCTTAGGTGGTCTCAATTATATATATGCATATAAGTATGCATATATATGCATAAGGATGCACATAAACTTTGGAGACACTGGAGAGGCCCCAGTCATCTCCATGTCCCTGCATGAATGTAAGGCTATGTGCAGGTTCATAGAAGACATGACAAGACTCAGGAAAAAGTAAAAACTTGGAGAATTGTAAACTGCCTGAATTATGAATGTATAGCTCATTCTTTACACAAATGCATTGCAGAGTAGAAACCTTACTGAATCCAGGTGTTTAAACACTATCTCTGGTCAATCACTGGCTGACTATTAAGTTATATAATCCACCTGTGATCAGTAGGATCTAAACTGAATAAAAATAAGCAAATGAATAGATAAAATGAAAAGAGAGATCACTGGCTTCGCAATGCACAATAGGCAAACTCTAAATAATTAGTCCAAGTAAGTGGGTAGAAATATAATAAAAAAAACAACTACCTGCAGATTCAATAGGCACAGGCACCAGAATCCAGAGTTGCTACAATATATTATCTAAAATGTTCAGTTTTCAATGAAGTATTATGAGACATACAAAGAAATAGGAATATGTGACACACACACGAAAATAAATCAATATAAACTGTCTGTGCAAGTCCAGATGTTGAACTTCACAAAGACTTCAAAGAAACCATTACAAATATATTGAAGGAACTAAAGGAAACCATATTTAAAAAATTATAGGAAAGTATGAGAATGACTCCTTAAAGAGTGGATACCAGTAAAGAGGTACAAATTATAGAAAAGTAGCTGATGGAAATTCTGGTGTTGAAAAATGAAAAAAAAAATTGCAATGAAAAATTCACCAGAAATACCTAAACTTGAAGACACAAGTTATGAAAAACAAAAATGAAAGAAGGGTCATCACTATTAACCTTACAGAAATGAAAATAATTATAACGAAGTAATACAAACAACTTTTTACCAACAAATTAAATAGCTTAGATGGAATGGGCAAATTACCAGAAAGAGCCAAATTACCAAAATTGAGTCAAGAAGAATAAAAAATCTGAATAAATGTATAACAAGTAAATAAATTAAGTTAGTGATTAAAAATCTCTAGAAACATAAAAGCCCAGGCTTTCCTAGAAACTCTATCAAACATTTCAAAGGAAATAATACTAATCATTCAAACACTCAGACGAGAGAGGTCTTTCTAATTAATGATGAGGTCAATATTAATACCTAAATATAAGGCTAAAGAAAGCCATCACACACATCTACAGACCATTAGCACTCATGAATAGAGACAAAAAATCCTCCGGAATGTTAGCAAACCCAATACCGAAACATAAAAAGGACTATACACTGTGATCAAGTGGGATTTATCTCAGGAATGCAAAATTGGTTTAGCATTTGAACATCAATTAGTGCAATACACAATTTTAATAGAATAAGGACAAAAAACATGATCATCCAATAATGCATTAAAAGCTTTTGACAGTATCTTCTCTTGATGATGGTCCAGATTTTGTACATTTTCATGTGTTATCATTTTTATTTAAATGCCAGATATGAAATGGAAGTACATAATATTTATGCTCAGAAAAGGGTAGGCTGCTTGCATCAGGCTGTTTGCTTGTGAGTTGAGGCAATGTAGTAAGTAGTGGTTTGGGGCTTTGTGGTTGCTTGTTGGATTCACTTCGCTGCATGCTTAAATTATTCGAAGATAGTGTAATCTTCCCTTAGCAGGGATCTGAGTGCCTAGAAGGTTTCTGTCAATTCTCTTGTTGGCCCTCAACCTTTGGCACACCAGGTGGTCTGCCCATCAGTGGTTGCCTCTCAGCTCTCTGTCCCCTCTTGCAGTTTTACTGACTGCTGCCTTTCCCCCTAGACCCTTTGTGTCCTTTGGTTACCTTTCAATTTTCCCTCTTCAAACTCGGATTTCAGGAAGGCCCTAATACTCATGCCTCAGGTGACTTTTTCTCCAAGGCTCCGGGCTGGGGCTGGGCTCTCTGCCAGAGAGAGATGAGGAGTGTGGATTACTTAGGTAACATCCAGAGCGCCTGGGAAGTTTCCGTTTCTCCCAGGTCTTCCATTTCTGCCTGTACCCTGGTGTCAACCTCTGTCGGCTCTCCCGATAGTTAAAAGGTCAACCGAAGCATATTAAAAATTTCAAGAGTTTATCTGAGCAAACGTCGATTGGAATACGACATCGCCAAACTGGAAGCGGCTAACAGCTCTCCCTCTACAGGTGGCCGGGAAAAGACTTCCAGAGATCAGAAGGGGAAGCAAAGGAACTTATTTGATTGGCTACAACTTTAAGCTTAGTTGTTGCTGATTGGCTGTCCTCAGGTTTCCGGTTTGATTTTGTAACGCGGGAGGCTTTTGTATGCCTAGGTTTTGGTTTGCTCAGGCAGGCAGCCTGGGCTTTATAACCACCTCAGTCTGTTGGCCTCCTTATTTAATTAATTTAACATTTTCTTTTCCAAGTTTTTTATAAGTACTCACTGAAGCCCTCTGGAGGAATCAGCAGGTGAGAGCAGAGTCTCTTTGCGTCAGATCACATCATATTGAGCATTTAAAATTTTATTTAATGTTCAGTTTTTTCTTCTTACCCATTTAGTTAGATCATTAGTTAGAAATATTTTGTAACCTTATATATATTCACATCTTTGAGTCAGAGATAATTTGAAATGTGTTGCTTAATTTCTGATATTTTCATGATTTTCTAGATATCTTACTGCAATTAATTTTTAATTTAATTATATTACAGTCAGAAAAATAATTTCTAAGATTTCAGACATTTTTGATATATATTGTGACCCATTTTGTCGCCCAGCTTATGGTTTATTATGGTAGGTGTTCCGTGGGTATGTGAAATCTTTTATTCTGTAATGATTGGGATTTGTGTTCTGTAAGTCCCAACTAGGCAAGGTTGAATTTTCTAGTTGTTTTATCAGTTACTAAGAGTGGAACATTAAAATCTCCAATGATGACTGTGCACTAATCTATTTTTGCCTTTAGTTCTCCCAACGTTTATTCATGTATTGAATCTGTGCATCTGACTTTATGATTTGTATGCCTTCCTGATATAGCATCCCTTATATAACTGAAATACATTCCTTTTTGTGTCTTTGACTTTATGTCCATTTATCTTTGTGTGTATGTGTGTGCTTATTGTTTGTATGGTTTATCTTTTTTCATTCATTACTGTTTGACAGTGATGTATCTCTATTTAAAGTGTGTCTTTTATAAGAAGCAAATACTTACTTTCTGCCTATTTATCTGGTACAACAACCTCTGCATCATAATGGAGGTGTTTAGTTCATCACATTTAATGTTGTTATTGATCCAATCTGCTTTAAGCCTACCATCTTGCCATTTATTTTCAGTGTTTTCCTCTGATTTGTGTTCTTCTTTCCCTCCATTCATACCCAATATGGGAGTAATTATTTTTGGATTTTTGGAATTCCATTTTAATTCACCTACTGGAGGAATTATAGTTTTGATCTATACGTTTTCCCATAATTTTCTCAGTGTTTGCTCTAGGAATTACAATACGTATCTTTATCATAGTCTACTTAGAGATAATATTGTTCTACTTGTGTAAAATGTTAAGAACTTTACATCTACATAATTCTATTTATTATCTTCCTGTTCTTTGTGCTATTTTCTCAAATACAGTAGTTTATTTCTCCATGAATTTTAAAATCCACAATATATTTTTTAAATTATTTTGAAAGTTACTGTCTTGTTTTAAAAAAATAATGTTTATTTATTTTTGAGAGAGAGAGAGGGAGACAGACTGTGAGCAGGTCATGGGCAGAGAGAGAGGGGTACACAGAATCCCAGGCAGACTCCAGGGTCTGAGCTATTGTACAGAGCCTGATCGGGGTGGGATGGGGTGGGGTGGCGTTGGGTGGGGCCTGAACTCATGAACCGCAAGATCATGACCTGAGCCCAAGCCTAGGTCACTTAACTGACTGATCCATCCAGAGGGTCCTTTTATTTTTTTCTTTTTGAAAAATGTTTATTTATTTTGAGGAGAGACAGAGAGAGAGAGAGAGAGAGAGAGAGAGAGAGAGAGAGGAGGGAGAGGGAGAGGGAGAGAGTGTGTGGGCATGTGTGTGTGAGTAAGAGATGAGGAGAGAGAGGGGGAGAAAGAGAATCCCCAGCAGGCTCTCTGCTGTTGGCACAGAGCCCAACTTGAGGATGGAATTCACAAACCTTGAGTACAGACTTGTGTAGTTTTGTTTCTTAATCTAAAGATCAAGTTTGTTTGGGTGCCTGGGTGGCTCAGTCGGTTAAGCATCTGACTCTTGATTTCAGCTCAGGTCATGATCTCACAGTTCGTGAACTCGAGCCCCACTTTGGGCTCTGTGCTGGCAGCTTGGAGCCTGCTTGGGATTCTCTCTTTTTCTCTTTCTCTGCCCCTCCCTCACTCATGCTGTGTCTGCCTCTTTCAAACAAATAAATAAACTAAAAAAAAAAAAAAAAAAAAAGATTAAGTTTCTTCAGCATTTCTTTTAGAGTGGGCTTGTTGGTGCTCAATTTTTGTTTATTCAACTGTATTTCACACTCACACTTGAAACATACTATTTGCTAGATATGGAGTTGTAAGCACTCTTTTTATTTTCCTTTCAACACTTTAAAGATTTTGTTCCATTGTATTCTTAATTCTCTTGTTTCTGGTAAGATATCAAATGCTATTTTCTACAAATTACTGAGGCTTTTCTCGTTTTCTTGGCTTTTTTTTTTTTTTTTTCTGTTCAGATTGAATAGTATCTCTTCATGGCCATTGACCCTTTCTTCTGACTCTAGTATATAGTTAAACTTGTCTCTTGGATGCTTATTTTAGTTTTCTATGATTTTTGTTCTGTCCTTTAAAAAAAAAAAAGAAGCAATTTCCATTCCTTTTCTGAGATTTCCCTCTGCTCATCATCATATCTACATGAAAAAAAAATCTTAAACCTATTTATCATAACTATTTCAAAGTCATTGTCTGATAATTTCATATCTGGGTTTTCTTCAGATATGTGTCTGTTGATTTCCCCTTCCCCTTTGATATGGACCCCACTTTCATGTTTCTTGAATTATTTCTATTTTATTGTATTGTTTCTATATCTTGTTAAGTTCATATTATATGTACCATGTAATTGTATACTTAATTTTCTGTTTACATTATTGTATTTATATCATGTTACTGTTATGAGATGAATTGAGGGCTTCCATTACTTTACCACCTATATGCCATGCTTATAACTACTGAGTCTCTTTTTTTTTCTCATTTTTTCTCTGTGCTCAAAATTCACTTAATATACCTGCCTAGTGAACGTCCCTTGACACTTAAAACCTAAAACAAAACTTATTTTCCTCTTGGTGCCTCTTCTTTCTTTATATTAGTTTGTGACCTTAATACAACTCAGGATTATAGTTTTTATATCTTACTCTTCTCATCCTCTCATATCATAATTAATCATTGCTTTCTAAACATATTTTATTCAAATACATCAAAGTTCTCTACAGTTTCATCCACTACTACTATTTAATCTCAAGTCCTCATTCTTCCTTACCTGGATTATTTTAGTAGACAGATAATGTTTTCTGATTTCAGCTTTGTAGTTCTTCAGACTATCTACAGTGCAGTGCTAGTTGCTATAATGACAAAAATATTGGTGGCTTTATGCAGTAGAAGTTCAGTTCTCACTCATGTGAAGTCCACTGGGTGGTGGTGGGCATGATGATGTCACTGCTCCATGTAGTCATTCAAAGACCCAGGCTGGTGGAGTTTGCCATTCTCAACCTGTGGCTCTATGGTCTCTTTGGGTCTCAAGATCCTCTCCTGGATCGTCTACATCCAGCCAGCAGAAAGGGAAGAAGAATGGAAGATTATAAATGTTTTTATGATCCAAGTCTAGAAGTAGTATACTTTACTTTTGCATATTATCCAGTGGTATGAGACCTGTTCCCTGATAACTGTGAGGAGGGCAAAGAAATATAGTCTATCTGTGTACCCAGGATGGAAATGCAATAATGAAAACCTTGCCAGTTTCTTCAGTAGTCCACTCTTTAGGCAAATAAATATCTATCTTATCCTGTCTCCATAGTTTGAACATACTTCAACTTCTCTAAGTGAGATGGTTCATAAGTCCCTTTCAATCATTGCATTTACCACAGAGTCTACAATATGGGGCAGTTTTTAATCCTGTTTTTGAGACTTGGTAGCCACTCATTCTAGGAAATAAAAATGTTCTCTCTGTTATTCCTGTCCCTCAACACACACACACACACACACACACACACACACACACACACACCTCTTCAACATAATAAATATCTCATTTGGAAGGAATAAAATGGGTGAACATCAAGTCATGGTGCATAGTAATTTGGAAACTTTTTTGGTGGATAGTGTTAAATCTCCTACCCTGAATAAGGGGAGACCTTTGAATACACTCTCTTTATAGTTTGTGACAGGAGCTCTTTTATCCATTGTTTGATCTCACTCCAGTATGTTCTTCCACGTCCATTATTTGACTGAGATGTGTATTGAAAGGCATTCTTTTTTGAAAACTTTATAGTGTTTCAGCCATTTCTGTAGACAACTTCTTGTCAGTGCAAGTTTAGCTTATAATTGTAAGCAAGTGTGAGCTTAAACTTTGTTGATAATAATTTTTTCTCAAATACTAACTGCTTCCAGATAGTTTCAGGTGCCAGAAAACACATCCAAAGTTATTTCCTAGATTTAATTCTCAATCTATTTCTTTTCTTCCTCAGTCCCCTACCTCTGTCTTAACTTAACACTGGTGACCTTGAAGTTGACTGAGATAGTAGGCTTGATTGGGAAGACTAAATCCTTAATCTGAACTTGACTTGCATCATTTTTTTTTTCTTAAAAATCTTTAATGCCTTACTGTATATAGACTGAATGTTTGTGTCCTCCAAAAATTCATATTTTGAAGTGTTAACCCCCAAGGTGATAATTTTAGGACATAAGACCTTTTGGTATTGATTAGGTAATGAGAATAGAGTCCTCATGAATGGGATAATTGTCCTCTTAAAAGACACCCCATGCAACTCCCTTGTTCCTTTGACCATGGGAAGACACAGTGAGAAGACAGGTTCATTGATGAACCAGGAAGGGGAGTCTCACCAGACACCAAATCTGCTGCCACCTTGGTCTTAGACTTCCTGCCTCCAGAGCAGAAATAAATTGCTGTTGTTTTTAAGCCACCCAGTCTATTATAGTGGTCTGAATTGACTAGAACAGAAGTCGATACCAAGAAATAGGAGTGTTGCTCTAACAAATAACCTAAAGATGTGGAAGCAGTTATGGAACTGGGTGATGGGGTACAGGATGGAAGAGTTTTGAGCTGCCTGCTAGAAGAAGCCTGCATTGCCATAAATGAACTATTCTGGGTGATTTGCATGAGGGCTCAGAGAGAAAAAGGAGAGCTGTAGAGAAAGCCTGAGTCTCCTTAAAAAAATACCTAAAGAATTCTGAAAAGAATGTGGATAGAAATGTAGATGGTCAAGGCCATTCTGATGAGGTCTCAGATGGAAATGAGAAATATGTTATAGAAAACTGGTGGAAAGACCATCCTTGTGATAGAGTGGCAAAGAACTTAGCTGGGTTATGCTTGCGTTCTGGTGTTTCTTGAAAGGTGGAATTTTCAAGGGATGAAGTTGGATAGTTAACTGAAGAGCTTACCATTTCTTCAGCTAACTAAAGAGATTTCTAAGTAACACGGTGAAAGTACAACGTGGTTTGTTCTGACTGCTTATAGTAAAATATGAGAAGGGAGAAGTGAGTTAAAGAATGACTTAAAAGTGACATAATAATAAATAAACAAATCCACACTGAAAAAAAAAGGAGAAAGCATGTTCAGAAGAGAAAACTAAGGGTTTATCATTTGATAAGGAGGTAAGTATAGATGTGAATCATGGGCCTAATTAACATGTCAGCAGAGTGCCAGGTTTCATTCCTCAACTGGGGAAGAATGACCCAAAAGTGGCTCAGAGATCATCAGGGGTACATCTTCAGTTTCAAAAAGGGCCAGAGATAACCTCTGCCCAGAGCAGTAGGGGTAGCGCCAAACTACAAGGCATGACACCTATCCCAGTGGGTCCAGAAGGGGAGACCACTTACTTCACCATGTGTATGATTGGACCTCCATTCCAGTGGTTCTGGGCAGAGACTATCAAGCCAAAGGGAATTATTCTCAAACCCTCATATCTGATGGAGTCTGCCTTGTAGTTTGGACTTGCTTGGGACCTGTTACCCCTTTCTTCTTTTGGAATAAGAATGTCTATTCTGTGCCTAACTGCTGTAGTTTCAAAGCACATAACTTGTTTGGTTTCCCAAGTTTATAGCTGGAGAGCAACTGGCTTCAGGATGAATTGTACTTTGAGCCTTATCCATATCTGATTGAAAATATATTTAGATGAGACTTTGATTTTAGAGTTTAGAGTTGATGCTGGAATGAACTCAGACTTTTAAGTATGGGACTGTTAAGATGTAACAAACATATTTTGCATGTGAGAATAACAGGGATTTCTTTGGGGAGCTAGCGGTAGAATGCTATGGACTGAATATTTGTGTTCCCCTCCCTTCCCTTATTCATACAATGAAATCCTAATCCCAGTGTTATGGTTTTAGGATGTGATTAAGTCATTAGGTTGGGGCCCTCATGAATAGGATTAGTCTTTATAAAAGAGGCCCCAGAAAGATCCCTTATCCCTTCCATCTTGTGAAGATACAGTGAGAAGGCAATCATCTATGAACCAGGGAGTGGACTCAAATCAGACACTGGATTTGCTGCCACCTTGGTCTTGGACTTCCCAGTCTCCAGAACTGTGAAAGATAAATTTCTGTTGTTTCTAAGCCACCCAGTCAATGGTATTATGTTATAATAGTCAAAATGGACTAAGCTTTCTCTTTTACTGTTTGGGATCTAGAAGTACTCTTTTTTTCCTAACCCTACAAAGCTGCAAAAATCTGTATTCCATCATTGTTTTGCTATTTTGTTTCTAAACTAAACAATTCTCACATAAACTGTTCTTTTTCTTCTAGTAACTACTGACCAATAAAGCAATGTTGTATGTTCAGATTTTTGTTACAGAATCACCCAACTTCAAGGCACCGATGTTTATTACTTAGGGAAATAGTGCTAGCTATTATAACAAATAAATTCCCAAATTTCAGTGGCTTAATACAATAAAAGTTTAATTCTTGCTCACAATTAGCCTCGTGTACACAGTGCGAAAAACTCTATTCATTCATAGGGACCAAAAACTAAAAGTTTCACCATATTTGGCAAACAAGCAGCCTGTCTCTGCCAGTTTTCTTCTTGAAATGCAACTCTAATAATATCATTTTCCCTGATGACATCCTTCCTATGAATCCCTTATTACATTGAGAATAAAATCCAAGCTGCTTCACATGCCATGCAAAGATTTCTTTGTTTTGAAGTTGCCCACTTTATGACCAGGAGTACATTGCTGCTTAAATGTATCTGCATTTTCCATCTGTTTACCTTATCATATAATGTTCCCTCTTTTTGGAGCTCAATCCTCCTCCATTACTACTAGGCACTATCACATTCATCCTGCAGAATCCAACTCAAATGTCACCTCTTGATGGCTTCCCTAATTCCACATCTAACAGAGATAATCAACTCCTCTTTGTGTGTAACACTTTGAAATTAATTATGATTTTATGTGTAACCTGATGCATCCTATACATTTTTGTAATGTCTTCTTATTCAAGCTCATACAAATTCTGAAAGTATGTTTTCCTTGACACCAAGCACAGTGCCTATAGTGAAGGGAAAGCAGCCAAAAAGATGTCACTAAAATACATTGCATGATTAGCACTTTCTAAGACACATTATAGTAGCACTAAAAATTTTAATATTTTTAAGAACTATGAATTCAGATGACTGTGATTCACAGAACTTAGTTTTATAAATAAATAAACATTTGCATTTTTCTGACCCTATGATTATCTTTCTTGAAATTCAATCCCCTTTTTTGTTTTTCAGAATAAAAAAGTAATTTTTGTTATTTTGATCTAACTTTCTGATAAATTGTTAAGTTTAAAGTTATATATGCCATGACAGATATTTGCATATATAGTGTGTATAAAAATATCTATATATATAATTTTATTGAAGTGTATTTGACATATGGTATTATATTAGTTTCACGTTTATAATGTGGTGATTCAATATTTATAGACATTACAAAATGACCATCATGATAGATACCATCTATCAACATACAAAATTGCTACAATGTTATTAACTATATTTTCTATACTGTACATTACATCCCCATGCCTAATTTATTTTATAACTGGAAGTTTGTACCTTTTACTTTTTATTTAAATTTCAGTTAATGTACAGTGTAGTATTAATTTCAGATGTACAAGATAGTGATTCAACACTTCTATACATCACCTGGTGCTCATCACAAGAGCACTCCTTAATCCCCCTCAACTATTTTACCCATTCCCCCCCCACCTCTCCTCTGATAACAGTTTTTTAAATTTATTTTTAATGTTTATTTATTTTTGAGAGAGAGAGAAAGAGACAGAGTGTGACTCGGGGAGTGGCAGAGAGAGAGGGAGACACAGAATCCAAAGCAGGCTCCAGGCTCCGAGCTGTCAGCACAGAGCCGGATGCGGGGCTCAAACTCGCAAACTGTGAGATCATGACCTGAGCCGAAGTCGGATGCTTAACCGACTGAGCCACCCAGGCACCCCACCATCATTTGTTCTCTATAGTTAAGAGTCTGTGTCTTGGTTTACCCCCCTCTCTTTTTTTCTCCCCTTTGCTCATTTGTTTTGTTTCTTAATTTCCATGTGTACGTAAAATCATATGGTATTGTCTTTCTCTGACAAACTATGTTACTTAGCATAATACTCTTTAGCTCTATCCATGTCATTACACATGGCAAGATTTCATTCTTCTTTTTTTTTTTTTAATTTTTTTTTTCAACGTTTATTTATTTTTGGGACAGAGAGAGACAGAGCATGAACGGGGGAGGGGCAGAGAGAGAGGGAGACACAGAATCGGAAACAGGCTCCAGGCTCTGAGCCATCAGCCCAGAGCCCGACGCGGGGCTCGAACTCACGGACCGCGAGATCGTGACCTGGCTGAAGTCGGACGCTTAACCGACTGCGCCACCCAGGCGCCCCAAGATTTCATTCTTCTTATGGCTGTATAATATTCCATTCACCTCTTCTTTATCCATTCATCAATCTGTGGACACTTGGCCTATTTCCATGTCTTGGTTATTGCAAATAATGCTGCATTGAATATAGGGGTGAGTATATATTTTATTTTATTTTATTTTATTTTATTTTATTTTATTTTATTTTA
>NW_024412405.1:37559988-37629487 GCF_014898765.1 Herpailurus yagouaroundi
TTATTTTATTTTATTTTATTTTATTTTATTTTATTTTATTTTATTTTTAAGTTTGTTTAAGTTTACTTATTATTTTGAGAGAGACAGAGCACAAGTGAGGGAGGAAGAGAGAGAGAGACGAGGAGTAAGAGGATCCCAAGCAGGCTCCACACTATCAGCATAGAGCATGATGTGGGGCTCGAAACCATGAACCATGAGATCAAGAGTCTGGTACTTAACTGACTGAGCCATCCAGGACGCCCCAGAGCTGAGCATATATTTTTGAATTAGTGTTTTCGTTTTCTTCAGGTAAATACCCAGAATTTACCTGGTAAATTGGAATTGCTGGATCATATGTTATTTCTATTTTTTTAATTTTTTTAGGAAACTCCCTACGGTTTTCCACAGTGGCTGCACCACTTTGCATTCCTGCCAACAGATCATGCGGGTTCCCTTTTCTCCACATTCTTACCAACACTTGTTATTTCTTGTGCTGTTGACTTTAGCCATTCTGACTGGTGTGAGGTATCTCATTGTGGTTTTGATTTGAATTTCCCTGATAAGCGATGTTGAGCGTCTTTGCATCTATCTGTTAGCCATCTGTAAGTCTTCTTTGAAGAACCGTCTGTTCACATCCTCTGCCTATTGTTTTAATTGAATGGTTCAGGTTTTTTATATGGTGTTTTGTCAGTTCTGTTTGTGTTTTGAATATTTACCCCTTATCAGTTGTATCATTTATAAATCCCTTCTCTCATTCAGTAGGTTGCCTTTTTGTTTTGTTGATGATTTCCTTTGCTGTGTAAAAGCTTTTCAGTTTGATATAGTTTCATTTCTTTATTTTTGCTTTTGTTACCCTTACCTAAAGAGACAGATAAAAAAAAAATTGTTCAGATTTATGTCCAAAAGCTTACCGCCTGTGCTTTTTTCTGGAAGTTCTATGTTTTCCAGTCTTACTTTAAGTCCTTAGTACACTCTGAGTTTATTTTTGCGTGTGCTGTCAGAAAATGGTCCAGTTTCACTATTTTGCGTGCAGCTGTCCAGTTTTTCCAACAGCGTTTCTTGAAAACCCTGTCTTTTTCTGTTTGTATATCCTTGCCTTCTTGTTGAAGATTAATTGACTATATAAGCATAGGTTTATTTTCAGATTCTCTACTCTGTTTCATTGATATACATGTCAGTTTTTGTGCTGGTGCTCTACTGTTTGGATTACTAGAGCTTGGTACTATATTTTGAAATCAGTGAGTGGTACATCCAGCATTATTCTTCTTTCTCAAGATGGCTTCGGCTGTTCAGGGTCTTTTGTGATTCCATACAGAGTTTAGGGTTATTTGTTCTAGTTCTGTGAAAAATGCCATTGGTATTTTGATAGGGATTGCACTGAATCTTTAGATTGCTTTGGGCAGTACGGACATTTTAACAATTTTAATTCTTTCAATGCAGAGCACAGCACATATTTCTACTTATTTGTATCATTTTTAATTTCTTTTATCTGTGTCATAGTTCTCAGAGTACAGATCATTCACCTCCTTGGTTACATTTATCCTAGGTGTTTTATTTTTTTCAGTGCAATTTTAAGTGGGATTGTTTTCTTAATTTGTCTCTCTGGTAATTCATTATTGGTGTATGAAAATACAACAACTTAGGATATTTTTTGAAGCATTTTTTTCTTTTTCTGAATGTTTCAGACAAGTAACTTCAAGTTTGGTATAGGGCTGGGTAGCTGAGATTTGGGTTTGCTTGAATTTAATTTAATGTCATAAATACATTAATCTGCCTTCTGCTATGTGTGAGGAACTATGTTAGTATCTCAGAGGGATGAAATTGAGTAAGATGTACTATTTCCTGAAGTCCACCATATTACGTTAGAGAATTATAGTAGCCTTAGCTTTTGGTATTTTCGGAATGATTTTCTGTGACTTGTGCTTTTAATTTTTTACCTGCAGAGTGTTAAATACTTGTATTTTCACTAATTACTTAGGTGCTAGGTAACAAAGATTTTCCTTTAAAATCCTTATCAGAGGTTGAACTTCTTAGTTTTCATCCCCAAATTAGTGCTGACTAAACCAACAAGTTAATACTGAAAGGACAACATTGTGATCATTTTCTCTAAAGTGTCCATGTCTGGATGTATGTGATAGAAGGAAGGTATACTTTGGATTCAAGAGACCTGACTTTACTTTCCAACTTCTTCCTTAGCCACTGTGTACTGTCTGAGGGAGTGAGTCAGTGGACAGTGACTAAGTTACAATAAATGAAATAATACATAAAAATGTAATGCATATATTCCAACAATATTAGAGGATTTTGAAGGCTGACAAGTCACTTCAATTCCATTTTGGACTTAGCATGAAATAGATGTTAAATATATTAATAAGTCAGTATTAAATAACAAAAAAATCTTATCACATACCTCTGGTTTATCCTCTAAATGAGAGATTGCTCATCAAGTGTCCTTTGATTTGTGATATTTTCTCAATATGCACAAACATAACATACAAATAAATCACACATATCTTTGTTTTTTCCTTCCTTTCTAGGGACATGCTATAGACACAAATCTGGTTTATTGAAAAAGCTTTCTGTGTCAGAGGGTACAATAACTCTTGATTGACCATGAATCATTCTTTTTGAATATATACAATGTTGCCAATGAAATCTTTTGAAATAACCTGTATCAACTAGTTTTTTAATGACTACATCCTTTGGATTTGGTGTTGAATATGACATCGAACTTGTAAAAGGAAACTAAGTGATTGTTGAATCAATTAATCAAAAGTGAATTATTTGATGACTACTCTTTGTTCAGGAACACTAAGTTTATTTTTCTGTTACATAAAAATTACATAAATCATAATGGAATTGGTGTTGCTAGTACTTAACAATGTGTTCTTTGTTGTATGTTCCAACCTACATTATGGTATTTATCCGTCACAACAAGCAGGCAAGAAATATTTTCTCCTTATGGATGAGGAAACATATTTAAAGAGTCCAAGTTATTTTTTCAAAGTTGCAGAAAGTAAATTGTAGTATAAGGAATCAAACTCACTTCTTCTGATTCTAAGGCTTCAATATTTAAACAAAACAAAACAAAGAAAGGACTTCAAAAGCTAACACCAGGAAGAGACTGGTACTCTCATTCCCTGAGGCTTCGAAGATGAAGACTAAGTCCTGCCAATTCTAACTGTCTCATTTATTCAAAGAGCTAGAATAGAAAGCTCAGAAATCTTTGGGGACCCACTCCAAAGGCACCGGATTTGGCACTGAAAGCATCCCTAAAGCACAGATTGGAGCAGAAGCAAGGAAAAGGAAGCATTTGCAATGTACCACTTGTATTTAAGGACTTTTTTATTATGATTTTATTAAAGCGTTTTCAGTAGCTTCAAGGATCAGGATAAACTCAAGCACAGAGGTGTTTGGGATAGGGGTTATGGCAAGTTGAAGTTTGGCCTATGGATACCAAAAGCATCTTCCTGTGTTGTAAAAATAATAAAAATGAGTCAGATGAGACATTTGGGAATAGTAAATCTAAGGTCTGTATCTCAGCCAAAAGATGCAATCACATCACACAGCCACATGTCTCCCAACTCTGCTGTTTGCCTTGTTGTTGCCAAATTCACCAGTGTAATGTCCATTAAAATAACATCTTTGGGAAAATAGCACAGTGTCAGTGTTGTCTATGAGAATGAGAAAAACAGAAAGAAGAAAATGGCACTTGTGGCGATCTCTAACTGAGTTACTATGGGGAATCAAAACTTCTAAAAGAAAAACTCCATCATAGGAAGAGGGGTAAAAGGAAGCAAACTATCTCAGACCCAAATACAAAGTTTCATCACTGAATTTAATCATAGCTCAAAGACGAAGGATGAAATGGATCACCATCTCATTGATTTATGACCCAGTTATTTTCTTCGTACTTCAAAGCTGTAATACAGAAACTGTTGTGCATTAATGTATGATGGGAATACTCACTTATGACCTGAGAGGCTCTCAGTTCAGCATCCTTTGACTTTTCAAAATTAGTCACATAATCATCACATGTTAGTGGATTCCTGTCTTACCCCTTTAATTCTCTCCTAGAAAAGTAGGATAAGGAGATTTGGCTTAGTAATTTATGACATCAGTGATAACAACTTGCTATTGGATTTGCCTTTGTCTTTCTCAGAGCTGTCCTCCTCTCTTGTTCCCTAGTGACTGAATTCTTTTTGAATTTCTTCTCTTCAGAGTAGCCCTGCTGTGATATCCGTGATGTGTGCCTCTAACCACCTATCATCCTCCACAAAAACCCACCTTGCATTTGGAGACAGTTTAGGATTTTGACAAACTTTTCTACAAGTATTCCATTTTTCAAGCAACATATAAAAGTATTCTCTATTTTCCACACCACAGACTGCACTCCTGTGACCTGATATTGGCACTTGCCTATAAATTTGGTTTTCTTCTCAGCTCTGACCTTCCACATGGTGAGCACACTAGAGAAGCCTTATTTCTGATCTCCTAATATTCAAACGATAGAGGGATGTGCTTTCTTTGCCAAGTAAGACAGTATTTGTGATAGTTATTTTTATGAGTAAACTTGGCTGGGCCAAGGGGCCACAGGGTGCCTAGATAATTTGGTCAAAAATTATTCTTGGTGTTTCTTTAGGAGTGTTTTGGGTGAAATAAACACTTACACACTTAATTTTGTGGACTTTGAGTAAAGCAGATTGCCCTTATAATGTTGATGATCCTTATGCAATTGGTTTATGGCCTGAATAGAAAACGTACTGGCCTCCCCAAAGAAGGGAGTATTCTCCAGCAGTCTGCTTTTGGATTTCATCTGCAACACCAGCCTTTCCTGGACTGCCTTTAGACTCAAACTGGAACATCAGCTCTGCTGAGTCTCCAGCCTGCCACCAGGCTGGACTTGATTTTGGACTTGCCAGACTCTATAATCATGTGAACCATTTTCTTAATATATCTCTTTGATCACATATTCTTTAACAGATCATAATATATCTAAAAGTGTCAAAAGAGTTCAAGTATTCATATCACACAGAAAAGTACTATATATTATATATTTCCATCTATAAAAATTTTAATATAAAATTCTGTGTTTATTATATTAGGGAAACCACAAATAGGACATATAATAAGTTTTTAATTTTATTCATTGGTATTTATTATTCTCTATTTCTCTAAGTTCTCACCTACTCATTTTATTGATTTTTTATAAGTAAAAATAGCATATAGTTGGTTCAATATGACATTTTGATATATGGTTACATTTGAAATTATTACTAGAAATAAGTTAGTTAACATATCTATCACTTCACATTGTTACTGATTGTTTTGTTGTTGTTGTTGTTGTTGTTGTTGTTTTGATGGTGAGGATATTTGAGATCCACTCTCTTAGCAAATTTCAAGTATACAGCACATTATTGACTGACGATAGTCTGAAGTTTGTACCGATGATTCACATCTTCCTTTTACCCCTACACTTAGCCTTAGTAATTATGTTACCACAGTTACCAAACTCTGTTGCTATGAGTTCATGCAGTGTTTGCCTTTCTGTGTCTGGCTTATTCACTTAGCATAATGGCCTCCAGATTCATCTTGTTGCTCATGGCAGGGTTGCCTTCTTTTTGAAGGATGAATAATATTCTCTCTTCTAATATAATAGAGTATATACATGGAATAGAATGTATGTGTGTGTGTGTATATATATATACACACACACACATATATATATATACATATATATACACATATATATACACACACATATATATATATATACACATATATATGTATTTACTACATTTTCTACATTTTCTACATTTACTATATATATGTGTGTGTGTGTGTGTATATATATATATATATATATATATATATATGTATAGAGTATATACACAGAATAGAATGTGTGTATATATATAATACATATATATATGTATATGTATGTATTTACTACATTTTCTACATTTTCTACATTTACTATATATATGTGTGTGTGTGTGTGTGTGTATATATATGTATAGAGTATATACATGGAATAGAATGTGTGTATATATATAATACACACACACACACACATATATATATGTATGTATTTACTACATTTTCTGTATTCATTCATCTGTTAATAGACACTTAGGTTATTTCCATATCGTGGCTACTGTGAATAATGCTGCAGTGAACTCAGAAGTGCAGATATCTCTTCCAGACAATGATTATATTTACTTTGTGTATTTATCCAGAAATGGAATTGCTGAATCATAGAGTAGTTCTATTTTTAAATTTTTGAGGAGCTTCCATACTCTTTTCCATAATGGCTGTACCAATCTACATTTCCACCAGCACTGAACAAGGATTCCCTCTTCTCTACATCCTTGCTGACACTTACTATTTTATTACTTTTTGATAATAGCCATTCTAACAGATATGAGGGGATGTGTCCTGTGGTTTTGATTTGCATTCCACTGATAATTAGTGATGCTGATCATCTCTTCAAATACCTATTAGCGATTTGTATGTCTTCTTTGGAAAAATATCTGTTCTTGTACTTTCCCCATTTTTAATTAGATTATTTGATTTTGCAAATGAGTTACATAAGTTCCTTAAGTATTCTGGATACTAACTCCTTAACAGACATATGATTTGCAAATGTTTTCTTCCATTCCGTATGTTGTCTTTTCATTTTGTTGATTGTTTCTTTTGCTGTGCAAAAAGTTTTTAGTTTGATGTAGTTCCATTTGTTTATTTTTGCTTCAGTTTGTGTTTCAGTGCCAAATCCAAAAACTCATTGCCAATGCCAGTCAAGGAATTTTGTCTTGTGTTTTCTTCCTGGACTTTTATGGCATTATGTTTTCAGGTTTTCTTTTTTTTTTTTCCATTTCTGTGAAAAATGCCATTGGAATTTAAATAAGGATTGTATAGAATATACAGATCACTTTAGGTACTCTGGATATTTTAACAATATCGATTTTTCCCATCTATGGGATATCTTCTATTTGTTTCTTCTTCAGTTTCTTTAATAATTTAAAAAAAATGTTTACTTATTTATTTTGAGAGAGAAAAAGAGAGAGGCAGATATCAAAAGTTAGTCGCTTAACTGACTTAACCACCCAGGTGCCCCTTTAATAAATTTTATATAGCTTTTACTGGATGATTTTTTGCCTCCTTGATTAAATTTATTCCTAAATATTTTATTCTTTTTCAGATCACCATTAATGTATAGAAATGCAACTCTATTTTATATGTTGATTTTGTATCCGGCAATTTTACTGAATTTGTTTATTAGTTTTAATAGTATTTTGGTGGAGTCTTTAGGGTTTTTCTATATGTAAGGTCAAGTCATCTACAAACAGACAATTATGCTTTTTCCTTTCCATTTAAAATGCCTTTTATGAGTTTTTCTTGCCTAATTGCTCTGGCTAGGACTTCAATAGCACAATTGAGAGAAGTGATAAGGCTAGACACTCTGTTGTGTTCCTTATCTTAAAGGAAAAGTTTATGATTTTCACCATTGAATAGGGTATTAATTGTAGGCTGGTCGCACACTCACACACACAGACACACACAGACACACACACACACATTCACCTTCCTTATATTTACCTAATTTGTTGAGGGTATTTATCATGATGGATGTTAAATGTTGTCAAATTTTTTTTTTCTTTTTTTCATACCCACTAAGGCAGTCCTGTGATTTTTTTCCTTCATTTTGTTAAAGTAGTGCCTCACATTTACTGATTCACATGTGTTCAACCACCCTTGCATCCTGGGGATAAATTATAAATCCACCTTGATCATGATGTACAGTCATTTTAATGTGCTGTGGATATCAGTTTGCTAGTGTTTTATTGAGGAATTTTGGACTTATTGTCAAGAAAGATACCAGCCTGTCATTTTCTTTTTCTTGTAATGCTGAGATATCTGCTGATATCCTACTGGGGATTCCCTTGTATGTGATGAGTTTATTTTCTCCTGCTGCTTTAGAAATTTTGTCTGAGATTTTTGACAATTTCATTATAATGTGTCTGGGTGAAGTCCTTTTGGGTTGAATCTGTTTGGAGATTTTATTAGTTTCATATAATTGAATGTACATGTCTCTCCCCAGATTTGGGAAGTTTTTAGCCATTATTTCTTCAAATATACTTTCTGCTCCATTCTCTCTCTTTTCTCCTTCTGAGATTTCCTTAACTCATCTATTGCTAACTTGATGGTACCAAACTCTTTTTCAGCCTTTTTTTTTCTTTTTGCTCCTCTAAAAGTATAATTTTAAATGAGCTGTCTTTGAGTTCACAGATTCTTTCTTTAGCTTGATCAAGTCTTTTGTTGACACCTCTACCATATTTTTCTTTCTCTTTTCATTTTTTGTATTCTTTTCTTTGGTAATCTTTTTTTTTTAATTTTTTTTTAACATTTATTTATTTTTGAGACAGAGAGAGACAGAGCATGAACGGGGGAGGGGCAGAGAGAGAGGGAGACACAGAATCGGAAGCAGGCTCCAGGCTCTGAGCCATCAGCCCAGAGCCCGATGTGGGGCTCGAACTCACCGACCATGAGATCGTGACCTGAGCCGAAGTCGGACGCTTAACCGACTGAGCCACCCAGGCACCCCGGTAATCTTTTTTTTTTTTTTTATAATTTTTATCTGTTGAAAATATTTTGTTTGTGTATTGTTTTCCTAATGTTCTTGAATTATTTATTTGTGTTCTCTAGTAGCTCTCTGAGCCCCCTTAAAACAATTATTTTGATACTTGGTTAAGCCGTTCATGGATCTCCATTTCTTTGGGATCAGTTAGTGGAAAACATGTGTTCCTCATGTGGTGTCATGTTTCCTTGGTATTTTATGTTTCTTGTGATTTTTTTTGGTAATATCTGTACATTTGATGACGTAGTCACCTCTCTTAAGCTTTACAGATTGGTTTTCTACAGGTGAGTGTGAGGGGCTACGTGTGTGAAGTGTAGCAGTTCTGGTTCCAGAGAGGGTATAGCAGTGTAACCTCTGTTCAGCTATAGCAGCGGATCTCAGCATCAGTGAAAATTGCAGTGGCCTGTGGTGGCCAAGACTGGTGGTATCTGCAGCAGGGGCAAGTGCAGTTAGGTGTTCAGTGGCAAAGCCAGCTGGAGTCCTCCTGATGTCTTTTACTTCCATGGAAGCAGTCATGGCTGGAGCATTCTGTCTTAAACCTGGGTCCAGTTTGCAGGTGCACCTGCAGTGGCAGTGGTAGTAGTGTCTAATGCACAGGCACCTGAGGAGTGGCCACAGAACTAATGTTTGGAACATGAATATCCTTGGAGCAGCCGTGTATATGGGGTCCAGAATGCAGGCACACATTGTTGCTCCAGGGTCAAAGGCATGGGCACTCTCACTGTGGCAGATACTTCAGCATCTAGGTGCAGGGGTTTACAAAATCATGGAAACAAGGGCTAGGATGGGAGCTCGCCTACTGCGGCGGTGGCTCCAGAGTTTAAGATGTAGGAGTGCTTGAAGTGGCTGTGAAGCTGAAGTCTGAAGCCTGGTCATATGGTGCTCAAACAGCAGCTTCCTTGGTTGGGGGGAGTGGTTCTACAATGTCTTTCTCTTTAGGGGTCAGTAGTGGTGATGACCATTGAAAGCTGCTGGGTCCTCTACAAAATGAGCTCTTCAGATTCATGCTGGTGAACACTATGTGGGCATTCACTGTGCAAAATGTGCATAATCCATGGCTGCTATCTGCCATGAGGGTTGTTGAGGTCCTCAGTAAAGGCTGCCAGGGTCTTACACACAGTAGGCTACTAGGGACCATGGTGGCACCCACTAAATAGGCAGTTCTGATCAACTCTGCCCCTTTCTTTGTTTCTGACCACCCCTGACATATCAGCTATGCCAGTCTTTCCAGCAATCCTTCATGTGCAGTGGTTCTCTGTTTTTGGCTCCATTGTGTTGCTGCAGGTTCTGAGTGGACTCTTGAGCCCTCCTGGGGGCTATTTTCATTTGTGGATGGCTGTCTAATAGTTGTTTGTTTTTATGGGGGGCACAAAGTCTGATCTCTCCTATCCCAACATCTTGCTGATATCACCTAAAAATTACACACACACACACACACACACACACACACACACACACACACACACGTGCGCACGCGTGACAATGAAATGCATTTAAAACAGTATCAAAAATATTACCAAGGGGCACCTGGGTGGCTCCGTTGGTTAAGCGTCTGACTCTTGATATCGGCTCAGGTCATTATCTCATGGTCGTGAGATCTAGCCCCGCATTGTGCTCCGCACTGAGCACAGAACCAGCTTAAGGTTCTTTTTCCTTCTGCCTCTGCCCCTCTACTGCTTGCGTGCATGCTCACATGTACTCTCTCTCCCCCCACCAAAAAAAAAAATTAAAAAAAATTTAAAAAAAATGACCAAAATATCACAATACTCAGAACTCCTATTTTTTATATTTAAGTGTTACTTCATTTATAATTTAAAATATACATTTGAAGTTAGGATGCCAAGGTTTTATGACCGTAAATAGTTCTGTTAAGTTTTTATAACTTCTGATAAATTATTATAAATTTTCCTCTGAGCAACATTTTGGTTATATTTGATAAGTGTTAATACATAGGGATATGATTGGTTATTTGGTAAATAACCTTTTATTAAGGCTTTGATTTTTTTTTTTTTATCTGGGAGTGTCCTTAATTCTTTTTTTCATTTCCAGTAAAGGGAATTTCTTTGATTCTAGTATTTATTGTGATTTCTAGTTTTGTTGCATTGATTTACTATCTAAAGTACTATCTAATCAATTTTTTAGATATTTAATGAGTGTGTTATACTCTTAACACTAATATTAGGATCATAATAAAACTGAAACCAAAAGTAAATTTGAAAACAAGTGGGAAAACCTTTTAAAAATAAAATAAGCTTAATTATGTTTATATAAATAACATAATAAGTAGAAGTATCAAATATTAAAAAAATGCAAAACTAAGTGGACAGGAATAAGACGTTATACTAGGCATCTTATCTCACCATATAAACTCATGAAACAAGTAGATAGAAAATAAATAATGGTGAGGAGGCTCTAATTGATAGAGCAGTGAAACTAGTAGTGATAATTCACATAAACTATTACTTTTTAGAAAGGTAATGTTTTAGTTATTTTTGTTACTTTATAATTTGAGACTTAGACATAACACCATAAAAGTAGTGCCATCAGGCATATAATAATTGATGCCTAGTTATTTTAAAAGTAATATAAATAGTTTGTCTTTGTCAAGCAAAGATTAAATGGCATGCTGATGTGCTGCTTTAGGGAAGGACCTGCAGTCACTCAAATAGAGACCATTTCTTGGGGATTCAGGACACCGGACAGGAAGATGTTATATAACGTAGACTTAGGACTGGGTGCTATAATATAGAATTAGAAAACTCGAATGGAAAGTATGACTAGGACTTTTCACAGCAGTGGGTCTGTAGTAACATTTAAACAAGCATAGTACACGGTTCATCTTTTATACATATCAACATACAAGAATTTATTAATAAAAAGGTTTAATATTTAATTAATAATAACATGTTCACAAGGAAGAATATTGAATAAATTACGTATTTAATGTTCAGTATTACATTTAGATTGTGCTCCTTGAAATAAGGCCTATCATTTTAAAAAATATTTACTGTGTGTTTTCTAAATACTGGGCTATCTGTAAAACAGACCAAAGCCCTCGACTTCTGGGAATTGTATTTTAAGTTGGGTACAGATGAAGAGATTAAAAATAATAACTATCAAATTTGAAACAAATATTGACTAGGTATATCTTTTTCATTAAATTAACATGAATTATTTCTTATACTGTATCTGTTTGAATTATATTTTATTTTTATTTATTAAATCTTCAAATCTTTCAGTTTTAGCCAGTTTCTGAAATCTGGATAATCAATTTCATGAAATTGGTTTATCTCTTAAGTTTTTATGTTAGGGGACACTTTGTCACTTCTAGACCTTTTCCTCTTTCCTCTTTTCTTTCTCTTTAAAAAAATTCAATTCACTGAGCTTTGATAATGGGTATACATTATGATTATGTCAGGTATTTCATGAGATTTTTTGAAATGGATTTAGGAGTCTATTTTGAATTCCATGATTTTTCCTAAAGCTCTATGCATTTGGATTTTGATTCCTATTTTGTTTCCACAGGAGACTGCTGTAGCTGAGACCAAAGAAGTGACTTCAGGATCAGCATTTTAGGTAGCAAAACAGGTGAGCTATAATTTAAACATTCTGATGCTTCTCAAACTACACATTAGCACTCTTATCAACACCAAGTATGGACAAAGCAGTTTGTCTTTGTGGTAGTGATGGTTGTCTGTTGGTCACAACAAACACATAACAACACAAGCCTTTGTCATAATACTGAGCTATGTTCAGTTGCAGTGATTTTGTGAACATGCTGGAGTAAGGAAGAACAAAAACTCCATGTACCACAACCTCTTGTCAAATGCTTTTTTCCTTTATTAAGGTTTCCTGAAAAATGCATTTTGTAGCTGTTTGGTAAAATATGTGGCACGTAAAATTCAAGTACTGAAACATAAATCTTGTCAACTTACTCTGTTTTGATGGGGATTTGTATATATGTTTACTAAAATATAGGCACAACACAATTTCCATGCTATCTCTAAAATGTTTTATTAATTTTTAGAGATAGCAGCCCAATATTAATTGTTACATTTTATAGGAAACTGTTTCTTTATGGTTAAAATTGCATAAATTTCTTGAAATCAATGAATTTACAAAAAAAATTACATCGTAGGACACACAAAAAGTCTGGGAACAAAGTGGTATATAGATATAGATATATAATCTAAATTAATATTTTTAATGGGCTTTTAAAATATATTTTTGTTTGCTGGTTTTCCTTAGGAATTACATCTCTGCAACTTAGGAAGCTGGAATTTCTTCCCATTAGAGATACAGTAATAACTTTGTAATTAGTGAAATCATTGTCACACGGCATAATCAGCTCATTGAACACATACATTATAGTAAGAAAAAATAATAAAAAATCCTTGATAGTAACATAACTGTCCCATTAAAGTCTTGATTAACTTTATAACAATAATGTAGTATCATTTTACTTTTATAAATTAGCAGACAAATTGGAAATATATCAAACAATGCTTCTGTATCTTTACAGAAGGGAGGGATGCTTAATTAAAATAATATAATGCTGGCAACATTAATTTCTTATTGTGGGGATTTAGCAACTCATTTCAGAATGTGAGGCCAAAATTATATTTCAGCAGTTTTATGTTAAATGTTTCAAGGAAAGCCATACGGCCCCTGGGCACCACATGACAGACAGTAGTATCAGAAACAATTGATGTGTGTAATGACAATTGCCAGCATCCTTTCCAGATGAGCTGACCCACCCTGATTCCACCCTGCTGCTCCTGTTTGGTCAGCAGGTACCTTTCACCATCTGTTTCTCTCATAGCAGCTGAGTTGTTTCTCTTATTGTGCACCTAGATGGTAAAGCATGTTGAGTATGAAATATAGCTTGTAGGTCATGGGATATTCTAAATATTTGTTTAATTTGGTAAGACTAATTTTAGCTTTGAATGCATTTTCCTTTGGTGGTAGGAAAAGAGTTTTGATTCAGAGCGTAATCAGACCAAGGCATGTAAATTTTTAATAGGGACCGTACATATAATTACAAAGATTGCTATAATTTGCTATTTGTATTATTAACATCCTTAGGATGATATAATAATCATTCCTTCTAACTAAGTACCTTGCATGATTACTAAACTGGTCATGAAAACTCTAGAGCCTCCGAGAAAACACGTATATATTCTGTTGGCTTAAAATCTAGACATAATTTTTGCTTTGTTCTTGTATGTCTTCCCAAAAGATCAAAACTTAACATTAAGTTTTTTAAAATCTTCTATTGAAATGAATTAATACTTCTTATATTTTAATAAAGCCCTGATTTTTAATATTATATTTAAGGGATTTAATTTACGTTTCCTTAAAACAATTCTTTCCTCTTGGTTTGAGTGAATGGGAAATAGGAAATTAAGTCATGCTAGGGGCAAGCCTACATTGGGATTCTTCTCAGGAAGGTAGGGTAGGGGCCCACGGAAGAGATGGGTAGAGGAATAGGTCACTTTTAAAATTTGTTTAAGCTTAGTTATTTATTTTGAGAGAGAGAGGAAGAGCAGGGGAAGGGCAGAGAGAGAGGAAGAGAGAGAATCCCAAACGGGCTCTGCACTGTCAGCACAGAGACCTTTGCAGGGCTCGAACTCACGAGCTATGAGATCATGACCTGAGCCAAAATCAAGAGCTGGATGAGATCCTTAACTGCCTGAGCTACCCAGGCGCCAGAAATGGTTCATTCCTGAGAGAAGGAGAGTAGCTGAAATCTGAACCTAGTCATTATAATCAGCATTTCCAATAACATTGAATAATCTGACAGGCTAGTATTTTGAAAATGTTATTTTCATCACATTTGTCTTTATTTGTTTAATTATTTTAATGTAATGACAATGCAGAGAAAATCAAGAGTGTTGGTTTTGAGTTATTCCATTAGCTACTTCTGTAACCCTGGATTGATAATTCAAACTCCAAAGTATTTACAGTGGCCTTCCAGGTCCGGAATGATTGGGGCTTTAGTATTTCTGTGAACTTCCTGTTACTCTTGTCCTTCTCATTCACTTGGCTCTGTCTTATTAGCTTCATCACTGTTCCTTGAACTTGCCAAATACACTCCAGCCCCAGCTTTTGCAGTTTCCTCTGCCCAGATCATACTTCAAACATTTTCACTTCCTTCACTTCTTTGATCTAAAGTAACCTTATGGGGCGCCTAGGTAGCTCAGTCGGTTAAGGCTCTGACTTCAGCTCAGGTCATGGTCTCACGGCTCATGAGTTTAAGCCCAGTGTAGGGCTCTGTGTTGACAGCTCAGAGCTGTCCCTCTCTGTCTGTCCCTCCTCCGCTCACGCTCTGCCTCCCTCTCTTTCTCTCTCTCTCTCAAAAATAAGTATTAAATAAATAAATGAAGTAACCTTATCAAGTAGGCTTTCCTTGACCACTGAATGAAAAATTTATTCCATCCACAAGAACTTTTTCTCTCTCTTAAACTCCTTTAATTTTCCTCAAGTCCTTCCCAAACATCTTGACCAAGTTTACATTTATTTATTTATTTATCTATTTATTTATTTATTTATTTTCTCCTCCTCTTTCCTAGAATATAAACTTTAAGGGGCACAGGCTTTGTCTGCTTTGCCTGTAGTATAACCCCTAGACTTTAGAACAATGCCAGGCATACAGCAGACATTCAATAAATAGCTGTTGCATGAAGTCATTCAGCAACCACTTAATCCATAATCTTTTTGTACAAGCATTATACTACAAGTGGACTAGAGATACAGTGCTGAATAAGACACAGGACTGCCCCTTGTGAAGATAAATTCTTAGATACAAATTATTTATAATCTGTTAAATCTGCACTTTGTTTAATTTTTCTTTACCTATTGCTCATTAATGAAGGGTTTAGTTCAGTAATCACTAAAGTTTCTTTTGGTTATAAAGTTTTATAATATTACTATTCTAAGGTCAAGTTAGAGTCCAAATCCTCCTTAATCTATCTTCATTTCACTGTTCTTCTTTATTTCTCTCTAAAGCCTCTTTTGTAAGCAGCAACCACTGTTCCTAAAAGTATGCCCTCAAAATGATCAACTCTGAACTTGTGTGAAAATTCTTCCTTGTACTGAGGGGCACTTGGGTGCTCAGTTGGTTGTGTCAGACTCTTGATTTTGACTCAGGTCATGATCTCAAGGTTCGTGAGATCGAGCCCTGCATTGGGCTCCACACTGATAGTGTGGGGCCTGCTTAGGATTCTCTCCCTCCCTCTCTCTCTCTCTGCTCCTCCCCCACTCACATGTTAGCACACTCTCTCTCTCTCAAGATAAATAAACATTAAAAGAAAATCCTTCCTTGTACTGAGATCATTCTCTTTGCATATCTTTGTCTGTCTGAATTTTTATCTACTTTCAAAGGGGACCCAATTCCCTCTTATGTAGATTTTACTAAACCAACTCACAGTGGTTACAAAAAGAACCTGCTGATTCTTTTATTCAGTCTCACAGTGAAAAAATAAATAAACTGAGAACTTGACACATTACTTCTTACTTAAAGTTTATAGCTCATTGAGGACAAATTTTACCTGTGTCCCCAGGCTTCCAACTCCAAAATCTTTTGCCTAGACCTGAATATCATGTATTCCTTTGTGTTGATGTCTTAGTCCTTTCAGGCTGCCATAAGAGAATACCATAGATGAGGTAACTTATACACAACTAAAATTTATTTCTCACAGTTCTAAAATATGGGAGGCTCCAGATCAAGTCACTGGCAGGTTTGTTGTGTGGCGAGGCTCTACTTCCTGGTTCGTAGATAGTCATCTTCTTGCTCTGGTCTCACATGACCCCTATCAGGGGTCTCATTATAAAGGTTCTAATCTCATTCATGAGGGCAGAGCCCTCGTGACCTATTCATGTTGCAAAGGTCCTACCTCCAAATACTATATATCAGGGATTAGGTTTTAACATAGGAATTTGGGAGGAATATAAACATTCAGTTAGCTGAATAGATAGCTGTTAGCTATCTATTTATTTATGATACCAAGTAAATACAAATTAACAAGTATATTTTATATTGGAAGGTGCAAGACTCTTGACTTATGATAATTCTCAGAGCTTTCCAAGCTTTTCAAAAATATATATCTGATCCTTGTGTACCATTTCCTGAAAAAGATGTGTTATTTAATGAGATCTCAGTTTATATAACAAATCAGACTACTGTAATTTCTTCTAGAAAAACATATTTACACACCCTTATATGTGTATATATGGGCAAATCTGTGTTTCATCTCTGTTTTTCTAAATGTAAAAAAGAAGACAGTAGAGATACTTCTTAGATCTATGCATTTTTCACTTAATGCTTTTTGGAGATTTTTTCATATTATATTCCTTTTTATTATCTAATGCTTGCAGACTATCCCATTATATAGAATATAATAAGAATATAATAACTTAGTTAACTAAGTATCCAGGTATCTCTTAATAGACCCCTTAGGTATTTTCATTGTTCTGTTTTGCTATTCCTGATAAGTGTAATGAATGGAATATATATACTTATACATTTTATACACACACTCCACCTAAATATAAATAGTTTTTCATAAATTTATGGGCCATTGACTCTTTTTTGTGAACTACATGTTCCTATTTTTGGTTGATTTTTGTATTGATCCAGTCATCCTTTCCTTTTAAATTTGTGTGGGTTCTTTGTAAATTGAAGGTATTAGCTCTGTGTCAAGTGTTGTAAATATGTTTTGCCAGTTGTCATTGGTATTCACTTCTTTGAGATTTAAGACAACTCATGAAAGTAAGGCTGTGAAAGCTACTCAAAATTAAGTGGATATCCGAGGCAATTATTCAGCAGAGTCTATCCAAGAAAAAAATGCTCAATCACTTTAATATTTCAAAGGGAAATGTTAATTTGGCTTATTTTTTAGGAAATAAAATAACTGGCATAGCAAAATAATCTTTTCTTTGGAGTGCAATGGTATAAATAATATTTAATAGCTTCTGCAACACAGTTCATATATAATTTTAGATACGTTGTAGGTGTCACAGGAACCTTTTTCTTTTCTCAGTTCTTGGTCATCTCCTGAAAGTAGTTGTCTCTGGTCATAGGGACGTGTATTGTGTCTCTTCAGTGTTACGATGCCATTAATAATTCTAACATAATTTAAAGTAAAAGATTATATCTTGAGAATTAGATATTTAGCAAAGAATGATAGATAGTGACAGTAATGTTAACCAAAGCAGTCATTTAAGACACAGGAACAAGTACCAAACACAGGTAGAATCCTCCCCTCTTGCCCAACATGGAGAGGTCTCCCTAATCTCCTGTGTTTCTCTGTCTTCATTTTTCCCACCACATACATGAAAAATCACAGCTCTTATTGAGAGAAAGTCAGTTGCGTGGTCCCCTTTTCTGATCATTGTGCAGAAATTTTGAATCTTCCCTTTCTTATATAATGTTTTACATATGAAAAAATATTTACATCATCATTATTTTCATTTTAACACTTTCTGGCGTGGTTTAGCAAATATGGTCAGGTTTCCACGTGAGCTCACCTCGTACACTTTTCTTTGTTTAAATCATATTTATTGGTAGCATAGTGGTTTCGATTTTAATTTCTTTCTACTTGTAGTTTAACATAATTCTTCTTCCCATTTATTTGCTACATATGGAGATACCATCTAAAATGGTTTCTGAAAAACATTATTTATACACAGATGTTGTTACATACACATATAAAATCTTTTATCCACAATGCAATAACATAAATAATATCCAATAGCTTTTACCACAAAAGAATTAATTAAGAACACATAAATGTGTTCTAAATAAAAGTGGAATTATTTTTCATATCTATCAATCATCTGTGTATCTATCCAGCTACATAACTAGATACATATAAAACAAAACCAAGAAATACCTAAAGAGTATATGTATGTGTATTTATGTATATACATCGTGTGTGGTGTGTGTGTGTGTGTGTGTGTGTGTGTGTGTGTGTGTGTGTAAACAGAGAGAGAGAGAGAGAGAGAGAGAGAGAGAGAGAGAGGATTTCACTTGCATTTGGTACATTTTTCATTATTGAAAATCCATTGAAAACACAGTGTTAGAGAAACTATTATGTTTAAAAATATAGAGTATCTGGAACAAATCTCACAGTTTTCTATGGAGAATTGAGGTAAAAACAAAAACAGAAACAAAACAATCTTTTTTTAAGGGGTTATTTATTTGGGGAGAGGGGGAAGGAGGAGGACAAAAGAGAAGGAGAGAATCTCCACTCTCACCGCAGAGCTGGATACAGGGCTCAAATTCACAAACCTTGAGATCATGACCTGAGCCAAAATCAAGAGTCAGATGCTTAACTGACTGAGCCACATGGGCCCCCTGAAGATGACTTTCCATTACCTATAGCCAAGGTGTAAGCACTTTCCTGGGGGACGAGGGCCTGAGTGAGAAGTCACATGGTGCAGATGTTAGGAGGGTGGGCTCCTGATGCCTGGTGATTGGGTTCACTAGCAGTGTCTCATTAGCAGTGACAGAACTGTTCTTTGTTTTCATACACTCATTTATAATATATGGCTCATAATAATCCCATCCCTTAGAGTGTTGTGAGGATGGAATGAGTTAATATATGTAAAGTTCTCTGAAATGTTTGGCATGTGGTAAATGCTGAATATCTGGTTGTGTTATTACTGTTATTATCCCATCTTAAGCCTGGAGAGAAGAGACTTTTTCCACACCTTCCTCACATGCAGCAGTCACCCGCTTTATTTGAAGTTCAGCAGTGAGTTGGCTTTTAGAGGAATGCAAACCGAGTGGGAGAGTGAGGAGGGGGCATGCCAATTAGTGGATGGCAGCTGAAAAGCTTGGGCAGGACTGTTGCAATGAGACGGAAGCCTAGGGCACATGGGAGGGTTGGCAGTAAGGTGAGAAAGGTAGGCTGGCATCAAACTGTGACCAGCGTAATTGTCATATTGAAAACATTTAAAAGTCACTGAACCCCAGCTCCAGGGACAATTTCTACAATGTTCCCTGTGATAATAGCTGTCTTTCTTCCTGAACAGTCTCCTGATCAGATACTATAGGTCTTATAATTTTTTCCCCTGTTTTTAAGCGAAGAATGTGATAGACAGGGTAGACTCTTGTGAGAATTAAATGAAATTAAATAGTCCGTGGCTATTGCATTGTATTGTATTGTATTGTCCCTGGCTTACAGATGTGTTCCATAAATTATAGTTGTTATTATTATTAGCAACATCATTATCGTTATCATTTGCATACGGTTTGCCAAAGGAAATCTAAAGAGTCAAAATTACGTATATAAAGAGCAGGACAAGGAGCAAGGCAACTAGTTTTGTCCTTAAACTACAATAAGACCAAGACTAGATCTGTGTCCCTGTCAGAGTGGCTCACCTTATGTAGACAGAAATATTACCTGTTACTGAATGTTGCATCATTTACCAAAATTTTCCTTGATTAACTTTATTCATAAAAGATTGTAAGTATGAAAAATATCCATGTGGGGACAAAATAGGAAAGCTAAAATGTACCACATCCAAGTGAATAAGATATCACATCAGCATCGTTACTATTTCACAGCCTGAAGACAACTGCAGTGTAGTCAACACAGGGGCAAATACAGGCTGCCAAGGAACCAGATGCTATTGCTGGAAAGAAAATTTTCTCGGCTCAGCATCTGGGTCTTGGAAATGCAATCCAGAAAGAATTAGGGCAGGCTGAGCTTTATAGAGGGGAACACAGTGTCCTTACCTAAATGCTGTATGTAGTATAAGAAGTAATATTTGTAATGATTTTCTTTTTTATTAATTGACAAACACAAAACCAGACTGGATTTTTTTACTCAGTATTCCTTCTGGTCAGTGATGACATCTATGAAGACATTTACCGGTTATTAGGTTTGCAAGAATAAATATTTTTGTCTTTGGAGGAAAGTGGGGTTGTATACAACCATGTTTTCGGTATAACTTCTGTGGATGCAAAGATCATAAATGGAAACCTCTGCTTTCTGCATGACTGTATCTTAGCAAAGTGTAGGACTTGTAGGTTTTGGAATTCTAGTGTTTTCTCCTAATGTAAACTAGTCTCCATAGGGATGAACACTTATGCACTGGAAAACATTGACTAAATCAGAGATTCGATGGACAAGGCAGGAGTTAACATTGGCACCAGGTAGAACAATGTGCTTGTTTATTGGAAGTAATCTCATCATCTTTATTTTTTAGTATATTTCTGTTCGGACAAGGATAAAGTATATATAAAATGATACAAGTATTTGCAAAACACACCCATGCATTTCAGATCCTTATATTTTGTTATACAGGACTTGTTATAATATTCTACAGGAAAACTTATTTGAACATCTAGGTATCTAAGATTGGTTATAATGTCCTGTCCTTCAACGAATACTCTTACTTTTAAAACATCATTCAGTGTTTGGTAATGGAAGCATACAATTAAATTTCCTAAAAGCATGTACCTGGCATTTAATAATTTGAAGTTCAGAAAGTTGTGTATTAAAAACTGTGATTTAGGGGTGCCTAGGTGGCTCAGTCGGTTGAACATCCACCTTCGGCTCAGGTCATGATCTCTCAGTTCGTGGTTTCGAGCCTCGCATCAGGCTCTGTTGACAGCTCAGAGCCTAGAGCCTGCTTCAGATTCTGTGTCTCCCTCTCTCTCTGCCCCTCCCTCTCTCACCCTCTGCCTCTTCCTCTAAAAAATAAACATTAAAATTTTTTAAATGTAATTTAAGTCAATAAATCCTAGTTGATAACCCGTTATATTTAAGGCATTAAAAAACTGCTGGAGCTGACTCAAAGATTTGGAATGGGCTTTTCATGTCCAGAAGTATACCATATTTGACATGATTACAAATATGAGGACAATAGCCAAATACTGACAGATAAATACAAATTGTGATATTTTTAAAATACAAATGTAGATTTGCTTTATTCCATTTTAGAAGTCTGCAAAATTCCCGTTATTTTAGGTTATCTGCTGAGCAATAGGATTCATTTGGTCATTTGTTTATCTATTTATTTATGTCTTCTAGAACAATTTTCTTTTAATTTGCCAGTGTCTTGATAACTTAAAAATAATAATATGGCTTTCTAATAGTAAAATAGTGATGTAAACTTTTGCTGAATGTCATATATACACATTACTTATAAAATCAAATATGTGCTGAAAAAAAATCAAATATGTGCTGGCTTTAGGCCTTCTCCTCTTTTATTTTAAGTGGTTTCAGTTTAGGTGGTTAGAGAAATAGCATCAGTGAGACCAGGTCCAGTGATCAAATCCCCCACTTAAACTATTTAATTTCTTGGTCAAGAGCTATGCCACCAAATCTGGAAGGCAGTTTTGGAAAGATGTGACATTGATGATAAGATACACTTGGCGGTCCAGTGTAAATACAAAATTGTTAGGATTTAAAATTAATCCCACACACAAATAAGTCCGTAGTGTTTTCACTTTAGGATCATGGATTATATGTGTGTGTTTGTGTATTTGTGTGTGCTTACATGGTAGATGAAAATGAGGTGAAATTGAAATATATCTGAAAAAGAAGACAGAAAACAGTATTTCACATGTGGAACATTCCATGAATAGTTTGTTTCCTGTTAAATCAACAGTTCTACTTGCAAACTCTCTAGGGTTTTCAAAGTCACTGAAGAGAGCCCAAATTAGATTACTTGAATCAACAGTCTTGTGGCTACCCATATATCCACCTCCCTGCTTTTTATTGGATAGAAATTGCTCCAAGTTTTCCAGCTGCATAATCTCTGTACTTTGCATACAAACCAAATCTATTAGATGTATAATAAGGATAGGGTCTGTGGCCATGTTGTTTTTTTCTTGGCTGTGTCCAAAACCGTGTTTACACCTTATTCTTGTAATTACCTCAGCATCTAGCATTGTGTATATTGGCATTTACAGAGAATGTCTGTTGAATGCAGGATAAATGGATGGATAAAAATAAAGAAATAGGACATGAGGAATTTAAGTTTTATAGAGGTGAAGAAGCCAATGAGAGAAAAGGTGGAAAAATGTATACAGAGTAAACAACCTCACTTTTTGGCAAGGATACTGTAACATTGGCAAGAGAATTAGCAGTATGCTGGCAATGAAGGATGGGTTTCTAGCTGCAGCTCCGCAGTAGAGTGTTTGATAAATCATATAGCTTCTCCAGGCCACGGTCTCCTCATGAGTTCTGGTAGGTCGTGAATTGGAACCAGGACCCTAGTGACTTCAAGCGCCAATAGATTGGCAACTGTTTTCTGAAACTGTGTGTAATTCTAAGACCACCTCTCTATGCAATGAGCAGTCAAGAGCACTGTGGATGGTTGGTTAGTAATGTCTGTCATAGGCCTTATGGGAATGGTGACATCCATGAGCTAGAAGTTTTTGGAGGGTTTTCAGTGTGTTCTCTGGATTCTTTAACCATTGTTTTTTGGGGGCCGAAATGCTTCCCTTACCTGTTTAACCACTTGCCAATGCCTGTTTCTTACCAGTTTCACTTAAACCTTTTGGAGACAGAGATTCCAAATTCATCACTAGTGTTCCTTGTGCTATGTTGTCTTTTCCTTACTGTTTGGTTATCATGGATAAGAAGTGCTATTTTAAGTCTCAGATATAAGCAACCTCATGTAAAGCCATTAAAAATTTTAGTGCTATAACAATGATTTGTTGTTTAACTATTTAATAAGAAATGCAAAATTATTTGATATCATATAAGCTTCTTTGGTCACATAAAGCTAATGAGTTATTTGACAACATTAAGCAATGGGTGATTCTAAAATAATTCAGAGCTTTCATATAGGACTAAACACTTACATTCAGTTTTTACTCTAATTAATTATGTTTTGGGAAGGGTAATCCTAAACTTCCATCTATTATTTCAAGGCACTGATAATCCAAGTACCATGAAATGAAAATGTTATTAACTTTAAACAATTCACTTCAAATTTATATGTTTGCATATGCACTTGCTTAAAAAGCTGCCATTAAAAACTGTTTAGTCAATCTTGTTACAAAAATTCTCCTCTGAATAGCACACATAACAATGTATTCGATCTAATGCATTTTAATTTATCAGTTTAATCAACTTCGGTAGCATGTTGCCAATTTTTTTTTTCCTTTAAACAAGAATATATGGCAATTGATCAGAAAGAATATGCTTTCTGTGTGACTTTGAAACTCTGCCGTTCCTGCTGCAGTTGTGTTGCCGCGATGGATGACTTTCACAACAGGAAATCAGGCCAATTTAAAGTCCAGGCACCAAGCAATTTGAGAACCACCAGCTTTATGCAGTAATATAATTATTCCCTCCGAGGCTCTTAATTGTATTCATCACACCATGATTTCTGCACAAATTAAGCATGCATTTACTGCTATATATAACTTGCTTTGCAGTTAACATTCTGGAAACAAATTTCAAGGAGATAGAATTTCGGACTTATTCATGCCCTGAAATCACAAGTTCTAAATGTTCTATATACTTTAAGGTCATATTTTCTACCTTCTAGCTTCTAAATAAATGAGATACCAAATTAAGAAAGAACAAATATCTGGAACTGGACTGGATATCTCTCTATATATTTTTTCATTACTCCAAGAATTTGCAGGACTCCAAATTCTAAGTATTTCTTGCATGGATGCTGTTTTCCTGGAAGGAATTTGTAGCTAAATCTCATCTACATGTTAAATCACTAAAAAAAAAAAAAAATGTTTGAATGTATACTCTATCAAATGTTAATTAATCACAAAATAGATTGCACACATATAGGACAAAAAATAATGAAAGACAGCCCAATGAGTATGCATAGGTAATCTTTCTGTGTTCAACCTAAATAATTTTGTCTGATATACTTAGAAAATGAACTTATATTCATACATATTTCTTAAAAAATAAACTGGAATAATGAAAGTTCTTTTTTTTTTAATTATTTCATTTAAAAAATCTTAGCTATAGAAGCCGTTTGAATTTCTACAGTATTTTCTGTTTGATTCTTTTATTGGGTTATCTCTCCTTACCTCTTTTATTTTTAACCATATTAGAAACATAGCTTTCTAATATTTGATATGGTTTACTTATTTTCTCTGTTCTTCTCATGAGGGCAGGGATCTCTGCCCTCCCCGCCCCACCATCTGGGTATATAGTCTATATGTACCTCTCTACTGCGGTATTACTAGAACTCCAAAAAATGTCTAACACATAGTGGGTATTCAGTAAGTATTTGTTGAATGAAATGCTGAGTAACATTTTCCTCCCTTAGTCTTATCTCATTAGATACATTGTAAACTCCTTGAAGGCAGGTACTCTACGGAGGCAGAATTAGTGCTCTGCATTCTTTCAGTTATTCAGAAACCTTTGTCAAGCAGCAACCATGAGCCAGGCAGCAAACTAATAAAAGACCTATATGGTGTTTGTATTCATAAACTGCAGTGGTTCAGAATGTGGGCTTTCAATTCCATGTATATCTTTCTCATTCTTTCTAATTGCTGCATACTCTTGTATAGTTTGATGTATTATAATTTATCTAGTCCTTTCAAATGTGGTGGTTATTTAGGTTGTTCCTGTATATTTATATTTAAAAGAAGAGTAAAAGAAAAGATTTTACCTGGAAAAAAAAAACCAGAATGTGGGCTTTCAAATGGCTTTGACCTGCTTTTGTTGAATAACATAATTTATTTAAAGCCACTAATATTCAGTTTGTCTATTTGTAAAAACAGGCTAATGACAGCTGTTTAAAAAATTGTTGGAAATTAGATCCTTTGCATACTGTTGGTGGGAACACAAAATAGTGCAGTCATTATGGAAAACACTATAGAAGTTGTTAAAAAACAAATAAACTAAAAATAGAGCTCACATATGATCCAGCAATCCCACTGCTAGTTATATGTCCATAAGAATGAAATCAGGATCTCAAAGAAATATTAGCAATCTCATGTTTATTATAGCAGTATTCATAGTAGCCAAGATGTGAAATAATCTAAATGTTCATTGATAGATGGATAGGAAGAAAATATGGTATATGCATACATGAGAATGCTGTTCAGCCTTTAAAAAGAATGAAATTCTGCAGTATTCAGTGACATGGATGGACTTTGAGGACATTAAGCTAAATGAAATAAGGAAGAGAATGACAAATAATGCATGATTCCACTTACATGATGTATCCAAATAGTCAAATACATAAAATCAAAGACTAGTATAGTACTTAACAGGGACTGAGGGAGGAGGGGGAAATAGGGAGTTATTAAACAACAGGCACAAAGCTTTAGTTAATTAAAATGAATAAGCTCTAGATGTCTAAGGTACAGCATTGCATGTATAGTCAACTATAAAGTATTGTAAACTTAACATTTTTAAGAGGTTAGATCTCAGGTTAAGTGTTCTTATCATAATAAAAATATAATTCCTATTTCCATATTGACTTTATTTCTCTGAATTAATAAATTACTTTAGAAGCAAAAAATAATGTTGGAACACAATGCAGTACTGAGTGTATATTGCAGGGAACATAGGTCTGGCAGAAAGAAAGCACTTAGTGGATGGCAACTTACTTCAGAAGAATTTTTCTCTTCTGTATTTTTTACCTAGTATTAAACATACTAGATGGGTAATAGATATTTTTGAAAGGTTGATTGATTTTTTTTTTCTAGAGCCCATCATCCAGTCAGTTATCCTTAGATCATGGGGCTTCTGGAAAAAGAAGGGGTGTCCTAATTTTAATTATAGCTCTGGGGGCAGCTATGAGAGATCGTCTTTGTCAGAGTGGGGGCACAAGCCACATGAGAGCAGCTGAGGAGACGTGGGGTCTCAGTATTATAGGAAGGTTGAGGTTTCTTGTTAGGGCAGGCAGCTAGCTACAAATCTATGATAGATGTCTAAGGCAAGATAGAAAATACCCAGAGGTATTAAAAAATTAGATTAGAAAAAACTTGGTGACCAAAAATCCAATTGTAAGACTTCTTACTAATGCAGGTGTGAAATAGTGGAACACTCTATGAGAGCAATTGTAAAATGATAGTTTAAAAAAGCAGGCAAGAGCAATACTCACAAGAACTGGAGAACTGAGTGGTAGGGCTTACAGATAAGGTATAAAAAGCAATCAAATATGTGGGCTCCTGGGTGGCTCAGTGGATTAAGTGCCTGATTCTTGATTTTGGCTTAGGTCATGACCTCACAGTCTTTTTTTTTTTTTTTAATTTTTTTTTAATGTGTATTTATTTTTGAGACAGAGGGAAACAGAGCGCGAGTGGGGGAGGGGCAGAGAGAGAGGGAGACACAGAATCTGAAACAGTCTCCAGGCTCTGAGCTGTCAGCGCAGAGCCCGACGCTGGTCTTGAACCCACAAACTGTGGGATCATGACCTGGGCCGAAGTCGGACGCACAATGGATTGAGCTACCCAGGTGATCTTGGGGTGATGACTACATTGAGCCCTGTGTGGGCTCCACACTGAACGTGGTGCCTGCTTAACTTTCTCTCCCTTGCTCTCCCTCTGCCCTTCCCCTGCCTTCACTCTCTCTCTAAAAATAAGAAGAAGAAGAAGAAGAATAGTAATAAGAGTAATAAATAAAAAATGAAAACAAAAAAAATAAATTACTTACAGAAAAGTAATCAACTAGGGACGCCTGGGTGGCTCAGTCGGTTAAGCGTCAGACTTAGGCTCAGGTCACGATCTCGCGGTATGTGAGTTTGAGCCCCGCCTCGGGCTCTGGGCTGATGGCTTGGAGCCTGGAGCCTGTTTCCGATTCTGTGTCTCCCTCTCTCTCTGCCCCTCCCCCGTTCATGCTCTGTTTCTCTCTGTCCCAAAAATAAATAAACGTTAAAAAAAAAAAAAAAAAATAGGGGCGCCTGGGTGGCGCAGTCGGTTAAGCGTCCGACTTCAGCCAGGTCACGATCTCGCGGTCCGGGAGTTCGAGCCCCGCATCAGGCTCTGGGCTGATGGCTCAGAGCCTGGAGCCTGTTTCCGATTCTGTGTCTCCCTCTCTCTCTGCTCCTCCCCCGTTCATGCTCTGTCTCTCTCTGTCCCAAAAATAAATAAACGTTGAAAAAAAAATTAAAAAAAAATAAATAAAAAAAAAGAAAAAAAAAAAAGAAAAGAAAAGTTATCAACTATAAAATACAGATATCTAAGTGAATATTTGTGCCATTTACAAAGGGAAGAGATATAGGATGAGGAATAAGTATCCTTTAGACACATTTCAACCACATATTTTAAGCAGAAATAATATGCTACATAATTATTGGACAATATATTAATGTTCCCTTCCTATCTCTCACCTAAATGTAAGCTTTCTTCTGCTTACAGATTAAAACTTAAGGCTAAAAATTATTAGATATTTTCTCCATTGTTATCTTTTAAAAAATAATCTATAAATTTAACTAATATTTTTGTTCAGGTAGAGAATACACTTACGCTGCTGTGGAAGGATTAGGAAGTCCAAACTTAAAAGTAACATAACAATTGGTGGAAACTAAGCCTTCTCATCTATGGCATTTCATTTTTACATTAATGTTTGAAAGCTGATGATTAGAATAATTGATTCTCTGTATATGCACTTAATTGCAATATTTGCTACCATATTATTGAGCTGAATATTAGATTGGCATTTTGCACAATCTTTCATTTGCAGATTGTAAGCTTTTAAATGCTGTGCTCCCATCTGTCAACTTCAAGTCCATGCCGTCTATATCCTTTTAAAGTGGTGTTAACACAACTTCATTACATAGTGATGTATACTATACAAATGTTAATTATGTGTTTGCCCTTGTTAATGACATGGCAATGTTACAATTTTGATTTGCTTTTAAAAACTATAGATAAGACAAATTATGTAAAAGGATATAGAAAAGAATCATCAATGTAATTAGATCCAAACCCATTTAAACACATAAGCATAAAATGTCCCTAACATGTTATTAATTTATTCATTCTATTTTTAGGAGGAAGCAATAACATTTGTGATACATTGTTAATTTTTTTTTATTTCATATACTATCATTCTTATGTGCTAATTAAGGGAAAAAACTAATATAATAACATGACATTGTTTCAAGGTACATCAAAAATAATGTCACATGTTTTACTAAAATTCATTTTTCATATGTATTCCCTTTTTGTGGAAAGGATAGTAAGCACAATACTTTGAAATTGATTATTATCAGAGTTGTGTCTATTTTTATTAAAATATAACAGCCAATACATTCTGCACACTTCTAGATTTATGCTATTCACATGTCTTGTCATATAATAATTGACATAATGATAATGTAAGAAGAATCAGAGCTAGAGAAAGAAAGAACCAGAAACTGCTAGGTAGCAATTTTCCCAGTAAAAAAAAGAAATCAACTGGAATAGATTCACTGGTATTTTATGTGCCATCTCCTTTTAATAAGATCACATTTTAAGAAAATCAAATCTGCATAGATATGGTAAAATACAGAGCTATTAAAATCACTAAGCTCCAGCCTTCCTGAATGACCAACACAGATAAAGAGCAAACACATGAACAAAAAAGGCTAAGGAATCAGTCGTCTGCAGCAGGAGAAACTGAATCATTACAAAACAAAAAAAGCATTCTGTGGAAGTATCAAGAAAGCAGAAATTACTGGCAGAGCATAAACTACGTACAAGGAACATTTATTGTCACGAATATTCATGCCACTTGTATTCCATTTGCAAGGAAACCTTAGTAAGAGTGCCTTGAGGCTTGTGGCACTGTAACCAGCAGGGTGAGTCCTGAGAAGAAAACCTCAAGCAAAAACTTTGCACTGAGGAAAGAGGAGAGTTGGGGGAGAAAGGAGGATATATTTGTGACCAGTGACACAGATCAGCGTGTTTTGTCCTCTAATAATGGGAATTGTGATGGACAGTTCATTATGCCTTGCATATGCCCAGTTCAGTGCAGAGTGTGTTCGTGCTGAGGGAGACAAGTAGAGCCCCAAGTGAGCTGGTATCAGCTCTATTACTCCTACACTCAGTGCTGAACTTATGCTAGAAACATATCTGTAGTAAATTTTAAAACAATTCACAACACCTCCTTCTGGAAGATAACTTGCTTTGAATACTGCTGTATATATTTCAGTAGGCAGGTAGTGAAAGTTTAAATTAAAGAAACCCAGATAAAATGATTCTCAAGAATAACTATTACATAAACAAGCAATATTTGACTCTTAAATTTTCTTTATGCTATGACAATTTGTTAATTGGGAAACCTATCTCCTGTTTTTCTTTTTATGCAGAAAAGCACACTAGTTTCTTTTATTTTATATGATTTTTATACCTCCTGTGATACTTATATTTTAAATAATAGCTACTTTAATTCTCAGTTATATTAGCTTATAAAATGACCAAGTATTCTTTGATTGTTTATGAAAAGGATAAAAGTTAAACTTTGTGGTTTTGAGAATATGCTGTAAATGTGCATAAACCAACCTTTTTTTCAACTGGTCCTTATATACCTTTGAAATAATATCAATATATCCTAGAACTTTTTTTATATATATATATATATATATATATATATATATATATATATATATAGACAAGTTTTAATTAATTATAGAATAAAGACATGAATCATGAACTTAAAGATTATTTGTTCAAGAAAGAGAAACTTTTCATATTAAGAGCCACCACTGTATTAGGAGCTGAGAATAGAATCATAAATAAAATGCTGACCCTGCCTTTGGGAATCTCAAATCAGCTTAATAGCTAAACACAACACAATATATTTCTGGCTTCAGTAACCTGGATGAAACACACATCTTACAAAATTGGTGAGAACTTTCATTGATGGAAGAGAGAGAGGTTCTGTGTATATACAGGATAGAAGGATTAAACCTTTTAAAAGAAAACAGTAAGCCCATAAAGATGATGCATTACAAAAACCCTTGAATGTGAGGTATAGAAATCACATTAGAGGCATAACAGTGCAGATGTGGGAATTGAAGTACAAAGAAAAAAAAACATTAATTACAAAATGATACATATTATATATGGTATAATAGTTTATGTGGCTCTTACTCTGAATTTTAGATTATGTACTTTAGAAGATTATAATACTAAGGATAATATTAAAAACAAACAGGTGTGTGCACACAATCCTTTACCTTTTACAAGAACCGAGAATCTCTACATGGGCAAGTTTGCAAGGAATTGGAAATGATGGAGTGCTAGTGAGGGAAAATGAATCTAAGAAGCATATCATAAAAATGTGCCCACTTATGAAGGACCGAGAGTCTTACCTTAGGTCATCACTAAAAGCTTTTCTTCCCATCTGATATTCAAGTTATTGACTGGGCCATGAACTAGAAAATATTCTGAAGATTAAGTAGGGTTTTCTTATTCTTCCATAATATAATAATTTATCTTGTCCTCAGGACTGTTGGCACAAAGAAGTTACAAACATATTTAGTATTGGAATTAGAAAAAAAATAGAAAAGAAAACAAAGGAGTGAACAATGAAGATAAAATAAAGGGGCAGATGAGAGAATGTAAAACAAAAGCTAAAAACTCAAACTCAAAGCTCAAAACAAAATCTCAAAAAGCTCAAAATAGAGCACTGGAGATTCTGTCAAAATGGTCATGATGGTTTGATTTTGAGTAAGCATCAGTAAGATCCTGATTTAGGACAGTGAACATAAAAATGTGGACTTTAAAATGAACAGAGATTTATGCCATGCACAAGGGCAGTAGTGGGCATCATTGGTTTACTTACCGCAACCTCAGTTTGCAAAAAATCACATTAAAAAATAAATATATGTGTGCTTCCTTATATATTTACTGTGTTTACTCCCCATAATGAAGATATTTCCAATTGTACTATTAATGTTTGCTCCCTAAATAGATGTAAAATATTAGTAACAGCAGGAATCTTAAAAATTCTGGGTTCTGGAGCTGACTGTCATGTAATCTGACACTATATGGTACTAATAAAATTACTTAACTTCTCTAGGTTTTTTTTTCTCAACAGTCTGTTGGACATTAAATAACATCCTTATTTAGCTCATAAGCTTTCCCTGAAATTTCTTTGTAAACTAGGAATAGCGATGTTCCTAGAATTGTATATATAAGTGGTCTGTGAGCTCTAAAGAACTGTACAACTGCTTGGTATGATAATGATAATATGCTTTAGATAATGTTGATTTGCATCAATATAAATGTATCTTCTCCATGTAGAGTAATTATTGACTAATTGTAGATATTTGTGTGTATGCATAAAAAGCAATCACGTTAGAGAGGGAGGGACCCAAACCATAAGAGACTCTTAAAAACTGAGAACAATCTGAGGGTTGATGGGGGTGGGAGGGAGGGGAGGGTGGGTGATGGGCATTGAGGAGGGCACCTGTTGGGATGAGCACTGGGGGTTGTATGGAAACCAATTTGACAGTAAATTTAATATTAAAAAAAAAAATGAAAATACGCGTATCTCTCTCTCTAAAATTAAAAAAAAAAAAAAAGCAATCACGATCAAGGGGTGCCTGGATGGTTCAGTCTGTTGAGTGTCCGACTTCAGCTCAGGTCATGATCTCACAGCTTGTGAGTTCGAGCCCCACGTGGGACTCTGTGCTGACAGCCCAGAGCCTGGAGCCTGCTTCCGATTCTGTCTTGGTCTCTCTCTGCCCTCCCTGCTTATGCTCTGTCTCTCTCTCTCAAATATAAATAAACATCAAAAATTTTATAATTATTTTTTAAAAACAGTAAGTAGGATCAGGCATATACATTTTCTTTCTTTTTTCTTAACAGCTTTCCACACATGACAGAAATGTATGTGGGGGTGGGGCGCCTGGGTGGCTCAGTCGGTTAAGTGTCTGACTTCAGCTCAGGTCATGATCTAAGGGTTTGTGGGTTAGAGCCTCATGTTGGGCTCTGTGCTGACAGCTCAGAGCCTGCAGCCTGCTTCGGATTCTGTGCCTCTCTCTCTCTCTCTCTCTGTCCCTCCCCCGCACTCACTCTCTGTCTCTCAAAAATAAATAAGCATTAAAATAATTTTTTTGGATAGAAGAAATGTATGTGGAAGAAAATCACCCTTTCATGATCTCTAGTGCTTTGTCTTCTGAAATAATTTGTTTAAAAGAGTAGTTACAAAAAAAAAAAAAAAAAAAAAAACCCAAAACATAGAATCAGCAGTGAGTGGAGAGAATTTTTGAATTATTTTTCATGATGTAATCACTCACAGAAGTTTGGTTTAGGTTACTGTCGTACAAAATATCTAACTCTGTATAATGCTCCCAGAAAGACATTTTTAAAGGTCAAGGTAGTTCATATAACTAAACGATAGAAATCATGATGAATTACATTCCAGTCTTTCGTTACACGTGAAAGAGAAAAAGAACTCCTAGAAAGATGTTGCTAAAAAAAAAAAAAAAAAGTCAAATTTCTCTAAAAGCATAAAAGGAGAAAAATCGTAACAGAAATCTAAGGATTTTTCAAAATGTTATTGATGATCTCAAGAGGAAGATTCTTTGTTTTGGCTATTGAAATTTGAAAGAAGTAATGCTTTAAGAGTGTGTACTATACTCATAGAGATTTGGGAACTTTTTTTAGTGAGCAAAAATTTTGAAGGAAAAGGACGTTTTCTAAGAGAATGAATTGATCTAAAAATGTTTTTTTTTTTTTCCCTAGAGTAATTTGGAAATATGTATGAAGAATTCTAAAGAAATTCAAACCATTTACTCTAGGATGTTAAGAAAACAATTTAGAATTGCATGGGGAAATAAACAACTACATATATTGAGGTTATAGTTTTAATAGGGAAATTTGGCTATAACGCATATATTCATTACCATCTTGCTTTTAAAGAATATTTAAGGTTAGAGAAAAACATTTCTAATTCTGTACGATTAATAGAGGCAAAATTTTAAACTATTTGTAATATAAAAATATTTCTATATATAACATGAAAGATTGGAAAAATACACACCAATGTGATAACAAGGTTCTGTTTAAATGACAGCATGGTGTGTTATGGATAATTCAAGTTTTCTTATTCATACTTTTTCACATTTTTAAGATTTCCTATATTTTACAAATCCAATTATTTTTTATTGAGTGCTTATTAAATGCCTAGCAAAGTGCCGGGAATGTCAGTTAAAATGGTGAAACGGAGCTAATTATATTCAGGATGAAAATGTACCACTTTTAAATATTATATTAACAATTATCTTTGGGTATAACTAAAATCTGGTTTGTATTTCGAAGGTGTATGTATGTGTTGCTCTTAGGTTTTCTGCAATAATTGACCTGAATTCAATTAATGGTGACAGAGTCTAGTGCTTTTTTTAAAGAATGATTGATGTAGAGTGTAAGAAATGACCTCACATTTGCAGAAGTGGTATTGTTGTGAAATAACTGAAAGCAATCCCCAAAATACATAGAAATTTGGTATTATAGAAAGCAGCCCAAGAAAAATAAATGTTTGAGGTCTTTGTTTTGTTTTGTTGTTTGTTTAGTTATAAAGCTAAGGCTTTAGGAGAAGCTGAGTGTTAGCAATTTTAAAAGCTTCTTTTTTATTATTTTGATAATTTAAATCTTATTTTTTTTGTAATAAAAGACATATCCTTCTAAATAAGCTGTCTTTTGTGAAACACAGTTTAGTTCTGCACAATAATCTGAACCCAGCAAAGCACACATGTAAAAACACCTTTATGCATTTCCCCTACTTGCCTCATTAGACTCGGCGTTCAAAAGAGATCAATGACTTGGCTGAATTGACAAAATATGCTTTTTCCCTTTTGCTGATGTGCTGTCTAAGACAGAAAATATTGCTTTCTTTTTTCCCCCCATTCCTCTAAAGCATTTCAACTTTCATTTCTGTAAGTGTTATCACATTCGACGACTTCAACACACTCTCCATTTCACTAGCAATCTGTTAGTGATCTGCCCCTTTCATCTCTCCACAGATTTGTCCTAATGAAATCATTATGGCTGAACTGTTGTTTTTCATCCGCCTTTATTCCATCTCTATACAGTAATAATGATCTCATTTTATTTTCAGAAACACTGACACGCAGCCATAGTTTTGAGTCATTATTTTTATGTTTCTTAAAAGAAAAGTAATTGATTCTCTAAATATTTTGTTTTGTGTATTTACCGAAGGTGAATACAAGACAGTAATGCTGCATTTATTCTGAAAGGTGTTGGAACGGAGCGGATTCAGAATGAACTGGGTTCAAATCTTCTGTCTGCTATTTAGAACTCCATGATCTTAAACAGGTAGCTTATTTCATTAAACTTTTGCTATTTCTAGGTTTACTCTGAGTATTAAATGAAAAACTTCGTATGGAATAATTAGCTGAGCCTCCAGTAGATAGATGTCAAACTAGATACTTTTCAGGAATAGAGCCTGCTTTTATGACTTAAGGTCACTTAATGTATGCATCTAAGTCATGCTGCACTAACTAGGAGAGGTGCATGCATGCATTTTAACTCCTCTTTATCTGTCACTATCAAGTTACTCTTTTTTATATCTTCGCCCACCATTGATCTTTAGTAAACTTAAAAACAGATAATCATGTTTACATAAAATCTCCTTGAAATAAGTACGAATAGAATGTTAAAAATGAGCTTAACGATATGGTTTCAGGATGGAGGCATCAAGATGTTTCTAAACCCCTTTCATGTAAATGTAATTTTTTCCTCTTCGTCATCCTCCCAGATTTTCTACTGCCCCTTTGTAATCTCTCCCTACCCATCTCTACCTTACTCCAATCCATTTCCCAGACATTCACTGAAGGGTTGTCTGTCAAAATAGATCAGTTTTCATATCTAGAATTTTATATAAATGGAATCATAATAGTATCTACCATTTGTCTGACTTATTTTGCGTGACTATTTTGAAATTCATCCGTGTGTGATGATATATCAATAGTTCATCTTAAGGCCAACTCATATTTTTCCATGGGATATAACATAATTTTTTAATTCACTTATCTGTTAGTGAAGATTTGGCTTGTTTTGGTTATTGCAGTTTTGGTTACTGCATTTTGATCAGCTGCTATAAAAATTTGCATACCAGTCTTTGTATAAACATTTGTTTTCATCTCTCTCGAATTAAAAAAAAAATGAAATGTAATGGCTGATAATGGAATGGCCAGATTCTACGGTAATTCTTAAGAAACTATCAAATTGTTTTTGTAGGGGTTTTACCATTTTACATTCCCACCAGCAGTGTGGGGCAGTGTTTTGTATAGAATTGGCAATATTTCTTTCTTAAATTTGTAGAATTTACCAGTCAAGCTTCCTCATCATGGAGATTTTTTTTTTATGGAAAGGATTTTAACTATATACCAAATTTTTTAATAGTTAAGGGATTCATCACGTATTGAATGACGTTTGGTCATGTTTGTGTTTCAAGGATTTGTCCTTTTTGTGTAAGTTCATAGAGTTGTTGATGATATTTTCTTACTATGCTTTTAATACCTGGGCCACCTCTCTATTTATTATATTGAAAATTTGTTGCTTTCTCTCTTTTATTTTGAAGATCAATCTGACTAGAGATTTATGAATTTAATTGGTCTTCTACAATAACCAGCTTTGATCTCATTGATGTTTTTTCCCTGATTTTCTGTTTTCTTTGTCATGGGTTTTCATTCTACACTTTATTTTTTCTTTTGTCAGCTTATTTTAGATTTCTTTGTTCTTTTCCCTGTTGCTTTAAAATTTTTTTAATGTTTATTTATTTTTGAGAGACAGAGAGAGACAGAGCATGAGCAGGGGAGGGGCAGAGAGAGAAGGAGACACAGAATCCGAAGCAGGCTCCAGGCTCTAAGCTGTCAGCACAGAGCCTGACACCTGTTCGAACTCACGAACTATGAGATCATGACCTGAGCCCAAGTCAGATGCTTAACTGACTGAGCCCCCAGGCGCCCCACTTTTTCCTGTTTCTTAAGGTGAAAACTGAGGTGGTTGAATTTGATTGTCTTTTCTCATGTAAATATTTAGTGCTGTCAGTTTGCCTGGAAGTACTGCTTTAGGAGCCTCATCCTACAATTTTGATACATTTTTTCATTTTCATTCAGTTCAAAGTACTCTTTGATTTATTTCTTCTTTTGCCAGTGGGTTATTTATGAGTGGGTTTTATTTCTTTGTTTTTAGTTTGCACTCTCCACTGCTGCCCACCGCTCTACTCTCATTTGCGTTGTGTATAATGCGGTATCTGCTGTTCTTCTACACTTTGTTCCTCTTGCTGTAACATGCATTTTGTTCTCTGGTTGCTTTTAATGTGTTCTTTTTTCAGTGGTTTGAAGTAACTTTATTATAGTGTACATTGATTTTTTTTTTGTCATGTTTCTTGTGCTTGGAGTTCGTGGAGCTTCTTGGATCTGTGCATTTATTTTTTTCTGAAAGTTGGAAAATCTAAATATTATTTTTAAAAATACTTTTCTGTTTTCTCTCTCCCTTCTGTTTGGTATTCCAATTATTTGCACAGTAGACTGCTTTTAAAATTCTCTCACAACTCACTGATTCTCTTTCTGTTATCTTTTTTTTCTCTGTTTTAGTTTGGATATTTTCCATTGCTGTGTATTCACTTTGCTCTGTGTAATCTGCCATCAATCTTATCCAGTGTACTTCTCTTTTCTTTTTATTATTATTTTTTTTAATGTTTATTTATTTTTGAGAGACAGAGCATGAGTGGGAAAGAGGCAGAGAGAGAGCGAGACACAGAATCTGAAGCAGTCTGCAGAATCTGAACTGTCAGCACAGAGCCCAACTCATGGGCCCTGAGATCATGACCTGAGCCAAAGCGGCTTAACTGGTTGAGCCACCCAGGCGCCCCTCTGGTGTGCTTTTCTTTTTCTTTCTTTCTTTTTTTTTTTAATATGAAATTTATTGTCAAATTGGCTTCCATACAACACCAGTGCTCATCCCAACAGGTGCCTCCTCAATGCCCATCACCCACTTTCCCCTCCCTCCCACCCCCCATCAACCCTCAGTTCATTCTCAGTTTTTAAGAGTCTCTTATGGTTTGCCTCCCTCCCTCTCTAACTTTTTTTCTAGTGTGCTTTTCAATGCAAATGTTTTGATCTTCCTCTCCAGAAGTTTGATTTAGGTCTTTGTAAATCTTCCATCTTAACTTTTGGACATAGGCAGTTCATAATGTCTGTTTTATGCCCTTGTTCATTAAGTCTGTTATCTGTGTCAGTTCTGAATTGGTTAGGACTCATTGGTCTCCTCATTGTGGATTGTGTCTTTCTACTTCATTGTGTTTTTGGTTGTGTTTGGTTGGAAACCAACCAATTCATCTTGATAGGTGATAGGTATTTTTGTGTGCTGGATATTTTTGTGTTTCCATTAACATTCTTTATCATTGTTCTTGCTCATAATTAAGTTACTTGGACACAGGTTGATCATTTTCTGTCCTGCTTTTATGGTTTGTCAGGTGGGACAAGAGCAGTGTTTAGTCTAAGGCTAAGTATTTCTCACTACTAAGGTAAAATGATTTGGAGTACCATGAATGCTTTGTGAATCAAGTTTCCCATTCACCTGGTGAGAAAAGGCAGGATTCTTAGCCTTGAGTGACTGCTGTGAACTGTTTCCTCTAATCTTTTCAGTTGATTATTTCCTTGGCCTTAGGCAGTTTGGTTACACACATGCACTGAGAAGTACTCACTTGAATACTCCGGAGGATTGCTTTGCATCCAGTTCCTATCTTTGTGCCTTGCTCTCCTCTGATTCTCTGGCCTACATACTCTAGCCCCCTTGATCTCAGATCTCAATTTAGACAGTCCAGTGGCTCCATTTGGATGGGGCTCCTTAGCATGGAAATTGTTTCAAGGCACTAAGCTGACTCAATCATAGGACTCAATTAGTTTGTTTCCTTTTTCTCAGGGTTCATTGTCCATTAGTGTATTCCAAATCACTGTTTTATATATTTTGTTGAGTTTTTGGTTGTTTCAGGTGGGAAATCATGTCCAGTTTGTGTTACTGCCATCATCTAGACTTGGTTTTGATTCTGTTGTTTGCTTGTTCATTTTTTTGTTGCATTTGAAACATGCAAGTGGGATTTTATTATATTCCACTTTGTTGGTCATTGGTATATGTTGTAAATATTAGCATCTTCTAGTCATGTTGTAGGCATTAGATTGTTTTTTGTTATTTGAAGTGTGGGCAGTACTTATGTTTTAACCTTATGAGGGGCAATTTTTATAAATTAATGAATAAATATAGAGTAAGATGTGAATAGTATTAGGGAACCTTAAATTACACACAGTATGTAAATAGAATTGGAATTTTTAAAAATTAACTTTTTCAAAGGTGTCTTGGTAGCTCAGTCGGTTAAGACTCAACTCTTGCTTTCGGCTCAGGTCATGGTCTCACGGTTTATGAGTTGGAGGCCCGCATTGGGCTCTACACTAATAGTGTGGAGCCTGCTTGGGATTATCTTCCCTCCCTTGCTCTCTGCCTCTCTCTCTCTCTCTCTCTCTCTCTCTCTCTCTCTCTATCTCTTCTATGCCCCTCCCCCACTTGTTCACATTCTCTCTCAACATAAATAAATAAACTTAAAAAAATAAATTTTAAGCAAGTTTTAATGCCATAAAAATATGAACCTGGAATTTTAAATGTAGTAAATATGTAGAAATAATGGAAACTGCATTCAAATCTTGTGATTCTTCTAATGACCTAGACATACTCCATGATATAAAAATGTGTACATAATTTACCAAATGTTCCATTTCTATTGAGAAATGTGATATTAGCCACTGACAAAATAATCCTCAAGAAAATATAGAAAATAATCCACACCAACTGAGTTACTCATAGTAAACATACTCATTCTTTGATGCAGAAAAACATGTTCGACTCTGGAACTGAAGTTAAGACAGTGGTAGAAAATTATAAATAGTGAACAAAATCACAAAGTACAAAACAGTCTTTACATACACCCAACAACATTTTTAAAAAAAATTAAATAGAGATAAATAATAGCTCTAACTATAGTATTTTAAGATAAAGAAAATGTGAGGGAATATATATGACCAAATTTTCAAAAAAAAAAAAAATGGCCTTTCCTTAAAAAGAAAACTCTTGAGCCACATTATCTATTTTTACTCAGTTTGCTCGCTAAAAAACAAGTATTCATCTGTATTTCTTTAGTGTATTATTTTAGAAAAGCACAGATGATGTTTGGCCCTCTAAATTTTCTAAGCCAAGAAGTAGTCTACTTAAAACTGGCTTCAGGTTTCTTTTCTGTTGTATATTTTTACTACATTTTCATAGCATGTTCTGCTTAAAATACAAACACACAGATGGCAAGATACTGTTACCAGCCATAAGGTTGAAGTATGTTTGTGTGTGTTGGTTGGAAAATATCTATAAAATGAAGTACTTGTAGACACTAAACAAAATCCACTCTCTCTAGATATTTTATAATATAGCTACATATGGAGCACTTTAATGACCACAATATATGCTTCTAAAATTAGGCTTGTTTACTTCAGTGAAAAATTATACAGCCTTTGGAGAACAAACCCAAGTTGCCTCCAATTTTTCAGCAAGATGAAAGAAAGGAGTTTGCTAACTGTAACCTAAGGAAATAAAAGAAAAGAAAAAGGGGGAGAGGTTTCAGAATTGAAGCTATTTGAAATAATTTGTGATGGATATTAAAGTATTTGGTATTATTCATGCATTTACATTATGTAAATGTAGTGACTTTTAGACAGATGCCTATATTTGAAAAAAATATCAATTTTTTTAAGCCTGGTAACAATAAAACATGACAAAAATCTACTACCTTATTTTACCTATTCCTTTATAAGTCAATATTAATTATGATCATGAAAACAGAGAAGGTTGTAATGAAGAAGGTATATTTGTTCCAAAAACAGAAAATTAACTAATCTAAGCATTTTTGTTGCAAGATTCTAAACATATGGGTTGTTCCAAAATAATTTAACCAAAAGAGTAGAGAGAAAACTATACCATTTAAAAGACCTGGCTAACTTCCAGAGTAATCTATCAGGATAAAATTTGTCCTCCAGATTCAATATACTGGTAAATTAGATCTAGAGAGATAAGTGACTTAATGGCAATAGAGAGACTAAACTAAGAAATTCAGTGGAAATATCAGATGCAGTCATTATAGGTGTAACACTGAAACATGAAGAAAAATATCATATCAGTTATATTTGTAAAAATATTAATAATAACAGTTTGCATTAAAACATCGTATTTGGTATGGTATTTAAAAATATTCTAACAGTCAACTTTTCATTTTTAATCCAAATATTTCTCTTTGTCTCAACAACAAACAATACTAAACTAAACTAATCATTGAGATTTTGACAATGGTTTCAATGTCTTTGATTATATCACTTATGTCTATGTTAAGGAAAAGTTTCATTCAAGAAATAGGAAATTATTTATGTCTTTATACTTAAATCCTTCCTTGTTTATCTATTTTATCTCGGATATTAGTTATTTACAATACATTGCATTTTAGGTGGTTTCCAGTAACTAAAACTAGTTAATATGGGAATAACTAGATTTATTTTAGAACAAAAAAATAATAATAAATGCTATGTTATTTTGATGGAGTCAATGGACAGTTGCTTAATTGTACCTAGAGATTCTATTTGTTAAAATGCATGTTATTCCTTTTTTTTCTTCAAGTTATTGTTTATGTATTATATTAATCTTTGGGATCTTGGAAAAAATATATATTAAACCTACTAATTGCTATTTATCCCGCATATCTTTTCTCTTAAACTAAGTAAATGACTGAAAATTAGCTTGCAATTTAAATGATATATTGATATTTAATAATAATTCAATGATAAATGTTAATTGGGAACAAAAATCAAAATCAAAAATCATGAATTTGTTTTTGCTTACTTTGGCTTATTTGTGTCCTCTCAGAATTAGAGAAGTAGATAGGACACATCATTCTGACATTGCATTGGTTTTTTTTTTCTTTGCCTTAAGTCACTCATCAGACTCAGTCAATATAATCCAACTCAGGAATCAGACAGATAGAGGGGCTCAAAATGTAATAATAACCTTATAAGTAAGTGAAGTAGAAAGTTTTGAATATGAAGGGATTTGAAGAACATTAAGGAATTTCCCGGGCAGCTCCTGAAATTTTATCATTAGACATTCATTGCTTTGGGTAAGTCACTGCCTCTCCCCACCTCCTTTCCCTAGGACTTTCCTTACAGGATTCCACTCAATGAGATTAGTTTTACTTTAGAATGAATTTATCATACTATTTTCTTTGTGGAAAGGAACCAAGAGAGCATGGCAAATGTAGATTCATTATGAGACAAAAGGAGATACTGATACCTGGAAAGAATAGGCAAGCTTTGCTTTTTCAAAATTTTGTGAAATCACCTTTCTTATATGATTTCAGTTACCATTATGTATAATCTTGTCCTACCTTGATGCTGTAAAACTGAGATTAATTTGTGGATGCAGTGAGGCTGTAAGGAAAGGCAGAAATCCTATTCAAGAGGGGAGGGGATCTCCTTCTCTGGAGCTAGTGAACAGTTTCTACTTCTTCTTACTTTCTATAATTCTGACTCAAAAAAGAAAAAATGATTATTATATAACTTATAAATATGAATATATTTACTGAGTTTGTATCATTCAAAATAACCTTAAATTCACGATTTTATCCTCACAAATACATGAGTGGGCTCCTTTAAATAAGTCTGTGCATCATTATTTTTATCATCACAATCAACCTCATAATAGTGAATTTTGCATCAGTTTTTGGGACAACACTCATTGATTAGTCAGCCTTTGTACAGATCCATGGAGGTAGGCGGCCTCTCTGACAATGACCATAAACCTCATAATACCCCTAGCCAATTGTGCAGGAAGTCATTCCCTCCCAATTTCTGCAATGAGCAACTTATTCCCTAAAGTGTGAGATTTGATTACCTTTTCTCAGCATGCATTCAGACAAATGTTATTATTGGTCATAAAATTATCCAGCCCAGTGACCTATGGTGACAGTGAATTTCACAAGGTGACTGCCTGCTGAGTGAAGCATCTCCTTTTATTTGTTCTAAATATTTTATATTATGGAGCTTGAAAATAAAGGGAGTAACTTCAGATGTTTAAATACAGTGATACTGGCATTCTAGTTTGGCCAGATTTTAACATATATTTTTCTCATTTGCCTTCACTGATTAAGATTGTCAAATTTTGCAAATAAAAATACAGGATTTTTCCAGTTAAATTTGAACTTATGATAAAAATTATCTTATTGTAAGTATACTCCAGACAATATTTGGGACATCTTTATGCTAAAATTTGAAATGTGTTGTTTATCTGAAATTAAAACTCAACAGGGTATTCTGTATTTTATCTGCCAACCTGCTATTGAGTGATTCATTTTCACCTTCTCTTCGCCAAAACCATCTGTATTGCAATAGGTTGTCTGTATTTAAATTGTTGATTCAATTAACTTCTTTTAGGTGTTATGTACAAAGAAATGTGACAGTGTGTCTAAAATTCTTCTTTGAATTTCTCAGATGGTAACTAAGATGGAATGCTTGATGGAAGTATGTTCAGTTCAAACCCCAAATCTATCTGTTAAAAAGGGGAAGAGAATGAGCAAGAACAAGTCAAATTAAGATTTTTTTTCTTTCAATAGACTCTTTTAGACAGGCATTGAAACACTAGCTCTGAATAAAGACACCCATTTCCTTTTTCTCCCCTCTTGGAACTATTTTCATGCACGAAATTGTACGTAAGATTCATAGATGCCTGCTGAACTGTGCCTTGTTGCATCACTGAATCTAGACTTCACTGTTGTCTGAATGCAATTGTCACCATAGGGAAATCTGTGTAGCACTGGAAAGGTCACAAGAGCACCTGCCCAGATGTTAGCACATTATGATTCTCTATGCTGGAACTGTGGTTGGTGGAGATTATTTGTGGAGAAGTACAGTATTCCCCCCTTATCCACAGGGGCTACATTCCAAGACCTCCAGTGGATGTTTGAAACCATGGATAGTACCAAGCCCTATATATAATGTCTTTTTTCCTGTACATACCTACCTATGATTAACAACAACAATAATAAAATATAACAACTATAACAATATACTGAAATAAAAGCTATGTGAATATGGTCTCTCTGCCTCAAAATGTACTGCACTCAACCTTCTTTTTGTGATGAAGTGAGCTGATAAGATACCTATGAGATGAGATGGAGTGAGGAGAATGACACAGGTATTGTGACTTAGCTTTAGGCTACCGTTAACCTTCTGACATATCATCGGAAGGGAGATCACCTGCTTCCGGTCTACAGTTAAATGCAGGTAACTGAAACCATGGCAAGTGAAATGACAGGTGAGGGGGGACTTCTGTATATACTCTCAGAGGAAGTTGCTGAGCAAGGCAGTTCACTGGGTAGGTACCCTGCTACAGTGAATAAACCAGTGTACAAACATTTCCTGCTTCACCAGAAAAAGATGGAAATTTTATTCTACTTGAGAACAATTCTGAAGCAGAACACTTGGAGTGATGGAATTCCGTCCGTACCTATGTGGGAGAAAATGTATTTCAATGGCTGACCATAAACCCTTTGAAACATGGCTAGAGATCTTTCGATAGTGACTGCCAGACTACTGTAATTGTTTATGACATTGTCAGTGTAAAGTAAGAGGCACTATATAGAGCCTCTTTGGAACATGGCAATGCAGATATTCTTAAAATTCTCTAGAGAAATCCAGATGCCTCAGTGTAATTTTTGTCGGGTGTGTTCTTTATATCAACTTTAGCTATAACTGAAGAGAACAATAATTACTCTGAGCAGAGGATGCCGACTACTTCATAAACATACAACACAGTAATGACTCAAAGTTAGACCCAAGGGAAGGCACAGTTGGGTCCCTGATCACATCTTTTGTGTGAGACTCAGGAATCCTATTTTGCTTTGAAACTATAGAATTCTATTCCAGAATGAAAAAAAATAGTTATAAAAATGAACAATGTATCATGCATGTCGTGGTGGGTGTTATTGGAAAGAGATGAAAAGCAGACTGACACCATTGCTATCAGTGTAGCTGATGTTATGAAGAGGCCCAGGCACCTATGATGCTGTACAGAACTGTGTGCAAAAAATTTTAAATAATCCTACTTCTCTTGTACAGGAGATCAGAATCTAAAACCAGAGTGTGGGGAATTGCATAGTCAAAAGGAGGCCTTAGAAACAGATAACTAAATACCTCAAAAGTTTCAGAACAAACGAAGAAGGGGAACATTTTTGACTTGGTATATATTGCCCTTATTTACAAATCACAATGATGACAGCCACTCTTTATTATGGGCATGCTTCAGTCTTTGTCTACTGGCCCTATCACTGTTGGAGATGATGCAGAGATGAAGTATCAGACTGCAATTCCTTTTCCTTAAAGAGGTCTTGTTTGAGTTCATGTATCACATTCCAGGATCAAGAACAAAAGAAAGACTGGAGTAACAAAAAAGAACCAGACCAAACCAAGTGAAAAACATGCTTTTCTTAATATACCCTCCAACCAGTTTCTGTACTGGGGGAGATTTTATCCCTCAAAGTGTATTTGACAATGTTTGGAGATATTTTTGGCTGCCACAACTGTGGGGAAGGGGAGAGGAAGAGTATTAGGCATTTAGTGGGTAGAGAGGCCTGGAGGTTGCTGAACATCCTACAACGAGCGGGAACATGCCCACAACACAAAATTATTGGACCCAATTGCCAAGGATGAGTAACTGATTTAGAATAAGCAGGCTGCTAAACTACTCTGGTACATATGTTAGCTTTCTTCTTCTTTTTTCTTAAAATTATTTTTAATATTTATTTATTTTTGAGAGAGAGAAAGAGAGAGCAAGCAGGGGAGGAGCAGAGAGAGAGAGGGAGACACAGAATCCAAAACAGGCTCCAGGCTCTGAGCTGTCAGCCTAGAGCCCAATGTGGAGGTCTAACTCACATACTGTGACCTGAGCTGAAGTCCGACACTCACCCAGCTGAGTCACGCCAATGCCCCAGCTTTCTTCTTTAAATGAGAAAATTCTCTGTCATACTCCAGAATTACTTAGGTAATGGGCCACAGTAACAAGAGCTCAAGTATCCCTGCTATTCTACCTAGTAGGTAGGTAGGCGGATTTGTATAAATCTTCCTAAGGTACAGATTTGGTTATATTGTAATTCAACCATTTTTATGATCCAGTTGCTTTTTCCAAGGAGACAGGTGAATTGTAATACATAAAATTATTGAGATTCTAAGAGCCATCCTGGTCAGGTCAAATACACACACATGTACACACACATGTACACACAAGCACACATGTGCACAAATCATCATTTTCTCAAACTTAGAGGCTTCAGTATTATTCTAGACACCTAGACTCAAAATCATACAGTTATCTCTCGGGCATGAACTTTGTTGTCAGTAGTCTTGTTTTAGAGTCTTATTCTATCTTACCTGTGTTTTTTCAAAAGCTTCTCCTTTTATCCGCTCCTGTCTATGCACACAAAACCTTAACGATGTCATCCCCTGGTTTAATAGGACAAACATACAAACAAAAAACAATTTGTCTCTGTATTGTTGCAGCTGTCAGTGACCCACAATGCAACACAATAATGGCTACAGCAGTTCAGAGCTCTGGCCCATAAAGATCTTAGGAATCCAGACTACTTCCAGATCACTGTTTTGTCATTCCTACAGTACGGGCTTAATCTCATGGTCCAAGATGAATAGTCCAGGTCCAGACTTCTGATCCATGTATAGGCTAGAAGGAGGAGGGGACGGAAGGCAGGCCATGGACTCCTTCTCTGAGGACACTTCTTCGAATTTCTGCCTTTGTATCATTCCTAGTAACTGAGTCAGATGAGGGCACACCGCTGAAAAGGAGGCTAGGAAGTGTTTTCATTTTGGGTAGCCAAACTACAGGGGTTCAGTTGCCAAGGGAGCATGCTTTAGGAAAGACAGCCATCATTCCCTGTGATAAGACAGTGGGTATCAAGTTATTCATTCTAACAATTGAGGTTTCTAATATAAGCCTTGACTTAGCTTTTCAGCCCCTTTTCCACAGCTTATGATCTCTGCCACTGCCAAAGCTTCTTTTTTTTAAATTTTATTTTTTATTATTTATTTTTTCAAAGCTCCTTTAAAGATGCTATTAGTTTTTAAAAGTTTTTATTTATTTATTTTGAGAGAGAGAGAGAGAGAGAAAGTGGGGGTGGGGGAGCAGAGAGAGAGGGAGAGGGAGAATCCCAAGGAGGCCCCATACTGTCATCACAGAGCCCAATGTGGGGCTTGAACCCACGAATTGTGAGATCGTGACCTGAACTGAAATCAAGAATCAGACGCTTAACAGACTGAGCCACCCAGGCGCCCCTAAGCATGCTAATATTGACTGTAGTTTTTTCTTCCTTGTCCTCTATTGTCATTGTTTTCCAGTGACAAAACTATCCATATTTTGAGGCTGAGCTTCGATTTTTACCATCACCCCACAATCCTTACTGTTACTTCAAACAGCATCCCTGTCTGCTGCTGAGACTGGAGGCACCTTCCGACCTGCTGGACCAAATGGCTCAAGCAGCAGAGCCCCCTGCACAGCAGCTTGGACCCTTTGCAGAGCATTCTCTTGGTCTGGGCCCCCCTCAAAACTAGCAGCTTTTTGGATAGTTTGGTAAATGGGTGAGGGTGACACAGCCATAATAGAAATATGCTGCCTTTGAATTCCAAGGAGATCTTTTCCAACACATACATAATAGCTTTCTGGTCATTGGTGCAGTGTTTGAGCTGAGAACTGTAGTCTGTACTTTCTCCAGTAATATTAGGAGCAACCAGCCAATCTTATTATATTCATTATTTTGTCCTGTGTGTTTGGACATATTATATACACCATCACCTAGATCCTTGCTTTTTAGAGTTGGTTGATTAGTAGAAGTATTCAATGGTGATATTTTGAGAATCTCTATCACCAGATTACCCCATGGACTATCAGTGCCCCCTTACTGCTGGGAATAGAGTCATTAGCATCCTTAAATTTTATCACATTAGAGAGATCCAGAACCATAGAAAGAATTCAGAAAACTTATCCTTAACATTCCGTTTCTGTAGAACCACTTTCAGTACCAAATAGGGTTCTCCAGAGACACAGGACCAATAGAATACACATTGAACCCTTTAACAATGTAGGGGTTAGGGCTGGTTGAAAATCCATTTATAACTTTGGGCACCCCTGAAACTTAACCACTGATAACCTACTATTGACCAGAAGCCTTACTGATAACATAAACAGTTGATTAACTCATAGTTTATATGTCATATGTATTACATACTATATTCTTACAAGTAAAGTAAGAAGTACATTTGCAATATAGTACTGTATTTATAAAAGAAAAATCTGCATGTAAGTGGACCCACGCAGTTAAAATCTGTATTCTTCAAGGGTCAACTGTATACATATGCACATACATATTTTTATAGTGATTTATTATAAGAAATTGGTTCCCATAATTATGGAGACTAGCAAGTCCCAAGATCCACAGTCAGCAATCTGGAGACCCAGGAGAGCTATGGCTGTGGTTCTAGTCTGAATCGTGCTTGAGACCCAGGAAGAGCTGATGTTTCAGTATGAATCCAAAGGCAGGAAAAAAACCTGATGTCCCAGCTCCCAGGCAGTCAGGCTGAAGGAGTTTTCCTTGCCCCAGAGAGGTTCAGCTTTTTTATTTTATTCATGCTTTCAACTATTTGGATGAGGCCCACCCACATTAATGAGAGCAATTTGTTTTACTCAGTTTAGGGATCTAGATATTAATCTCATTCAGAAACAACCTCAGACACACCCAGAATATTGTTTGACCAAATGACCAAATAAGCATCCTGTGGCCCATTCAAGTTGACACATAAAATGAACCAGCTCACTCCCGTTGTAAAATTCTCTACTATGAACCTTTAATTTATTGGCTGTACCTACTAGTACTCATTGACTGAGTTTATTATTTCATTAAAGGGCACAAAATATTTACTTGTTTATTTCAACATGCCTTCTCTGAAGAAGAGAATTTTTCATATCAACTAGTGCCATTAGGTTATTCTGAAATGCCCATCACTTGGAAAATAGAGGATAGATGTTTAATTTTTTCTTCTATTTGCTTTGTTTCAGCATAAGGAGTTAGTTCCCTAGTTATTTCCGGTGGGGTTCAGTGAGTTGTTTTTGCCTTTATTTTGCTTTCTCTCTTTTAAAAGCAATATATTTTAAAACTCCTAGGTATCATTAATCAGTGTTTAAATTAGTTGTATTTATTACTGTTTTTTTCTGCTTACATTGTTTTATCTTTGCCTAGAGTCCCTTAATATTGACTCCTGTGTTTTTTTGTTTGTTTGTGTGTTGTTTGTTTGTTTTGCATAACCAATTGGTCTTTGAAAATGTTCCATATTTTCTGGGGCAACAGTAGTTACAAATTTTGTATATCTCCTGTGTCAGACCTAGAATCAGCTCAAGGAGCTTTGGTTTCTTGGTAGTTAAGGACAAAATGAGGGTTCATTCCTATTAAATACTCATAGCTTTTAAGTTTTAAGTATACACATATTTTTGAAAAGAAACAAATAGGTTCATATTTATATTTCCAGTTCAATATGGCCATATATGAGTATGCATAAGAAAAAAATAGAGTTGTAAAATATCTTAAAACTAATTCGATGTGTTACCGGTGGCGGAATCTGTTGTGTGAATGGAGGTCTCTGTCCTTGGATTCCTCACAAGAAGATTTACGTGGGGATCCATGCTGGAATAGACAGCCAGAAGGAAAGGAGAAAGCCCAAAGCAGTTTATTAAAGCAAAAGTATACTCTCAAGGTGGGAGAGCCAGCAGGTTCCAGGAGACAGAGCCAGCCCCTAGGTTGTTTGGGAATTGGATGTTATTGAGTGTCTCTGAGCTGGGAGGAGATGTGATGTACAGAGGGGTGGTCTCTGAGAGAGGCTGCTTCCAGTCCTTCGGGGGACTCCTCCCACTGGTAGGGACAGGAAGCTTTTGACCCTATAGGGTTTGTGCCTTAACCTGTGGTGGCAGCCTTTCTCCATGGGCTGAGAGCTATAACTGCAGTGCGGATGTATTACAATGAGTCCAGGGGGCTGCCGTGGGACAGAGATGGAAGATGAGAGTGTATGCTCTGCACTTGTGTCTCTTGATTTGTCAGCCCCAAGGTCTTAGAAGCTACAAGGTCAGGATGTTTTGCCCTGGGCTTTTTATGCATAGCTTATTTGTTACCATCCTTGTCTCTAGCTCGTGTTTCTATTATTCCCCTTCAAGGACTTGGGACTCTACCTCCAGCATTCCTTCCACTGCTCAGGTCTAGCTTCTACCTAATGTATGGTCTCATTTGTAGGAATAATATTGGTGTTAATCCTTAAGACTAATTCATATATGGTAAGATAATCCTTTTTTGAAACTAAATTCAAGTGTTATTTCCTGCTACAAAACCACCTCATGATCCTTGAAGCTTGTCTTTTCTCAGAGTATACCCAAAAGCTATGGGGTCAGCCTATTTGGGTAAACTTCTAAGTATGCTATCTATAAGATAAACAGTCTTGGAAAAACAACTTACACATTTGAGTCCCAGTCACTTCAGCTGGCAACATATGAAGAATAATAATATCTGTCTACCTTCCATAATTGAAGTAAGGATTAAGTGAGATAATAAATATTAAAATAATTGGAACAGTGCCTGACAAATAATAAGCATTTGGTAAATGTTAGTAATTTACAAATAAATCATGGAACATTCTAAATGGAATTATATTCTAACTAGAATTATTTATGTGCATTAAAAATTCTTAGTATACTTTAAGTTTCTTGAGGGCAGAATCTACATTTAAATCAACCATTACATTCTTATTTATATCCAAAAAAAATAATTGTCTGAGTTACTTTGCAGAATGCACAAAGTGCATACACAGTAGTAGTTAATGTGGTAAAGTGTGTCTGTGTGTGCTTATGTGTGTTTATGTGGGAAGAGACAAGAGAGAGACAGACAAATAAGATAGAGAGAGAGATGTGGGGGAAGAGAAGGAAGGAGGGAGGGAGAAAAGGAAGCAGAAAAAAAAAGATAAAATTTGAGATTTCCCCCTTCATTCTTGTTGAACTTCTAAAAGAAAGTTCACTAGGTTTGTTATCCAGTATCTGTATAGAGATTGATCCACATACAAATGTAGAATTTCGAAACCATCTTTTGTATTTTTCCTTCAAATACTTTGGTAGAATGTCTGGCTTACCTGTGGAGCAAACAAGGCCAGGTTCTCAGTCAGTTCCCACACCTGACCTTGTGGAACAATATTCACTAGGGATAACCCAAGAAGAAGGGATTCCTCTTGTCCATCATGCTCTTGAGGGATCTCACAGTAATTGGTCAGGTCTGTATGTCAGACTGTGGTGGCACCCTGACAATTGAGTTCCGGGTTTTCAACTTGGATGATGATGGAAAAACCAGCCCTTCTGCTGGTGTGATTAGAGGAGGGGATACAGAAGACCTGAAATGGCAGAAGTTTTGTTTTCAGACCTATGCTGTCAGTTCAGCACCATAACTGGGGAAAACATCAACTCCTCCCCTTGTGTGATCAGGGAACTCAACGTTTCAGTTGTATAACAGCATGGGAATGGCAAGATTTGCCACATTAGTGATCATAGTTGAAGAATAGTGCACCCTTCCCTGCTAAGAAAGTATGTATGTGTGTAGGGCAGGTGGGAGAGTGTGGTGCTTGGAAGGAGGCTCTGAGGTGTGTAATTTATCATTATTATTGTCTGGAAAGAGAAATCCATGATAAGGGTACACTTGTGAGCTTCTTCCTAACTCTTCCTGTTCTCATCTCAATCTTCTTTGCATGCTCTTCATTCTTTACTCTGACTATGAATGTTGGCACTTTAAATGTCATTTATAGTCTAACAAATCCCACATTTATATTTCTAGCCTAGATATCTCCTCTGAATTAAAGTCTTATGAGCTGATTTACTCATTGCTTTATTCATATTTTCACTATTGAAATCCTCCTCTGTGCTAGGCCTTGTTATAAGCTCTGGGGATGTAGCAAGGAACACAAACATATCATTCTTTTGTTCTTATCCATATTTTTATCTTTTTCATATATTTATATCTTTTTATGTTTTGAATTCTGGGTAATTTTCTTATACGTATTTCCCACTATTTCTATGAAATAATATTTGAAACAGACATTTTTTTCATGCATTTTGACTCTCACTAGTAGTAGTTTATGTTTCCCAAGTGTTTCATGATTTTGGATTTTGCACTCATCTGCAGCACTGCTTGCAGAGAAGGCTGTCATTGCAGAGCAGTTTTACATTATCTGTGGGACCTGTGCATCACAAATGAGTGACAGAGCTGCCACCAATGTTTCTTGCAAGTAGCAAGGCGGCTACTAACTTTCAAAATTGAATGGCCAATGTCCCGAAAATGCAGGACTGAGTTTTCAATTTTTCTGAAAACTGTTTTTTTAATACAGATATTAGATTGAAACAGAAAAGCTCTGTTTATGTTAACTTCAGATTCAAGTTTAAACCATACAGCAATGAAGACCCAAAATGCCACATGTAGAGATTAAACATAAAATAGTATTGATAGAATTAAAGTTTTTTTGTGAAAAATAACCTAATCCAGTTCCCTCTCCACTTGCTTCAGCTGTAAACTTGATTCTGAAGTTGAAACTCATAAATTCCATGGAGATTTTTATACTTTTATCACATATCTATCCATGAGCCCCCAAATATGCATGTTTCTATAATATTAACATACAGTATATATCTTTCTGCAACTTTAATTTGGCAAAAAAAAAAAAAAGCTGTGAGATTAAATCATGTTGATATATGTAGCATTAGCCATTCATTTTCCATATTGCATTTCATTGTATAAATATGCCACAATTTATCAATCCATTTATTTTCTGTTTGTAGACATTTAGGGTATTACCACATTTTGATATTAAAAGCAGTTCTCCAAGGAATATTCTTATGTCTCTTTGTATATAAGAGTTACTCTTAGTATTTACACCTAGTAATTGCTGAGTAGTAGAATACATAAATTTTAAACTTTACTAACTTTTTCTAGATTAATTACTAAGGTTGTGTTTAAAATCAATTTATAACTACAAGCCAACAGTATATAAAGTTTTCTATAATTCTACATAGTCAATACAATTTGTCAGTTTTAAATTTTTACCAATTAATGAAACTAAAATATTTTATTGTGATTAACTTGTATTTCCCTAATTAACATGAGGCTGAACATCTTGCATATTTATTAATTTTTTTGTTTTATATATTTTTCATTGCCAACTCATATATTTTATTTTCCATTTGAATGCCTATCTTTGTTTAAATTATAAGAGTTCCTTATAAATTCAGATAATGATCTTTTATACATTGTGAATATTTGTCTCTGATCCCTTTTGTAATTTTATTTTTGTATGATTTGATAACTAGAATTTTTTAAATTTCAAAGCATCCAAATTTATCAATTTTTTCAATGGTTTGCATCTTTTATATCTTGTTCAAGAACTTTTTCCTATCCTGAGATCATTAAGATATTTTCCTGCTCTTTATAACAAAAGTTATAAAGTTTAAGTTCCTGTTCAGGTGTTATAATCTGCATTTTTATCTATCGCTGGAAACAAGATTTCAAATTTATTTAGGCCACATGGATAGCTAACTATTATTGATGAGTACATAATTTTTCCACTGATCTGTAAGACTAAGTCTTCTATTTGTCAAGTTTGCATGTGAGCAAACACAAATGATCACAATAGCAAATCAGGCCCATACAAATTATAGATCTGACCTAATATCAAACTTTACCAATAATTTTAAACACACCCAAAATTGAGAAATCCACGTACAACAAAATAGTGACATGTAGAAGTACTGTGGCCCTGATTAACTGAGCTCTTTCAGGGAGCTTTGCAGTCACATCCCTTACAAAGATGAGAGCTATATTAGTCATGAACAATCTCCGTTTTATATTCTAGTAGTTACATTTCCTTGGGAGCTGTGCCCCTAGGAATTCATAGATTCCAAATTGGTTGTTCATAAGACAGCCTAGGCACACTAGAAAATGGCATTTCCTCTCCCATGAGCTAATATCACTAATGCATTTGCTAGAAAATCATTAAAATGTCTATGAGGCAATTTGATCAGGGTGCCTTCTTTCTTCCTTTTGTGGGGCATCTTCCTCTTAATGTTGACAATGGATCTCAATCTTGCTGTTAACTATTTCCTTTCTACCATGTATAAATAGATAGAGTTCTGGGTCCCTATTATCTTTCAGCATTCTGCAAATTCCTATTCCAAAGTTACATTGAATTAATAAGGACACAAGAAAGTATAGTACCATAGTGAAGAATGCAAGCTAGACTGATTATATTTATATATTTTGTATATTTATATTAATATAATTTATACTCCCTCACTAAAATTAGTTATTCCACCTATTATATAGTTTTATAATAGTAAAAACTGTTATAAACTGTTGATATCTAGTAGAGTGATTTCCCAGCTGCCTCCTCCCAGACATACAACTACTTGTCCTATGTTTCATTATTCTTCTTCAAAATTATATTGGCTGTTTTTAGCCTTTAGATCATCTCTGTATGTTAGAGAATCAGATTTTCAGGAATTTTGAGATGAGAGTGATTATAATAAATAGATATCTTCTATAATGTGTCTTCCTAGCTTTGATTATAGAATATTTTTTCTATTTGTTATGGTCTTTTATGACTTTGATTAATTTTTAAGATTTTCTCCGTAAAAGCATATGTATTTTCTATAGATTATTGTACTAAGTACTATGTTTTCTTGGATGATATGACTAAACGTATTTATTTTTAGAAAATTGTGTTTCTAATTTATTCTTGGTACATAGGAATTAAATTTATTTTTATACATTATTATTATATCCACTGACTTTATTGAATTCTAATTAATTTCTGAATTGGTCTATTTGATTTTTCTATAAAGATGAACTTATTTATGAAAAATGATTTTTCTTCCATATTTTCCAATTATTTTACATGTTAGATATTTTCCTTGTTTAGCTGAGTTTATCCAAGACTTATAGTACTTGATGAATAGAAGCTCTTTCTTCTTGACTATAAGGACAATTCTTATATTGTTTCACTCTTAAGTATGTAGTCTGGGTTTGTTTATTAAGTGCTTCTGTCAGATTAAAGAAGTTCTTTTTACTCACAGTTTGTAATGAGTTATCTTGAATATATTTTAAATTATTTCAAATATATTTTCTGATATTATTATATTTTTTCTTTAACTTGTTAATGTAATGGGTTGCAATAATAGATTTTTAATTAGATACTGTTATACTTCCAGGATAAACCAAAATTAGTCATGTTATAATATTAATTTTTGAATACATAATGGATTCTGTTTGCTAATATTTACATAGGACTTTTTTAATCTATAGTTATAATTTTATGTCTTAAGTTTATTATTTACATAGTGTCCATCTCTTATTTGGTATCATGTGTACTAATTTCATAAAATGGGGAACAATGTGTTTAAATATGACACCGAACTTGTAAGTGAGGTAGAGCTTGTAAAAATCCTTGACTGTTAAGAGCGCATATAAAGTGAGTACATTATTGATTCAACATTTAAGATTTTCTTAAGCTAATTCTAGTAATTTTTATAGTGTTCTCACATTTGATCATTTCCTACAAGTTTAAAATTTACTGATAGAAAATCCTTCAGAGAATTTCTTTAATTATGAACCATTTTCACTGTTAATGTTATTTATTGCTGTAATCTCTTTTCTTAATCTACTCTGGTATGTGATTGTTTTTATAAACTTTCATTTATGCTTGAATCAAGGCACATTCTTGAGTCATTTTGGCTGGATTTTCATAGACCATAAATGTGTTTTTCACTTTTTTAATCTTCATTTATCAACTTTTAGTGTGACTTATTTACAAATATATAAGAAATTTATATTAATGTGGATACATAATTATGGCTTTAAAATTTTTTCTTCATAATTTTCTCGAGTTTTGGTTTTGCCTTGCATTTTATAGAGTTGTTATTAGGTGTACAAAAGTTCAGGCCCATTTTATATAGTCAGTTCTTCCTTTTATCAGGCTGAAGTAACTGTCTTCATTTCTAATAACACATTATGCCTTAATGTGTATATAGTTTGATGTCTGCCTGTATATCTTATTTGCCTGTTATATATTTTCAAATTCCTTAATGTACTTTTGAATTTCCTTAAATTGTAGGGCTGTCTTTATATATAATTTGTGTCTATTGTAACTACTATATAGATTTTTACTTGTTTTTTTTTTTTCTGAAGTCTTTTTTATTTAACTGGATTAATTAATTAATTTATGCTTTTGTACCTGGGCTTTTGAATGCAATGTAAATACAAATTTCCTTTCTTATATGGGCCAAAGGCTAGTAAAAGAATTGTGGTAAATATTTCACAGTTGTTTTTTATCAAGGAAAAAAGAAAGAAAGAAAGAAAAGAGAAGTCCCAATTTGTAGCATTTGCCATTTACTGGGATATAAATACTCCTGGCTTCAAACTACCATCACTGAAAAGATAAATACTATTGGTTTTGTCCACAACCTTAAATCTAGTGTCTAGGTATCTTGCACAGTACCAGACATACACTACGTTCTTGGTAAAAAAAGAAAAAAAAAGTTGAACAGTGGAAAAACCTGTGGCATGATGTAAGAAGGAAGATAAAAGTAGGAAAGTATCCCTTGCATATCCTCAAATTGCATTCCAAAGCAGTGTCATAAAACACACTGTTTACAAAGCATCAATTTTTATTTTAAAAAATGATTACATATTTACTCATTTAATATCTCCTCCCCCTCAAGGGCCTGTGATATAATCCCCACATAATGAACAAACTAAACCTTGTTATCAGAATGGTATGTGATCATTTAAGCCCTTTTCAAACTTTATGTACTACCTAGACTATCTCTCTTAGCTTCTGTTTCATTACCTGTAGAATGGGTTTTTTAGCAACTACTTCACATAATTGTGGCAAGGAGTAAATGGAATAAAAATGAAATTACCTAGCACCTTACCTAGCCTATTGCAGATGTTCAAAGAAGCCAGCTTCCTTCAGTTATTATTTCCAACTAGTTTATGAATGTGTTATCTAGAGTTATCTAGAAGCTATCTAGAGTTATCTAGAAGTTATCTAGATAGAGTGTATTATCTAGAAGCATTATCTAGAATTACTCATTAAGTGTTGAACCTGTGCAGGGTACTGTAAGGTTGCTGTGTTTTAGGTTCTAGGGATAGTATATCAGTTTTCTAATAAATGGCATAATAATTTTATATGTCACCACTAAGTGGCTCAAAACAAGTATTTATTTGGCTTACCATCTGGCAGTAGGCTTGCTATAGAATAGAGATACTTGGTTTTGCACATAGATCCTTCCAGCAGGCTAGATAGGTAAGTTCTTGGAGACAGCAAGAACCCCATATGATGCAATTACGTTATTGGCTACTGCCGCATTGGTCAAAGTAAGCTACATGCCGAAGTCCTGAGTTGGTGGGGAGTTGGGTGGGGGGGGGGGGCAGTGGCTAGTGGAAGGCTTGGATACAGGTAGGTGTGACCAGTTGTGGCCATTAATGCGATCTGTATAGCAAAAGTAAGATTTAACAATAAGGTGTTATCTCTAACCTTTAAGAATTCAAATATCCTTAATATGTAGGAGACATATAGATAACAATCACAAAAGAGTATAAAAATGGAGAAAAATAATCACTTCACCCAGAAATAATCAAGAAAACCATTTAATAGGATTTGCAGCTTGACAAGGAAAATGGCAGAAGGGAGCAAGCTCATTGGGGAAGAAGGGTAAATGAACAAGATGAAGCAAGAATGAGTATGGTATCTGGAGGAGAGGGTGGGAAGCCAGGCTGCAGCAGGTTTGTGTTAGAGTATGTTCAAATATGGCTTCAGACTGCTTTGGACTCTGGTACCTAAATGCCTTATATCAGATCATAATTTATTGATTTTCCTTTCAAGATAAATAGAAATATGTAGGACATACTTCAGATACCTAAGCATTGAGGTTGAGATGTTTAAGGAAGGTAAGAAAATAAACAACAAAAAAGTGTTTGGGAATGGAACTATAATCAAATTATTTATGACACATGAATAAATGCTTCAGATAATTAATAAGCAAATAGGGTCATGAAGCTAAAGTTATAAAATCTCAAAGTGTATTAAAATGTTGAAATATACCTAGATGCTATTTTTATTAGAGTATATTAAATAGTAGATATCATAATTTGTGATATCAAAATCATTATGAATCAGATCAATATTATTTTCTGAGTTAAGTACTCAACATAAAGATGGATTAAGGACACTGTTTACCTTGACTATTTTATTTTATTTTTTAATATAGATACACTACTAGCAAAGAATGTGTTGGGATACTTTGTTATTTTATTTCAGTGCATGCTTTAGAATCATTTTAATACGTTTTATTAGAAATTCCATGAGATTGGTAAATTTTTCAGTTGAGAGATACTTTCTTGTCACTCAGCTAGGTAATTTTTGCCTTGTGAAGACAAAGAGACAGAGGGAGAAAAATATCAAAATGTATTACATAAATTTGTTTCCATTCATATTGCCCAGTGTACCTCACAAGTATAGAATTTATACAGTGTATTTTTAAGAGCACTCTGATATAAATTAGAGACTATCTAAAGGCTCAAGGTTTAATTTGAACAAAATTATCAATTCTATTTTCTCAAATAGATTGGCAAACCCAAATATTTCACTCTAATAGTAAATTTCATTTATTTTATGTTAATTCATTCCCTCTCTAATATACAGATTAGTTTCTCTTGTGCTATGTGTTCACATAAAGAGTCACTGGTAAAGTAGTAGATTGCTACCTATACGGTGATCACATTTTTATTAGGTCAGTGCTCTAGGGCAAAGGAAGCAGTTTGAAGTTTTGAGGAACCAAGCTCAAGACTACCTAACAATAAAATTCAGCTGGAAGTACCACATCATTTATGCCAATGTGAATTGCAAAGATAAACTTCATTCTGAACTAAAACAAATATATATAAATGTATTATTTTCTTATACCAATTTATTAGATCTACCTAAAACACTTGCATATTTTTGCATGTATTTAGATCACCCCAAATATAGTCTTATATAGCAAAGGACACTGGAGACAGAAATGCAATGCTACAATCAGGGATGACATTTCAGGGTCAGTGAATAAATTCCATTAAATCCCAAATATTTGTTCTTCCGTTACTTCATGTACATTGACCTTGACTCTACATAACCGCCTAGGTTTGCTTGTGTATATAATCATACAGTTTGGTATGATTATAAAATTAATCGAAGTCCTTGAAGTATATTTTTTCCCTTCATTTCTATTGTTTTAAACCAACTGGTCCCTGTTTTTAAAAATTTTATGGTAGCATTTCTCAGACTTTGATCTGAGGATCCCTTTACACTGGTAAAATTTATCAAGAACCTGAAGAACTGTTTTTTTATATGATTTATGTCTATTGATATTTACCATGGGAGAAATTAAAACTGAAATTTTTAAATATATATTCATTATTTTTGAACACAAATATAAACCCACCAGACATTAACATAAATAATAGACACTAATAAAAATAATACTTTTCTCATAAAAGTTAGTAAGAAACATTGCACTGTTTGGCAAATCCATTTAAAATCTGGCTTAATACAAGACAGCTGGATTTTTATACCTCCTCCTTTCCATTTATTGAAATCTGTTTGGCTGGTTGGTTGGTTGGTTGAAAGATATGAAGATAATCCAACCTCACAACAGATATGTATTTGGAGAAGGGAGACTTAATTTGTCTTTTCCGACAACTGTGGCTTCTCTTTCTTGCTAGAACACCAAATTTAGTAAATGGTAACTTATTCATGTTGGTTTGCAGTGTGGAATATGCAACCATGTTAATGACCTTTATGTACTTAATGATGTTAAGGGTCTGTTTTGCATTTCAAACAGATTTTTTCCTAAGCATGATTTGTTAACTATGCTTTGTTGTTTTGGAAAGTGTTGGATTATGGAGTTATGCAGATCTCTTAAATGTTAAAAATATATATTCAATTATGTGATTTGTCTCAATTTTTTTTTGAACTTCTTTGAATTTTGCACCTGGTCATTTGCCTCAGTAGCTCATCCTTGTCTCAGCCCTGCTGAGAGAAAAGTAACATTTTAGGCATTGGAAAGTGCATGTGCAAAAATTGGGAAACAAAAGAGAACACAGAGCTTGTAGTATTTTCATTAAGAGTTGTGACCAAATATTTCAAGGGATGCTGTAGGTACTGACCACATTCTGTTACTAGTATTCTGTTATAGTAACTGGAATTATTGTGATGTAGGCGAAAGAAAAGTCTATATAAATCCTGGATTTCCTACTTGCGAATTTATGATCTTCGACAAGTACTTAAGCTCTTTGAACCCTAGTTTTTTGAAAGGTGAGAACCATAATGCTTATGTCACAGGTTGTTATCAAGTGAAGTAGGGTAATGAACATGATACCACCTCGTTCTTTAGAGGTAGGTCAGCATTTAATTAACAATAGTTCAGTTAGTGACTGTTGGCTTGACCCTTTGGGCTATTATAGTTGGGAGCTGAATACAGTATCTTTGTGTTAGAAAATAGTTTGGTTCTTCTGTTGTATATTATTTTCCAAACCATGGTCTATATATTTTTATCTTCACAGACAATGTAATAAAGCTCTCTTGTGACTTGTTCTATATTAATATCTTATATGGTATTAAATAAAAACAACTTGAGTAATACTATGAAAGGTAAAAAGTTGACATTAGTTCCTGCTCATTGCATTCCAACCACAGTAGTTACTAGCACATTAAAGACACTTCATTTCATTCAGAAGACAGGTATTGTCATTACCCTATTATACAGCTGTGAAAACTGAGGTCTTGAGAGTTTAATAGATGACCTAGGGTTGTGCAGCTAGTACATGACAGAACTTGGATTTTCATACAGGCTTTCTGAGTTGGAGAGACTCAAATCTACCACTCTCGGTTCACTGCCTCCCAACATTTACGTATGTACCCACTTTTGCATTTGATTTAGAAAGCTCTTAATAACGTACTCTGAGTTCATCAAGGAAATGCTTGATTTTGTTTACTTTTTAAAGTCAGTTCTTTTACCATCTCAGATTTTCCCCTGAAATTAATTCTGTTAAGTCACGTTTTTTTTTTTATTTTTTATTTATATATGAAATTTATTGTCAAATTGGTTTCCATACAGCACCCAGTGCTCATCCCAAAAGGTGCCCTCCTCAATACCCATCACCCACCCTCTCCTCCCTCCCACCCCCCATCAACCCTCAGTTTGCTCTCAGTTCTCAACAGTCTCTTATGCTTTGGCTCTCTCCCACTCTAACCTCTTTTTTTTTTTTTTTCCTTCCCCTCCCCCATGGGTTCCTGTTGAGTTTCTCAGGATCCACATAAGAGTGAAACCATATGGTATCTGTCTTTCTCTGTATGGCTTATTTCACTTAGCATCACACTCTCCAGTTCCATCCACGTTGCTACAAAAGGCCATATTTCATTTTTTCTCATTGCCACGTAGTATTCCATAGTGTATATAAACCACAATTTCTTTATCCATTCATCAGTTGATGGACATTTAGGCTCTTTCCATAATTTGGCTATTGTTGAGAGTGCTGCTATGAACATTGGGGTACAAGTGCCCCTATGCATCAGTACTCCTGTGTCCCTTGGATAAATTCCTAGCAGTGCTATTGCTGGGTCATAGGGTAGGCCTATTTTTAATTTTCTGAGGAACCTCCACACTGCTTTCCAGAGCGGCTGCACCAATTTGCATTCCCACCAACAGTGCAAGAGGGTTCCCGTTTCTCCACAGCCTCTCCAGCATCTATAGTCTCCTGATTTGTTCATTTTGGCCACTCTGACTGGCGTGAGGTGATATCTGAGTGTGGTTTTGATTTGTATTTCCCTGATGAGGAGCGACGCTGAACATCTTTTCATGTGCCTGTTGGCCATCCGGATTAAGTCACGTTTTAAAAAGTCTTTTGGAAGAAACCTCATCAAAGACCTTAAAATTTATAAATATGTGAAATTTATTGGTTGTTCATTATCGTTAATACCATTGGTTGTTCATTAGTATCATTAGTCACTTAGCTCAAAGAAATTGATTAGATTTACAAGGCATGTTTGCTGATTACAAAGAAAAAAAACCCTTTTAGATATTTGCAAAAATGGACAATACAGGATAGCACACAGGCTGTTGAGTGATATGTTCAGCTATTCTCTGTGGTGATAGTCTGGTCTGTAATGTTCTGGCCATTTTCGTTTAAACTAAATTCAGCAAAATTTTCTTTATTATAGTATCAAAGAGAATTAATTTGGATATGTTGAATTTTAAAATAACTCTCATTGTATCATCTCTGCTTTCCTTAGGTCTACTTCTCATTATAAATATATATGTATATATATGATATATATATACAGACATACAGAAATATGTAAGTACTTGTATGTATATATACATATACACACACATATATATATAGATATTTGCATATTTCTATAGATACATCTTTATTCAAAATTTTTAAATTATAATTTTGTGTTTAGAGTTTCTGCTTAAATTAGCAAAGCTGCATTAATTTTTCATTACATACTATCTTGAAGCCATTCAGTGATTTATATATTACACTGAAATGCTGTCAAAAGAATATATCTTTGGTTTACAACATAGTGTAACTGTTGACCTGGGCTATGTTCAGCTGGTGACCTAGGATTGATGTGCTCCACATGTTGTTACCAGAATAATTAATCACAAATATGTGAACATAAAGAGACTTTAGAGAAATTGGCATCTTCCTAATTATCAAGAGTACTTGCTGTTATCACTGTTATAAATATTTGGGAGGGGGGACTTGATTAATTTCAATTTGTATTTACTCTTACTTTTTTTTTTAAGAAATTGTCTTTCCTTACACTTGGATTTAAGTTACATTGAATAAATTTTAAACCCTTCAAAAATATCATTAATAGCCATGATTTCTTTTTCTTTATTGCTTTAAATTTTTTTTCAATTGTTATCTGCAAGCATTTTTATTAATCAGGCAATTTCAAAGTTTTCTATATTCCTATAAAAATTTAACTGTTAACGTCTGTAACTAACTTTCTTAACAGACCTTATCAATTTTTGTTACAATACATTGCATTTTCCCTAGAGCAGTAATGCCCTTTTGTGGAGTGGTAGCTAGTACTGTACTATGGTGAATGAGGAAAACTGATTAATTGCTTTTAGAATAGTAAATGAAGCCTTTTAATTTAATGAATATTTCAACAGAATCAATTCACTTTGTCTCTCTAAAGGCAAAATCCCATAGGGAGAATTTCTTTGGGGTGACCTAGAGAGCAAATTGGAACCTCTGTGAGGTTGGCATACAATATGTTTTTCACAAGCACTTAGATTTTCTGAATACCTCTAATATATTACCCCTAACCTAAAATGCATTCAATTTGAAGAGTTTAGATTTACAAATTATCCCTGGGTATTGTGAGTTGTGAGGCCAGGGCATGAGTTCTCTCTATCAGAGATCTGTCTATTCTAAGTATACTGCTGAAGTTGGATCTCTTAAAAGGCTGAAGAGTGTAATGGATATGTTGGTAGACTAAGAGCATGTCTATGTGTGGTAAAGGGAATGAACTGCATCTTAAATCCTGTGAGCATGACACAATACAACTCATTTATATGACATAGCCAGTTAGATCTTTGAACTAGCTTGATCTTATAGTCTTAGATTATAAGCCAAAAATCAAGGCAATTTTTTTCTACTTTAACAAAATCATTTGCTTATTTCATTTACTTCCTCTGTTCCATTCATTTGAAAATGTAGCAACCACATTGATTATTAAGTAGATTTCTCTGGACATTCTTTTTCTGTGATGGAAAATTTCATAATAATTGTTGATAATTTTTTATTTAATTTGAATAAACTATTGTGTCTTCATTAATGTATATACATAAATATGTATTAAGGAATATTTAAGACATTATTACCCTCAGAAGTATGGTCAGTATTTATGAAAAACATATGCACAGTTTGATCTTTTTCCTGTTCTTAGCAATTTAATTTTGCTGATTTTTACAGAAATTTCAGACACATGTCTCATGACTGCTTAATACAAATGTACTAAGAGTAACATGGAACAATTTAAAAATTGTAAGATAATGTATGTTAGTATTCTACCACTCAATAAATGATAAGCCATTTTATATCCTTAGCCATGTTAAAATAGATTGCAATTTCTTTATTTGCATCTATTTTTTTTTAATTTACTTTTGATTATATATCTCCCTTGGCTGTTTGGTTTGAAATTAACTGATACTTCTATTCTTCAATCGAATAAGATGTTTTAATATATTCATTAAATTCACCTCAATGTGCATTCAATAAAATATACCAAGGTACAAAAATTAAGAAGACTAGTCCACATGACATAAAGTTGAATGATACAATAAAGGAGACAAATAAATTACAAAAGCTGTCTTCAGAAGTCTTGTTTTTATATAAAGCAAGCCACAAAGATGTGAAACCTAGAAAGACATCAGAAACATCTCATTAGCCATTTGATTCCTTCTATACTACCGTCAACAAAACTGGAAAGTAATAAAATTTTATTTATAATATTTAGGTATTCAAAATTAGAAATTCAGATAAATATTTGTTTCAGGATAAGCAATAAACAACATTTTTCAAAAATTTTAGACCCAGAGCTTATATTTAGAAATAATTGTATAATGAATCTCAGAATAGAACATAAATCGATAAAACTGGATTTCCTGTTTAAACCTTAAGTGGAATATCAGATCCTGTGTATGTGTATTCCCTTCATCTTCACTGTCTCTCCCCAACAATCTTTGGGAGGTTTCTGAGGCTTTCAGTTGAGGACACCTGAGAAAATTTGCTTAATAGAGACAGAGGAAATGAAAATTCCCAATGAGTATTGTTCCCCAAATCAAGCTTATGTTCTATGTAACAGTAACATGACATTAGGAAATTTTTATTCTTCACTGAGCGGCTTTACATTTCATGTCATCTCAAAATCTCTCTATATTCTTTCAGAGCACTTTCAAAATCTCATTTTAGAAGTCATCATTATCCATGAACTGTTTTAAGTTGGACAACTCATATTTTCTCTTTGGAAGGTAATTTGAACAGCTTGGAGGAGAAGATTTATGGAAGACATGAATATACGAAGATCCTGAAGAAGACTAATGCACCCCATTTATGTAGTCTGAAGTTTATAGCTGCTCTCATTAAACAGCTGGCCGGGACTAAGCTGCAAGAGTTTTTGGTACTGCTATGAAAATGTGTTTGACCCATTAGGGTTGCTCCCAAAACTGGCCAGGAAGCATCATTCTATGTCACTGTTTCTCATTTAATAATGAACAGAACTCACTTGAAAATGAATAGCTTCTGCAGTGTTGAATATCTTCGTTTGGGCTGCTGTAACAAAATATAAAGTAGATAGGCTTATAAACAACATGGCCTTCTCTGTCTCTCATTTCTTCATTAATATAGCTAGGGGTATATTAATTTTGTTGATATTTTCAAATAAATAGCTTTAGCTTTGGGTTTTATTGATTTTCTTTATTGCTTATCCCTTTTCTATTTAATTGATTTTCACTCTATTTTTTTCTTTCCCCATACTTATCTTGGTCTTAAATTGCTCTTCTTTTTCTAGATTCCTGAAGTCTGGGGATATATTTTTGGTGTTGGACAATTTTCCTTTTCTAATAAGAGCATTTACAATTGTGACTTACTCCTCAACAATTGCTTCAGCTTCATACCACAAATTCTGATATGTTCTTGGCTTTTATTATCATTCAAGATATTGTCTAATTTTCCTTCTTATTTTGTATTTGGCTCATGAGTTGTTTGGGAGTGTCTTGTTTAATTCCCAATTATTTAGAGCTCTTTTCAAATATTTAATTTCAAAATTAATCCTGTTCTTTTGATAGAACATACTTCATATGATTTTGAACCTTTTAAATGTATTGCAACTTATTTATGGACTAAAATATGGTCTATATTGGTTAATATCCCATATCACTTTAAAAGAGTGTATACCATACAATTTGTGTAGCAGTTAGTTGAAGGTGGTTTGTTTATTACTATGGATTTTTTTCTGGTCTAGTTTTTCTATTAATTACTGAACCAAGTGTGTTAACACTTCCAATTGTAATTATGTATATGTTCCTTAAGTTTTATTGGTTTTTATTTTGAGTATTTTAAAGCTCAGTGATAATGTATATCTATATTGATAATTATTATATCTTTAGGAAATGTATAAATTTTATCATGACCAGGTGTTTTTTATTATCGTCTCTAATAATATTCCTTGTATTTAAGTTTTATTTTTCTGATACCAATTTAACTACTCCAAAAATTTTTTATGTATTTTTTTCAAGAATTGTTTTCCCTTTTCCCACTCAATGTTTTGAAGTGTTTATTCTGTAGACAGCATAGATTGTCACTATTTGTCTTTTGTTGTGGTGGTTGTGGTTGTCTTTTACCTCATCTCAGCCTTTTGATTTGAATCTCATTCTTTTGGTTAGAATGTCTGGTCAACTTATATTTAATGTAATTAGTGACATAGTTGTATTTATTGTATCTTTTTAATAAGTATTTTTTTGCAAGAGAGAGAGAAAGAAGTAAGTGGAGGAGAGGGGCAGAAGGAAAAAGAGAGAGAGAGAGAGAGACAGAGAAGGAGTATCTTAAGCAGACTACATGCTCAGCATACTGCCTGATGTGGGATTTGATCCCATGACCCTGGGATCGTGATCTGAACTGAAATCAAGAGTCAGGGGCTCAATTGACTGAACCACCTAGGTGCCCCTCTTCTACTGTTTCTGATCTCTGTCAAAACAATCTGATAAGTATTTTATTTCAGTTATTGTATTGATTAACTCTCGCGTTTCCATTTTTATAGTTTCTACATCTCTTTTTAGATCAATCTGTCTCTCTCCACTTTATGGCTTTTCTTTTCCTTTGAGTATTTGAATACACTTGTAATAACTGTTTTGAAGTCTTGCTTTGTTAGGTCCAACATCTGTGCTGATTTGAATCAGTTTCTATAGACTGCTTTTTACTCTCAATATAGGTCTTACTTCCATCTCTTTGAATGACTCTAAAATATTGGTTGAAAATGATCATTGCAAATAAGATGTAATAGTGACTGAAATTCTATTATCCTCTTCAAAGGATTCTTCATTTTTCTTCTTCCTTGCTGCTTATTTTAGCCCACCCCCTGCTTACTAATCTGCCTTCTAGAGTATTCCTCTGCAGCAGCATACTTTGGTGGACAGTCAAGTATATGGGTATGGTATATATACACAAGCTTTGAGCTCACCCTTTTTGTTTTTATGAAATGCCTAATAAATTTCTAGTTATTTACCTGTCTTGGTCTTTGTCTTCTCAGACCTGAAATAGTGAGGCTTTAGCTTCCTGCTGCCCAAGATGTGCAGAGATTGGAGATGCACTCAGTTAAAAACAATAGCAACAACCACCTCAAAAAATCTCCAACTCAAGCTTTGTCTCTAAGGAGTACATTCTTCTCTGGTTCCTGCTATGAAGGAAGGCCTTCATAGTTCATAGTTAAAATATTTCAAGCCTATAGTTGTACGGCAGGGTGGTTTATTTATTACACGTAAGGTTATCACAATAACATTTTCAGACATGCAAGATCATAAAAGTTGGGCATCGCGTGTACCCTATTCAGAAAGCTTCTAGTACAGATTCTTCCCTAAATTAGAGTGATTCCGGGACTAATTAATTAATTAATTAATTTAATTTAAATAAAAATGTACCATGAGAGTTTATCTAGGAAAAAGGGAATCTAAAGAAAGTGGCAAAATCTAAGAAAATTCATAAAAGCCCAGAGTGATAATGAAGGAAGCATCTGTGTTTATGCTATGCATCCAAAGTAGCAAAGAAGAAACATTTCTAAGAAACAGAAAGTGATTGTCTCAAAGATAAACATTAAAAAAATTTTTTAAAAGGGCACCTGGGTGGCTCAGTTGGTTAACTGTCCAACTTCAGCTCAGGTCATGATCTCGCAGTCCATGAGTTCGAGCCCCATGTTGGGCTGTGTGCTAACAGCTCAGAGCCTGGAACCTGCTACAGATTCTGTGTCTCCCTCTCTCTCTGCATCTCCCCTGCTCGCATTCTCTCTCTCTCTCTCTCAAAAATATTCAGTAAAAAAAAAATAGAAACAGAAAGTTATGGAATACTCGGGGCATGTGAGGGAACCAAGAGAAGATTTGGGCTATTAAGAAAAATTTTGGCTATAAACTAGGTTTAATATCTATACAAATTAACAAGTTTAAGAGAAAGATTCCAAAGAAAACAAGAGATTGTGCCAGGAAGGTTACAATAATCATTGTAAATATAAAGGCTCATCTGTGAATAGTTTACAGGATCATAGTCATGTCCCCAATGACTGATGCTCTCATCAAATGCTTACATAAAGATATTGAAAGATTGGAGAGGAAGGGGGCTGCCAAGTAAAATACAGGATGCACAGTTAAATTTGAATTTCAGGCAAACAGCAGTTTTTTTGTGTGTAAGTAAACACAGTTTAAAACATTTCTATACTAAAAAATATTCAGTTTTCCATGTCAAATTCAAATGTAAGGCTGTCCTATGTTTTACTTGATATATCTGACAACTGTAGGGCTGGGAGGTGCTGAGGTGGGGGTACATGAAGGAGAGCTAAAGTCTCACCTTACTCAGTGGAAGATAATGGAGAAAAATTCAAGTTTGAAATAAAAAATAGACAATATACTTATATTTTAGGAGACACGGAGGTAAATACCAAAAGAAATAGCTATAATAGTTGAAATTCATTGCCTCTAAGAGGTAGAAAGTGTGTGGGAGGTGGCAGGAAATTATTTTTCTTTAGAAACATTCTAGAACCATCTACATAAAAAATGTATTGAAATAGAAACAAAATAAATAAGCAATTTAAATGCAACCAAAAGTAAAGAAAGATAAAAATTAGAAAAAAATAAATTAATTTACTGAAAAACAAGTATTTAGGGTTGAAACTGAAACCTCATTCAAACTATAAATATGGTATAACTCCCATAGCCATATTCTTTGGAGTTTGGCATGCCTGTACTACTATATTCCAGGTGTTCACTCTAAATGCATTATTTTACCACTTCTATTTTAACCATTACAGAACTTTATTGTTGCATATCAAGATATCACTTTGCTTTCATTTTATAATAATTTGTATTTATGTATTAAATATTCCTGTCACTTTCTCATTACAAACATGAAAAATATTATGAGATGGTACTAATGAGATCATGAACATAAAGACAGGAATGCTGGGGTGCCTGGGTGGCTCAGTTGGGTAAGCATCTGACTTGGGCTCAGGCCGTGATCTCATGGTTCGTGAGGTCAAGCGCCTCATTGGGTTCTGTGCTGAAGGCTCGGATCCTGGAACCTGCTTCGGATTCTGTGTCTCCTTCTTTCCCTGTTCCTCTCCCACTGCCACTCTGTCTCTTTCTCTCTCAAAAATAAAGATTAAAAATTTTTTTTAAATAGAAAAAGACAAGAATGTAAAAATTATTTACTAATGCTTAGATTTAAGTAATTTTCCAGCTAACAATATTTTATGCTAACATTAATTTTCAGTTTAATATTAAAATCAAAACATGAAAGTAAGATATACTTATGGAAATCTCAAATATCCCTTAGATAACTTTCAAGGATACCTAAAATTCATATATGCCACTTTGGAAAATGATCACTGCCTTTCCTTCCTTCCTTCCTTCCTTCCTTCCTTCCTTCCTTCCTTCCTTCC